>NW_012108208.1:1257401-1313819 GCF_000951045.1 Mandrillus leucophaeus
TATATAAATATATAATTTAAATATAAAAATCCATTTTGCCCACTGTAATATGTAGTCAGGCTCTTTTGCACTGTGAATCTTTTACAGTAGGTTACCATAGTTACTGGGTCAATGATGATGTGTTTCTCATTGATGCTTCTCTCTCTGTAAGGTGAATGGGTACCTTGGCTTGTTTATGGTGTTTTGTTTAACTGATTATAACCTACCAGGTAACTGGTACTGAATTTTGAGATTTTCCTGGCAGTTAACTGTAACTGGCAATGCATAGTCACTGGTTTAGGTTAACACCAAGGATTTCCATGATTCTCACGTGCTTGTCAACACAATTGACAGGACACCAATGTGCCAACCTACCATGAGAGTGTTAGTTATGCCAAAGCAGGTCACTTTGCAACAGGAATTCATTCATGAAAATATTGTTGCCCAGTGAAACCTGCAGACAACATATTCTAACCAAATGCTACTAAATTCCAGTGTTCTGCTCCTCAACATGAGATGCTGCTAATATGGTCTGACTTTGTCCCCACCTAAATCTCATCTTGAATTGTAGCTCCCAAACTTCCCACGTTTTGGGAAGGACCCAGTGGGAGGTAATTGAATTATGGGGGTGGGTCTTTCCCATTCTGTTCTCGTGAGAGTCTCTCAAGATCTGATGATTTTATAAAGGGGAGTTCCCCTGCACATGTTCTCTTGCCTGCCGCCATGTAAGGCGTGCCTTTGCTCCTCATTTGCCTTCAGCTATGATTGTGAGGCCTCCACAGCCATGTGGAACTGTGAGTCAATTAAATCTCTTTACTTTATAAATTACCCAGTCTCGTGCATGTGTTTATGAGCAGTGTGAGAACAGACTCATACAGCTGCTAAGCTGTCCTCAGCCCCACTTACCAATGTGCTGCCATTCTGCATGTTGTGCAAGTCTCTATGGGCATGAGCACAGAAATCCAAACATGCAGTGACCCCTGAGAATGGACGGCCTTCCTTCAGACCCAGACGGCACTCTGGTGCTCTGTGTTCATATTCAATCTGAAAAATAAAAGTGTGAGTGAATGGGAAAGCAGTTAGTTTTACCCTTAGACCAAAAACTCACTAGTATTTAGACCATTTAGAACTTTAAAAAATGTTTTGAACTTTATATCCAGAAACAAAATGGAATGACACAAAACAGAGCAAATATCTTGACATGGTAAAGTTTTTATTTTACAGTGTTATTGAGGCCATAATTGACATACACTAAATAGCATATATTTAAAGTGTGCTATTTGAGTTTCGATATATATTTGTCACAACCAAAATAAAGTACATATTCATCACTCTTAAAAATTTTATCATGCCCCTTTGTAATTCACGCTTCCTGCTTTGTTCCCAGACAACTACTAATCTATCACTATAGATTTTCATTTTCTAGAATTTCATATAAATGGGTTTATTTGGAGTTAATTTTTACAAATGGTGTGAAATTAAGGGTCAAGATGATCTTTTTTCCTTTATGGCTTTCCAAATGTTCAGATACCACTGGATAAAATGGTTTTCCCTTCCCACCTGAATCATCTTTGTTAAAAATCAATTGACCATATATGTTGGGTCTACTTAAGGATTCTCTATTGATCCACTTGTGTATAATGGTGTGTATGTAGGTATGTCAATATCAAACTTTTTAAAAATTTTATTGCTTGATTGATTGAGACAGAGTCTCACTCTGTCATCCAGGCTCGAGTGCAGTGGTGTGATCTGGGCTCACTGCAACCTCTGTCTCGCAACCTCCGCCTCCTGGATTCAAGCAATTCTCAGGCCTCAACCTCCCAAGCAGCTGGGACTATAAGCACACACCACCATGCCCTGCTAATTTTTTGTATTTTTACTAGAGATAGGATTTTGCCATTTTGGCCAGGCTGGTCTCAAACTCCTGGCCTCAAGTGATCCACCCGCCTCAGCCTTCAAAAGTGCTAGAATTACAGGCGTGAGTCACTGCACCAGGGCAATATCAAACTGTGTTGACAGACAGTAGCAAGTATAGATTTTAGTAAATCTGAAAACCATGCAATATATAGTCTCAAATTCTGCTCTTCTTTTAAAATATTGTTTGACTATTCCAAGTCCTTTGCATTTCCAAGTATATATATTTTAGAGCCATCTTGTCCAATTCTTTCAAAAAACCTGCTGAGGTTTTGAAACATCATGTATTGAACATATTGATTAGTTTGGAGAGAACTGACATCTTAATAAGTCTTTTGATCCATGAACATAGTGTATCTCTCCAGTTACTGAAGTTTTTCATAATTTAGCTCAGCAATGTTTTAGTTTCCAGTATATAATCTTATACATTTTTGTCAAATTTATGTCTAAGAATTTTATACTTTTAATGCTATTTTAATCATTTATTTTGATTTATTTATTGCTAGTATATAAAAATACATTTGAATTTTGTATTTTACAACTTTGCTAAATTCATATATTAATTTCATTTTCTGGTAGTTTTTTGAGACTTCTTCTGTAGACAAACATGTCATCTGCAAATAAGTACAGTTTTATTTTTACCTACACAATCTTGACTGCTTTTCTTGCCTTACTGTACTTTCTAAAATTTACAGTTTGATGTTGAATAGAAGTGGTTTGTTAAAAATGGACATTGTTGTCTTGTTCTTTACCTTAGGGGTAAAGTATGTCTTTCACCACTAAGTATAACGTTAGCTTTTGGCTTTTCATTTATGTATTAAATAGGTTGAGAAAGTTTCCTTTTATGAATGTTGAATATTATCAAGTGGTTTTTCTGCACCTACTACAATAATCATATTTTTTCCTGTTATGTCTTTTTAACATCATTTTTTTTGTGTTAAAAATATCTTTTTGATTTATTTGTATCTTTTATTTAAAGTGGTTTTCTAGGTTTTTGTTTTTTCAGTATCACAAGCTCTGCCTTATAAGTGGGGGTGTTAAAACCATTTGCATTTAATGTGGTTGTTGATATAGTTGGGTTTATATAAACTATCTTGATATTTATTTTTATATTTATCTTTTTTTGGTCCTATATATTTTTAAAAACATTTTTGGATTGATTTCATTTTTCTGTCTTAACTGGCTGATTAGCTATATACTTTTCTTTTCTTTTTTTTTTTTTTTTTTTTAAGTGGTTTAAAGTATACAGTGTACTCTAACTTCTCACAGTTTACAGCCAAGTAATATACCTGGTCCATATATAGTATAAGTACTTTACAAGTATACTTTCAATTCCTCAGCCTCTGTGCTACGTCTACATGTTATAAACCTCATAATACATTAATATATTTCTAAGATAGCAAGTTACCATTTTTTAAAAAGTCTTTTAACCATGTTTACTATTTTTGATACTTTTCATTTCATTATGTTGATCTAGATTTCTATCTGGTATCATGTTCTTTCTTCCTGAAGGATTTTGTTTAACACTTTTAAAGTGCTAGTTTGCTGGTGGTGAATTCTTTCAGCTTTTGTATGTCTGAAAAAATATTCTTTATTTTGCTGTCTTTTTTGAGAGTTGTTTTCATTGGTTATATATTTCTGGGTCTTTTTTCTTTTAGCATGTTAAAGGTGTTTCTCCTACATCTTCTCTCTTGCCTTTTTCTGAATGAAGTCTCCTGACTTATTTTTTCTCACCAAGTATAACATGTCCTTTTTTCTCCATTTGCCTTTCTGATTTTCTCTTTATCACAGATTGTAAGCAAGTTGATTATAAATTTTTAATAGTCTTTTTGTATGTCTTTGTTTTTAAATCTGGGGTTTGCTGAGCTGCTGAGATCCATGGGTTCACAGTTTTGAACAAATTTGAAAAAAATTTGGCCATTGTTTCTTTAAATATTTTTCTGTCTCCCACCTCCTTCTGGTAACCCAATTACACATATATTAGTGTAACAATATTGGCTAATAGGTCTTTTATATATTCATTTTTTCAGTTTTGTTTTTCTTTATAGCGAAATATTTCTATTACTATGTCTTCAAGTTCCTTAATATGTTAATTCCACCTAGTGTATTTTTAATCTAGATATATATTTTTCACTTCTAGAAGGTCATTATAGGGTATTTTAATATCTTCCAATCTTGCCTTATCACTCTCATGCTTTCCTCTAGCATTTTTAGCATATGAAATATGATAGCCATTGTAATGAACTTATCTATATATTGTATCACATATGTCAGTTCTGGGACTATTTTTATTGATTAATTTCTCCTTGCTCCCCAGTAAAGGTTATATTTTCTTTTTTCTTTGTATGTCTTGTATTTTTTGATGTAGTACTACACTATAAATTTTACCTTGTTGATAGATTTTTTTTTTTTTTTTAAATTTTTGTACTGGGATGCAGTTCAATTACTTAAATCAGTTTGGTCCTTCTATGTTTTGATTTTAAGCATTTTTAGATGAGGTCAGAAAGTCAAATTTACTTCTACTACTAAGGCAATACAATTATGAATAGTATTATGAAGTCTTCTCTGGCTGGCTGGTATGATCACGAACTATTCTAGGTCCTGTGTGAGATCAAGGGATTATTCTGCCTGCTTCCTCTGATGGTTCTTTCCCTACCTAGCCTTGGAAGTTTTTTCACATGCATGTGCTGTTCAATACTCAGCTGAAGACTGGATTAGAACCCTCAGCAGGTCTCTGGAACTCTTCTCAATAACACTCTCTCCTCTCTGGTATTCTGAATTGTGAACTCTCGTCACCTTGGCCTCTCCAAATTTTGAACTTTGTCTCCTTAATACAGAGATAATGCTGGGGTGTGTTTGGGTTCCTACTGCCTACTCTGGGGCCCTAATACTCTCTTCAGGAAGTAAACTGGGGTAATTATAGGTTCACCTTTTTACTTCCTTTCTCTCTGGTGCCACTGGTCTCTTAAACTTCTTATTCTATATCTAAAAACCATTGTTTCATATATTTTGTCAGTTTTTTCTTAAATGTGTAAAGGCATATCTAGTCTCTGTTATTCCATCATGGCTAGAAGATGAACTTGCATTATGAATAAAGTTTGTGGTGGCTTCATATTATTTACTGTTGGATTCATATATGTATTTGTACATATATGTATTTGTCTATTTAACCTCATAAAACTGGCCAAAGGAAAGTGAAGGTACCAACTACTCTTTAACATAGATGTGTGGTTTGTGGCTGTTCAGTTCATGCTGTGGTCTAGTTAGCTTTATTCTGTTCCTTGAACAAAAACAGATACACAATCAGCTGGAAATTAGACTTATGCCATCTCCTAAAAAATACCATGCAGAGTTTTGTGAATGAATTACTGGAAATCCATCTACACGTTTGGAAGACAACTCTAAATGCATGTCTTTCTTATGGTCTAAGGTTCTGCTGTTGAGTATGGTAACCATTATCCACATGTGGCTGTTTTTGTTAATTTTTAAATTAATTTAAACTCAATTATACTAGTCATATACCAACTGTTAAATAATAACCATATGTAGCTACTGCCTATTATACTGAACAGCATAAATACAGAATATTTCCATCTTCATAGAAAGCTCTCTTAGAAGCATTTGTCTAAAATGTCATCTTCATGTATGATGAATAGTACATGATTTTGAGATTCAAACCTGCTATTGCAAATCTACTGTTAAATTATAAGACAGGTATAGAAAAGACAGAGCCAAACATATGTCTACTGGATAGACATGAAGAAAGGACATTTAAGTGGAGAAAACTGAAGGTCTAATTCCATGGGACTGACAGAAGAGATGCTGTGGAGAGTCAACTAAGCTTTAACAATAAGACTTTATGAAATCAAGGAATAAAGCAAGGAAGAATATTCAGATGTGAGAAATAGAGATAATACATTCAGCTGGGTAAAGGAGGTAAAGATCAAATAATAGGTTTTATGACAGCATCTATAACATCAAATGGTCTTCCCATGTACTGTGTGGAAACATCACATGGCTATCATTTTGATCTCTAAAGCATATTAACATACATGGATGAACATTACCAATAGTACCTACCATGCAATATAAAAATATTTTATCCATTCAGAAGTACCTCATCCATTTACAACTATTAATTGACTTAATTTATCTACATATTACATCAACACATTGTTTCATATATAAATATTAAAACACGTATTGGGAATTACATCTACTCATCTTGTTATAACTTGAAAATTTTTGATGGCTTCATATTTTGGGTACTTAAGTTTTAGGAAATGTATAAAATAGTTTCATGTATGAGACAGTCCATAATAAGAATCAAGGGAGCAAAAAGAACATCAGTGCTTTGTTATTCTGCCTCTTTCCTCAAGTAAAGCCATTTGATTAATAGCACCTATTAAAAATTAATTTAATAGAAAATGGCCCAACTTTAAATCTAGCAACATAGACTCATTCACTTCCTTATTTTTATAGCTTGATTTATTTCAGAAGTTCTTGCTGAGAATTAAACTTTTACAATAGTATCGAAGCACTCCTTATACTTTGTGATACTAGCTAAACAAAATAACAGTGTTAATCCAACTATTAATAGTGTTTAAAATACTTTTCATAGATATTCATACACATTTCTAAAAACATAATTTATGACATAAAATAACTTACAATTAGACCATTGTTTAATTTGCCTCTATTGTTCCAACCACCACCACCAACAACAAAAGGTTTGTTGAGGACTGTTAAAGTCCACAGTGGAAAAGAAGAGTAGCTAAATCATTTTAGGAATGATTAGTCCCTTGTCCATGTCTGCTGTGTAAACTAATCTAATCCCACAAGAGTCTTTAATGTTATCAAGTAAATGACAGAGCACACATCCCAGAACCCCATACCTATTGCTCCTGTATACTCTGCTCTGGGTATCTTCTCATCACCTCCAGCTTTTCTCCATCCATCTATCTCCCTCTTTCACTTTTCCTACTCCATTTCTTCTGCTCCCTCCCCCAGTGCTTACTTCATTGGCTTCTCTTCCTCCACTCATGCCTAAAATGATTGATGGCTCCAGAATCCCATCATCAGCCCTTTCTCCTCTTTATAATCTCTACTTTGAAAACCTCCTTTCATTCCTATGTATTCAACTTTAAGTCCTGCCAGCATTCTTCCAACTCTCAAATCTACAGTGCTAGCCTGAATTTTTCTCCTGATTCTCCATCTAATTAACTTAGAAGCATGTCAAGCCTAGCATGTACAAAATTTTTATATCTTCTCCCCATCCCAGAACTTACTATTTCTTACCGATTTCTGATACTAGTTAATAGAACTACCTGTCCAAACTGGAAATTTGTTGGATCTCCAAATTCTCTTCTCATCCACACATCTAATTAGTCACCAAGTTCTCTAAGCTCCACCTTGGTTCGTGTACATACTTAATTCCTTTTTGCTATAACTCCTGCCATTTCTTTGGGTCCTTAAAATCTCTTACCCAATGATTGCAATAGCTTTCTTCTCTCTCTAATCTTACATAGATTTAAGTTATATTTCCCTTACTTGGCTTTTAAGTAAATTTTTCAAAATATAAACTACATCACTTTACCCCTCCATTCTCAACACGCACTTGAAACAGCCCAATGGTTACCTACAGAATAAAGTTCAAAGATCTTTATTTAGCATCTAAGGCCACTTGTGACATTACATCTAGTCTACTTTTAGGTTTTTTTTTTTTTAATTTTTTTTAGAAATGTGCACATAGTTCTATTCCAGCTGGAATTGTGTAATTCTAAAACTGCTATTTTATGTGTCTCTGTCTCCACTAAAGAAGGAATTCTTTTGGTTTTTGCATTTTTTTTTTTAGAATCTGGGTCTTCTTTGTCACCCAGGATGGAGCACAGTGATGCAATCATGGCTCACTGCAGCCTCAGACTCCTGGTCTCCTGGGTAGCTGGGATTACAGGTGTAAGCCACTGCACCCAGTTAAAGATGGAATTCTATTTTTCTGACATGGAGTTTCGCTCTTATTGTCCAGGCTGGAGTGCAGTGGTGCGATATTGGCTCACTGCAATCTCTGCCTCTGAGGTTCAATCTCTGCCTCAGCCTCCCGAGTAGCTGGGATTAGAGGCGCCTGCCACCATGTCCAGCTAATTTTGTATTTCTAGTAGAGACAGGGTTTCTCCATGTTAGTCAGGCTGGTCTAGAACTCCTGACCTCAGGTGATCCACCTGCCTCCGCCTCCCAAAGTGTTGAGATTAAAAGTGTGAGCCACCACGCCCGGCAAAGACAGAAATAAAGACAGAGATGGCACTGTTCACCTTTATGTTCCCAGTGACTAAACACAATGTTTGGTTTGTAACAGACTTTCACTTAACGCTTTTGTTGTTGGTGTTACTGAAACAGTGAAGATTTATTTTTTTGCCTTCATCATGGGCAATTTCTGACCAAATCATCTACCTGTCTTAACTAGCTATAGCTTAGAATACACATATAAAATAGAAAAAAATATTTTTGCTTGGTGTATGAAGTCAAGGTCAAATAAAAAAGGAATATCTGGCAAAATATGACACATCTGGACACAAGTATATGTACTTATAATATTCGTATATGCATAGCTTTACATGAGCATTTGTAAGTCTGTAAATTCTTATGAATACTCATTTATACTTATAGACATGCAGTAAAAATAGGTGGTTAGAACCTATAGCTTGGGCCACATAATTTTGATGTACTCTCCAGTCTGTTTACAGAAACAAAATTATTCATATGAGAACAAGATTAGTAGATAGAACAGCCTGTGACTCTTAAAAGCTCATGTCTTTACAGCTAAAAGACAAAAGAAATATACTTTTGTATGGTATAATTTTCATATACTCGAAACTGAACACTACAGTGGTTTCAACAATTAAGAGGAAAAGTTAGAATAATATTTAAAAATCATTCCTTCAAAACTATTTTTGGACATACGTAGGTCATTAGTAACAAGTAAATTGCTACAATCACTGCCAATTATTATTTAAACTTACCTGATTATTATATGCATCAGGTGCGAGTTTCTTATATGTTGGTGCCATAAGAGTGGACAGGTTTTGCAAATGAGACTCCAGTTTCTCTTCCTGTATAAAGTGAATAATTCTACATATTAAATTCTAAGTCCATTTTCTCTATATGTAAAAGAGGCTATCAGTTAGATTATTCCCCTTACATTTTGAATCCAAAACACAATATACGGTGCCTTTATTACTAAATAAAGCATCTTTAAAACATGACTATCATTTAATTTTATATGTGCTAGTAAATATCTAGCTATTTGTTTTTTTCATAAGATTGATTTTCTACTTGCATGTGGATATTTTGCATTTTATACATACAAGCCTGTGCTAGGAGTAGGGTTAGGGGAATGAAGAAGTATGGTCTTAAAGAGGTCACATTTTTTAGCTACCAAGGAAGATGAACTATTAAAAGAACTTATTTAGCTTAATTTTTCTCTTTCTACTCTTTACATTTTATGTTTATAAAGATAGTATTTAAAAAATTTGAAATGATCTCTCCACAGAGCAACTAAAATTTACTGGACACTTCAAATATGGATAAAATGCTTCAGAACTAGAATGCAGGATACATGAAAAACTGCAAAATTTACTCGAAAGGGGAAATGCTCAGTTACACCCCCACCTGCCCTGCTCATGAACAGATTTTCCAAGTAATATGCTGTTGAAGAATGGTAGGTGATCATGTTTAGCTGCTCCGTTTATACTTAACGTCTTCATTTCAGATTGATATTTCTCTAAAACAAAAGTTGGGAGACATAACCACCTAGCAGAGATGTAAATTTTAGAAGGTGAGGAGGTTTCTGAACAGAGCTCTCCCACCTAACAGAGGCAGTAAGTTACTTGGGATCCTCTGGATTTGGTTTACATGAAACCTCGTGAAAGTGATAAACATTTATTAATTGATAAAATAGTGGCAAAAAAAGGTTATCTGTAGAAAATTAACATGGCGGCATGCAAAATCAGTACTTTTCATTGTTATTATTCATGTTCTTATCTTATGAAATGATGTCTCACACATTTAAGTAATGTTTAATTATTGAAAACACCCTTTAAAAAAACTTTCAGGAGTTTTTGCACTTGCTTTATTAATTGTGACTATAATAGTAAATGAAAGCTTAATAAGGTTAACAAATTCTTCATTTAAAGGGACTCATCAATGTTATAATATCTATAGTATGGAAATATTTGAATTGTATTCAAAATTTAAAAGATAATTGTAAGTGTATAGAATGACTGAAAATGTGGTCATATCTAAATGCTAAATATATTGAGATTTTCTAATCATTCAATTAGTACAGAGACAGTCCCTGACCTATAATGGCTTGTTTTTTTTTTTTTTTTTTTTTTTTTTTACTTTAGGGTGGGTTTATTGGGGTATTAAATGGATTTTCAATTTACAATGGATTTATGGGGATATAGTCTCCTCATAAGTCAAGGAGTATCTATACTCTAGACTACATGCCAACCCAAAAGTTGTTAAATTTATCAATTTGCAAATTATATTTTAAGAAATACGTATTCTAGAGACAAGACAAAAACCAATGACTTTGGTGAGAAATCAATGTCCATTTATTTCCATTACAGAGTTACATTAAAATCTAAATATGTTTTAGCTACTTAAATGCATTCATTACAGTGACTTTAAATTATTTGAATCTCGTGGCATATAAATGTGACTAAAAATGGTCTTTTCTGAGTGTAGTACTTATGTAACTTCCATAATTCAAAGTCAAAATATGAAAAAAACCACCAATTCTCATTTAGTTTTAACAATGAAGTGACACCCTTTAAAACTTTGGAGTTAGCATAAAAGACCAACAAGGAAGTTTTTGTTGCTCAAATTTTATCTATTATTTTGGCATAATATGATTATTATGCCAACTTAAAAAATAGTGTGTATCTACAGTTTGGGAAGAACTTTGATTAATAAGAGCTTACCAAGATATGTCATATTGTTCACTCCATCTATGCTAATGAATTCTCCATGAAAAATAAAGTGATTATACATCAGGAAGTAAACAAACCTCTTTTGGGTCATCCCCAAGCAGCTTAAACTTCCTTGGGATCTTGCTTCTGGCAAACTTACATCCATTGTAGTACATGCTCCATGAACAACCAAAAGAGAAGGAGGCACCACAGGTTTCTGGATCCAGTCCCTGACAGGCACAGGTTCTCCTGAGAAATCAAAAGACCAAATTCATTGCTATGGATAGCATTATATAGGCTGTGCAGCTGATATTCTGAGTGTCTATATGCAAAACGAGTTTGAAAAGAAGCCTAATCTAACTCTGTATTAAGCCGTGGCATAACCACACACAGAACTATTCCAATTGACTTTAAAACAATTTTATTGCAATATAATACACATACAGAAAAGTGCACATAATTTTACAGTTTACAAATGGAACATACCCAGGTAAGTAGAACCCACACTAATAAAGAAAATATTTACTATCCCCTGGAATTTCCCCTCATTTTGCCTTTCAGTCACTGTCTGTCTCCCTAACAGTAACTTCTCTAAGAATATAGTAGTTCTGCCTATTTGTATGTTAATATTGCTTTCTTTTTTATAGATGGGGTCTTGCAATGTTGCACAGGTTGAACCTGAAATTCTAGGCTCAAGTGATCTTCCGCCTCAGCCTCCCAAATAGCTGGGACTACAGGTGTGTGCCACCATCGATGGCTTGTTTTGCCTACTTTTATACTTGATATATACATAGGTATATGGAATTATGTAAGTTATTTGTGTCTGTCTTCTTTTTCCATTATGTTTGGGATATCCATCCAAATCACTGCATGTAGTTGTACTTTATTCATTTTCATTGAGTACCATATTCCATCTTATAAAAATGTGACAAGTTATTCTACCATTGATGGGCATTTGAGTGCTTCCTAGTTTTTGGCTAAAATACAGTATTACAGCTTTATAGCCCTAGTTTGGTAGATCCTAATGACAATAAACAAACATACAAGTAAGCAAAGAAAAAGAAAGATAAAACAACTTACAAAGAAAAAATATTCAGGTAACACTGTAAATTATTTTTAAATTACTGTATGTATATTGTGACAGAAAGAAATAATTGTTAATATCAAAAACCAAGAATTTCAGTGTACAAGAGAAGCAAAACAAAAGATAATAATATTCTGTCATCTTAACTATGAACAGGAAAAAACAGTATGAATTAATGATTTGAGTTAATCTCAGATTTTCTTTCTAAAAAATAACTACTTCATGTATTTGCCCATTAAAAAAGCCTAAAAGTAATGGCATCTCCGTAGCAGGGAGCACATCTAGACACTGATTGTGATCTCTAAATATAATTTCCCATCAAAATCTCTGAAATTTGACAAGATTCTTGCCATGCATTTATTCTGTTATTCTTACCAACTAATATTAAGTGGTAACTAAACAGTTGATGAGGAAAAGTCCTGTAAAGTATTCCAGCTAATAAATGCAAAAGGAATATTACAATTAGAAATGATCCCTTTATAAATGTCAGCAATAATGGCAGAATGAGGATATCTGAAAATTTTCTCCTCCATAAAAGCAATAAAAGTACTGATAAATACTGTCAGAATCAGCTTTTTCAGATCTGGAAATTAGCAAAAAGCTTGCAGCAATATAGGGAGAATTTATTC
Organism: Mandrillus leucophaeus; assembly: GCF_000951045.1. Classification (NCBI taxonomy): domain Eukaryota; kingdom Metazoa; phylum Chordata; class Mammalia; order Primates; family Cercopithecidae; genus Mandrillus; species Mandrillus leucophaeus. Next base: position 1,269,977 of record NW_012108208.1, read on the forward strand.
AAGGAAAAAAAAAAAAGACAGGATTTCAGTGAGAACAGTGAACTCTGTGGTATTTTAACTTTCCCCACAGCTCTATGGTAGCCTTCAAATCAAAACAGCCCACATTTATTATGAAAAGCAGCAGCCATGCTGCCACTAGAGGAGGCCAGATTGGTTGGATATATTCTAAAGTCCCATTCACAGAGACCTCACGTTACTTGACCTGTTTGGTAGTTTCCTGGAAGATCCCTCTAGTAAGGTTATCTTTACTTTATCTAACTTGGAGTTCATCTAGTGTGAACCACCTTTTCCACAGAGGCATTTATCAAATAATCATAGGCAACTGTTGAATATTGTCACTGAAGTGTAGCTAACAACTGGAGCAAAAAATAAGATAACAAAAAAAACTTAAAAGTAAAACCTGGGAAATGAGATGATCCATAGTAGGCTTTGAAAATATATTCCTGGGAATTTAGAAAGCCACATACAAATGTAGGGTTCACAAAAGACCTGAGAAAGCCCTAAACTCTCACCACAGTCTAACCTTGAGTGAGACCGCCCAAGCAGGGAATAAAGGCTAATGCAGAGCTGTAAATAGCCTGGCTGAGTGTTGAATGCATGCCCCAACACACATACAGACCCCTTTGTCAAAGACTGACTTACTGGTCTCAGGCACCTAAGGAATTCTGTCTAATCCTTAGCTGACCTCTAAGCTAACCAAGCAAAGACTTCGATGGCTATCTATGAGAAATAATACAAACTTTATAGGAGTAGTGAAAAAGAAATAACCATCACCAGAAACAGTAACATATTCTGGGCAGGGGGTAGAATCTGATTTTCAGATTTACCAGATTATTTTATTTATTTTTATTTTTGTAGAGACAGGGTCTCACTATGTTGCGCAGGCAAGTCTCAAACTCCTTGGCTTAAGCGATCCTCTTGCTTTGGCCTCTCAAAGTGCTGGGATTACAGGCACGAGCCACTGCTCTCAGCCATTACATTAGTTTAAAATGTCTAAACAATTAACAGAAACAAAGTATGGACCATATAAAGTAGTCAATAGAGGCTATCCCTGAAAAAGTCCAGATGTTAGGCCACTGGACAAAGACTTTAAGTCAGCTATTTCACGTATGCCCAAATAATGAAAGAAAACTATTTAAACAACTAAAGTAAGAATACAGAATTTTACTAAATACATGAGATAAACTCAAGAAAAAGATATTACTAAATAGAATTCTAAAGCTGAAAGTGTAAAAACTGCAATAAAAAATTAGAGGGGTTCAATAGCAGAGTTGAAAAGGAGGGAGGGGAAAAAGGGACTTGAAGATAAGTCATTTGAGATTATTCAGTTTGAAAAATGAAAAAATAAAATTAAACAGAACCTCAGAGATCTGTGGAAGACCATAAGGCATACCAACATAGACAATGCAGGTCCCCAAAGTAGAGGATCAAGAATAAAGAATAGGAAGAATATTTGAAAAATAATGGCCAAAAACTTCTCAAATTTGATGAACAACATCAATCTACATGTCCAAGAAGCTCAACTAACTCCATGTAACATAAAACCAAAGATATGCATACATATAAACATCATAACCAAATTGCTGAAAGCCAGCAACACAAGAAAATCATGAAAACTGTATGATTATCATGTACGCAGGAATCCCAATAAGATTAATAGCTATCTCTGATCAGAAACAATGAAGACCAGAAGGCAGTAGGATGACATAGAACCACAAGAAAAAGACTGTCAACCAATAATTCTGTATTTTGCAAAACTATCTTTCAGAAATGTATTATGTAATAAATTAGGACATTCTCTGATAAATAAGAGTTTATTATTTTCAGGCATGTCCTATAAAAAATACTAAACGTGTACTTCAGGCTGAAAGTAAAGGACACTATACATTACCTCAAATCCACCTAAGAAGTTAAAGAGCACCAGTAAAGATAATTACATAGGTAAATATGAAATCATATATGTATTTTTGTTTGTAACTATTTTTCTCATATTTGATTTAAATGACAATACCAATCTGATTTAAAAGACAAAACATAATCTGTGTTAATGGGCATAAAATATATAAAATGTAATTTGTAAAATAGCACAGAGTAAAAAGAGGGAATGGAGCTATATGGGAACGAAGTTTCCTTATACTGTAATGAAATTGGTATTACTTCAGACTAGCTTTTATAAGTTGTAATCCCCAGGGAAATCACTAAGAAAATAACATCAAAAAATTTAGTAAAAGACAAGGGAGTTAAAACAGTACACTAGAAAATATCTACTGAATACAAAAAAAGATATAGACAAAATGGCAGACAAATCCTACCTCGTCAATAATTATATTAAATGTATATGAATGGTGAATTGAAAAATTAAAAGGCAGAGAGTGGCAATATCGATTTTTAAAAAGATTTAACTATGTGATGTCTACAAGATATACACATTTTATAATAAAAAGTTCAAGCCATTAAAATGATGCAACAAATGTAAACATACATGTAATCAGCAACAGAGCACCAAAATACATAAAGCAAAAAATGGCAGAATTAAAGGAATTGATAGATAATTCACTAATCCACTTTCAATAATGGCTAAAAGTAGATAGAAGATTAAGAAGAAAACAAATTGTAAAAAACACTATAAATCAACTAGGTCTAACAGACATCTATAAAACATGCCACCCACCAACAGCCGAATATACACATTCTTCTCAAGTACACATGAAACATTCTCCAGGATGGACTGTATGACAGGTTATAAAACAAGTCTAAATAAATGTAATACTGAAAAAATTGTGCAAAGTGTGTTTTCTGATAAAATTATAAATGAATAACAGAAGCAAATTTGGGTAATAGGTAAAAATATACTCATATAATCAGAAATAAAAAAAAATGACAGAAATCAGAAAATACCTCATTGTAAATGAAAACTCAACATACTCATATGTTATAGGATGGAGCTAAAGCTGAGCTAGAGAAATAGAAATTAGAAAATATTGTAAATGAAAACTCAACATACTCATATTTTATAGGATGGAGCTAAAGCTGAGCTGGAGAACAAACTTCTAGAAAAACACTACTAAAATTGACTCAAGAAGAAACAGAAAATCTGAATATACCTACAACAGGTTAAAAGATGTAATCAACACTACTTAGATCTGTCAGACAAATGAGGTCACAGGGAAAATCACTGCCCTCAAAACCAAAGAGACAGATGGATAAAAAGAATTACAACTTACCGTAGCAGAAACCTCTGTGGGAACCAGTGTTGGGGTAGGAAAATCTGAACTATAAGTGATGAATTGCTGGAGGTTCAGTGTGAACAACTCCAGAGGCATCCAGTCATAATAGATTCCTCACAGTTCTGTGAGTTTTCTACATTTAGGAGCCAGATGACATTCTCACAATGAATACTAGAGAAAAATACCTTCATGCTTCCATAGGAGGAGGGGAAAAAATTTTGGGAAATGACATATACCATTCTATTCTTCTTACAAAGTTCTGCCATCAGGCTAGGTGTCATGGCTCACGCCTGTAATCCCATCACTCTTTGGAGGTTGAGGCAGGCAGATTGCTTGCCAGGAGTTCAAGATCATACCGGGCAACAAAGGAAAACCCCGTCTCTAATAATAATAAAACATATTAGCCAGGCATGGTGGCATGTGCCTGTAGTCCGAGCTATTTGGGAGGCTGAGGTGGGTGAATCACTTGAGCCCAGGAGGTCGAGGCTGCAGTGAGCTGAGATCATGCCCCTGCACTCCAGCCTGGGCAACCAGAGTGAGACCCTGTCTCAAAAACAAAGGAAAATAAATATTATGAACAAATGTGCCCACACATTTAATAAGGTGAAATGGACCAATTCCTTGAAAGACACAACTACCAATATTTACACAAAATAATAATCTGAATAGGCCTATATCTATGAAAGAAATTGAATCAGTAATAACTTTCCAAAAACAAAGTACCAGACCCAGATGGTTCATTCTGATTTCTACCAAAGTTTTAAAGAAGAAATTATATCAATTCTCCACAATCTCAAGACAGAAGCAGAGAAAATACTTCATAACTTATTCTATGAGACCAGCATTACCTTAATACCAACACCAACATCTTTACAAGAAAAGATAACTACAGACTAATAGCAACCATGACCATGAATGCAAAAGTCTTTACCAAATGGCAAATCAAATCCAACAATATATATAAATAATGTATCACAACCATGTGGGATTTGCCCCCAGGTATGTCAGCCTAGTTCAAAATTTGAAAATCAATTAATGTAATCTATTTCATTAATAAGTTTTAAAAAATCATATGGTAATATCAATAGGTGAAAAAAAAAAGTATTTACAAAATCCAACACTGATTCATGATTTTCAAAAGCCTCTCAGTAAACTAGGAAAAGAAGGGAACTACCTGAACCTGATAAAGAATACCTACAAAACCATACAGCTAACATATTTAATGTTGATAAAACTGAAGACTTCCTGCTGAGATCAGGAACAAGGCAAGAATGTTGCCTCTCACCAGTGCTTTTCAACATCATACTGAAAATCCTAGATAATACATTAAGACAAGAAAATAAAAGGTATACAGATTAGAAAGAAGTTGTCTTGCAGATGACATGTTCACCTAGAAAATACAAAAGAATGACAAAAACAAAACAAAACCACCAAAACTGGATATAAAGTGATTATAACATGGTTGCAGGAAATAAGTTTAATATACAAAAGTTGATCACTTTTCTGCATACCAACAATGTACAAGCAGAATTTGAGATAAAAATACATTATCAGCACCCCCAAAATGAAATATTTATGTATAAATCTAATATAATATGTACAAGGTCTATATGAGGAAAATGTAAAATTCTAATGAAGGATATCAAAGAAATAAAGAGATGTTCCATGTTCATGGATAGGAAGATGCGTTTTGTCAAGATGGCAGTATTTCTAACTCAATCTAGAAATGCAGTGCATTCTATCAAAATTCCCACAAGATTTTGAGGATATTGACAAACTAATTTTAAAGTTTATATCGAGAGGCAAAAGACCAATAATACATCACAGTATATACAGTCTTCTCAGACTGGTTTTTGTCACTTAGTAATAGGCAAAATAATAGTCAACTCAATACTGACGGAGAAAAACAATGTCAGAGGACTGCCGCTACATGATTGTAAGATTTATTCTAAAGCTCAAGTTATCAAGATAGTGTGGCATTGGTGAAAGTCTAGACAAATATATCAATGGAAAAGAATAAAGAGTCCAGAAACAGACCACTTAATTATAATCAACTGATCTTTGACAAAGTAGCAAAGGTAATATAATAAAGCAAAGATAGTCTTTAAGAAATGGTACGGGAACAACTGGACAACTCCATGCACATAGGTGAATCTATACATAGTCTTTATAGTTTTTGCAAAATTAATGCAAAATGGGTCATAGACCTAAATGTAAAATGTAAAACTATAAAACTCCTGGAAGATAATACAGAACATATAGATGACCTTGGGTTTGGTGTTGACTTTTTAGATACAATACCAAAAACATTATTCATGAATTAACCAATAACCTAGACTTCATTAAAATTAAAACTATCTGTTCTGCAAATGGCACTGTCAAGTGAATGAAAAAACAAGATACAGACTGAGAAAGTATATTTCTTACTGTCAATCAAGCTACCGTGCTCTGTGGTATTTACTCAAAGGAGTAATTGTCAAAACTTGGAAGCAACTAAGATGTCTTTCACTATGTGAATGGATAAATAAACTGTGATAAACTAGACAATGGAATATTATTCAATGCCGAAAAGAAATGAACTATTAAGACATGGTGGAAAGTTTAAAAGCTTATTACTAAGGGACAAAAAGCAGTCTGAAAAGGCTACATATACTGTATCATTCCAACTATATGACATTCTGGAATAGGCAAAATTATGGAGATAAAAAGATCATTGGTTGCTAAAGGTTAGTGGGGTGGGAGAGATAAATAGGTAGGGTACAGAGGACTTTTAAGGCAGTGAAATTACTCTGAATGACACTGTAATGGTGAATGAGTATCATTAGACATGGATCCAAATTCACAGAATACGTACCAACAAAGGTGAACTCTAAACTAGGAACTTTCAGTGATAATTGTCAATGCAGGTTCACTGATTGCAACAAATGTACCATTCTGGTAAAGGATGTTGATAATGAGGGAGGCTATGCACATATAGGGGCAGCATGTACTTGAGGAAGCTTTGTGCCTTTCATTCAACATTGCTGTTACCCTAAAATTGCTTTAAAAATAATCTATTTTAAAAATGTTTAAAAATTCCCACAAAGGAAAGCCCACGGGTACAGAATTTCCTCAAACATTTAAAAAAAGAGTTAAACCAATCGTTTGTAAGCTCTTCCAAAAGATAGAGAAGGGAACATTGCCCAATGCATTTTGCGAACTCAGAATTACTGTGACACCAAAACCAAAGATATCACAAGGAAACTAAAGATCAATATACCTTATCAACAGAGATGCAAAGGCCTCAATGAAATACTAGCAAACTGACTCTAGCAATATATAAAAAGTAATACACACTGAGACCAAGTGGGATTTATTCCAGAAATATAATGTTAATCTAATGTATAAAAATGAATCAATATAATACACCATATTAACAGAATAAAGGAGAAGAACCCATGATCATTTCATCAGATGTAGCCACAGCATTTGAGAAAAGTTCAACACCCGTTCATGATAAAATTATTCAACAAGCTAGCAACAGAAAGGAACTTCTGAACTTGACACAGTCTTTTTTTAAACAAAACCTACAACTAGTATCGTACCTAATGGTGAACAACTAAAAATTTCTTTCTAAAATGAGGAATAAGACAAGGATGTTTGTGGTTGTTAATTGTACCTGACATTTTCTGGAAGTTCTAACTGGGTAATCAGGCAAGGGAAAAAAAAAAAAAAAAAAGGCCACCCAGATTGGAAGTGAAGAAATGAAACTATTTCTACTTGTAGATGACATAATCTTGTATGTAGCAAATCCTAAGGAATCTACCAAAAAAAAGTTAGTGCTAATATGCTAGTTCAGCAAGTTGGTAGGATATAAGACCAATATATAAAAGTGAAATATATGACTATATATTATTGACAAAAAAATTGATTTTGCAATAGGATAAAAAAAATACATAGAAAAAAATTTTAACAAAAGAAGTACAGGCCAGGTGTGGTGGCTCATGCCTGTAATCCCAGTACTTTGGGAGGCCAAGGCAGTCAGATCACTTGAGGCTAGGTGTTTGAGACCAGCCTGGCCAACATGGTGAAAGCCTGTCTCCACTAAAAATACAAAAAAATTAGCCAGGCATGGTGGCGCGCACCTGTAGTTTCAGTTACTTGGGAAGCTGAGGCAGGAGAATCACTTAAACCCACACGTGGAGGTTGCAGTGAACTGAGATGGCATCACTGCAATCTGGACTAGGCAGCAGAGGGAGACTCTGTCTTAAAAAAAAAAAATGTGCAGGACTTTGTGCATGTTTCATCCAAAACATTACTGAAAGAAATTTAAGAATAAATGGAAAAATATCCTGTGTTCATAAATTGGAAGCATTAATGTTAAGATATCAATACTCTCCAAATTGACCTACAGATTCAACAGAACCCCAGTCGAAGTCCCAGAAGGGGGCCGGATATGGTGGCTCACGCCTGTAATCCCAGCACTCTGAGAAGCCTAGGCGGGACGATGTCTTTAGCCCAGGAGTTCAAGACCAGCCTGGGTAATAGAGTAAGACTCTAGCTCTATCAAAAAAAAAAAAAAAAAAATCCAGAAAGGAAACGACAAACTCATCTTAAAATTCATATGGAAACACAAGAAACATGGTAGGCAAAAGTACAAAGTTGGAAGACTTACCTGTCTTGATTTTAAAATTTACTACAAAACTATAGGAATCAGCACAGTGTGGTACTGGCGTAAGAAAAGTCACGCAGATTAAGAGAATTAAGAGTCCAGAAATAAACCCATACATCTTGGTCAATTAATTGAAAAAAAATAGTCTCTTCAACAAATGATGCTGAGAGAACTGGACAGCTACTTGCAAAGGAATGAAGTTGGACTCTTACCTCTCACCATCAAATTAACATTAATTAAAAATCTAAATATAAGATCTAAAGTTATAATACTCTGAGAAGAAAGCATAGGTGTAAATCTTTCAGATCTTGAATGAGGCAATGATTTCTTAAATATGACCCCAAAAGCACAAGCTACCAACTAATAAGAAATTGAGTTTCATCAAAATCAAATTAAAACTTTTGCACTTTAAGGACATTATCAAAGTGAAGAGACAACCTGTGGGATAGGAGAAAATATCTGCAAACCATGCATCTGACAAAGTTCGAGTATCAACATATATCATATTCTTACAACTCTAAAAATACAATTAAAAACATATACGTAGACTTTTCTCAAAAAAAAAAAAATACATGGTCAATACACACGTGAAAAGATGCCCAATATCAGCCATTAGGAAAGTGCAAATCAAAATCAAAAACTTCATACCCACTTGGATGGTTGTAATTAAAAAGACAATAACATTTTCTTGAGGATGTGGAGACACTGGAACCTTCATACATTGTTGGCAGAAATGTACAAGGATGCAGCTACTTTGGAAAATAGTTGAGCAGTTCTTCAAAAAGTTAAACATAGAGTTACCATATTACTAACAATGTCACTCCTAGGTGATATATCCCAAGATAACTGAAAATACATTCACACAAAAACGTGTACACTGATGTTCATTGCAGCATAATTTATAATAGCCAAAAAGTGGAAATGATCCAAATGACAATTAGCTAATAAATGGATGAAGAAAATGTGGCTGGGCACAGTGGCTCATGCCTGTAAGTCAGAGCACTTTGGGAGGCTAAGGTAGAAGGATCACTTGAGGCTGAGTTTGAGAGCAGCCTGTCCAACATGGTGAAACCCTGTCTCTACTAAAAATACAAAAATTAGCTGGGTGTGGTGGCGCACACCTGTAATACCAACAACTTGGGGGCTAAGGCATGAGAATCGCTTGAACCTGGGAGATGGAGGTTGCAGTGAGCTAAGGTTGCGCCACTGCACTCCAGCCTGGGCGACAAAGTGAGACTGTCTGAAAAAATGTGGTGTGAATAGATATATGGTCCAAAAAAGGTACTTTTTTTTTTTTTTTAAATAAAATGAATGAGACTTGAAAACATTAAGGTACATGAAAGAAGCCAGACAGAAAGGCCAAATATATGATTTCACTAATACAAAATGCCCAGAATAGGCAAATCCAAAGAAACTGAATGTTTATTGGTGGTTGCCACTTAGAGGAAGGATGAAGGGGAGAAGGGGAAGTGACTGCCTAATAAATACAGGGTTTCCTTATGTGAATGATGGAAACGTTCTGAAACTAGGTAGAGGTGACATTTGCACAGTTTTGTGAATGTACTGAAACAACTGAATTGTATACTTTAAAAGGGTGAATTTTATGGTATGCGAATTATATCTCAATCAGAAAAAAACATTGGAGAATAACTTAAAGGTGATTTTCTACATAAAGTGGCTACTAAAAGTTATTTTTATTTCGATAGGGGTCTTTCAAATATTGTTAGAATTAGCACATAACAGTCATTTTAATATGACTTGAAATTGGGCTCATGGTAAACAATATAAAGGGCAAATATTAAAATGTCATCTATATAACAGATTTCTGCAAGAATTCTTAATCTTTGATTTACTATTTGGACTTCTAATTGTAAAATATTTTTAAAGTAAAATTAGGTCAGTTATTCAAATATATACAGCATAGAAAAACTAGCAAAATAATTTATATAACCAAATTTACACAACATCAAGAGAGAGAAAACTGTCAACTTGAAAACAAAATAATGGAAACAGGCAATGATTATCAATTGATGTGAAACTATCAGGTGAAAGTTTGACGAGGAACATAATGATTGATCAAGGTGACAATTAAACATGCTAAACACTATTAACATCACTAAAATGGGAATCAAGCAGACATTATGTGTCTCCTGATGTATATAAATAAGATGATTTTAGCACTACTTATGAAGCGTTTTTGCCAATGTATACTATACACGCACACATACTTATATTACTTAAAAATCAGCTGGGTGTGGTAGCTCATGCCTGTAATCCCAGCACTTTGGGAGGCCATGGTGGGCAGATCACTTGAGACCAGGAGTTTGAGACCAGCCTGGCCAACACGGCGAAACCCAGTTTCTATGAAAAGTACAAAAATTAGCTGCGCGAGGTGGCGCATGCTTGTAGTCCCAGCTACTCAGGAGGCTGAGGCACAAGAATAGCTTGAACCTGGAGGTGGAGGTTGCAGTGAGCTGAGATTGGGCTACTGCACTCCAGCCTAAGCGACAGAGCGAGAGCCTGTCTCAAAAAAAAAAAAAAAAAAAAAGAAAAGAAACGAAACGAAAAGAAAAAGAACCTGTCAAACTACCAGTCCACAGAAGATACTGGGGAGAGAGGAATAGGTTAAACAAAAGAACCAGATGAAATCGGCCAAATCCAGAATGTGGGGAATTTTACAGAGAAAATCACAGTTTCTTTAAAAAAAAAAAAAAATTCATAAAAAAAGGGGAAGGGCTATTATAAATAAAAAGAGGCTTGTGAATCATATAATTTATCTTCTAAATGGAGACAAGTTCACGAGAGGAAGTTTTATTTAATAGTTATCCCAGACAATGGACAGGAACTGGCATCACACTACTCAGAAGTGTCAATCATGTGCAAGGGCTCTTTCTCAACATCAGTTTTGTTTATGTGGGTGTTTTTTGAAATAGAATCTAATCAGATAATTTGAACAAACACAGTCTAAATATTAAATGATAAAGTTTTTACCTGTTAGAAATACATCCTGAAGTGTTAACAGGTAAGATGATATGTTACCTGTCTTCTGCTTTCAAACACTAGTGGGAGGGGATGTGGGAAAAATATATGAAAAAATATTGATAAAATGTTGATAAATATTGATGCTGTGTGATGGGTCCATGGAATTCATTTTATTGCACTTTTCCTTTTACGTTTGACAATTTTTATAATACAAAGTTCCTTGAAATGTTTAACATCACCCACCACGGCAGAAGGCATTTCTGGCTTTGATTTCCTTATGATGACAGATACACTCCCACAATTCTTACTTGCCAAAAAAATACTGGTTAGACTTAGTCATAAAATGGAAATCTCAAAGGCAAATCTTTAAAGAAGAAACAGCTGGTTTGGCTCAAAGAAAATGTAAAAATCAGTTTTTACTTTCCCACTGATAGATGCACTCAGAGTTCTTTTCTGAACTCACAGTGGGTGGTTTGGAGCATGTGGACACAGGGATTTGTAAGAACTCAGTGATGAGGTTCACATAGCCTTGAACATAAAACTGAGTCCGCAGGCCCAATTTGAGATTATTCTCTGTCCCTGGCAAAAAGTTGTAATTTTCACTTCTGCCAGCCATAAAATAAAATCTATTTATGGGGTAGAAGAAACTTCAAAAGTTATTTCTGAGTAAATTCTGTATTGACATTGGATACGTGTCTACTTTAATCATGTATTTAAGTATTAAAATTTTTTATTTTGGAGAATGCTCTAAGTATGCATAAGCATAGTTTAAGCATTATCTAAATGACTATTCATCTTTACCTTGAAACTAGACAAAAAGCAAAAGTGTACAGCTGTGCTTTTACATTGTCTTCATATTTGAAGCATGTCTTTTAATAGTTTTGTACGTGCCTGACATTTAGAGCAGTTAAACTAACAAACTACAAGCTTTCTGAGACTCTGGTCCAACCATATTTCATGGTTTTCAAATGCAAAATAATAAAAGTTCTTCATGTAATTTTTTTATATGACAGATTCCATTTCAGGCCAATATTGGCATTTACAAGAATTATGGAAAAGCTGGCCGGGCGTGGTGGCCTACAGCTGTAATTCCAGCACTTTGGGAGGCCAACGCACGTGGATTACCTGAAGCCAGGAGTTCGAGATCAATCTGGCCAACATGGCGAAACCCTGTCTCTACTAAAAATACAAAAATGAGCTGGGAATGGTGGTGGGTGCCTGTAATCCTAGCTACTCGGGAGGCTGGGGCATGAGAATCTCCTGAACCTGGGAGGCAGAGGTTGCAGTGAGCTGAGAAAAATATTAGAGATCTATGCTAATGAAAATTAAATTCATTACAATGAATGAAATATAGTTTCCAGGAAACTTCAATAAATTCAAACGTATTGCAATAGGACTATTCTTGAAAAGAAATTTTAAAACTATCATTTTCACAAGAGGTTCTTCAGTGATTTAAAATTTCAAACCATCAAGTCTAAGCGATATTATGCTTTAAAGACAATGCAGTATTACTGAGTTCCTGAGAGAAATGCTATTACCAGTATGAGCCCAAGTTGCCTTAATTTTTATTTGTTTTTCTAATTAAAGGCACCTAACTACATTTTCTAAAATTTTTCTTCAGAAAGAGCAAGAGGAATCAGGGTAGATTAAAAAAATATTTTAGGCTAGGCATAGTGGCTCATGCCTGTAATCCCAGCACTCTGGGAGGCCAAGGCATGTGGATCACCTGAGGTCAGGAGTTCCAGACCAGCCTGACCAACATGGAGAAACCGTGTCTCTACTAAAAATACAAAATTAGCTGGGCATCGTAGCGCATGCCTGTAATCCCAGCTACTCGTGAGACTAAGGCAGAATTGCTTAAACCTGGGAGGTGGAGGTTGCAGTGAGCCCGGATAGCGCCATTGCACTCCAGCCTGGGTGACAGAGCGAAACTCCGTCTTAAAAAAGAAAAAAAAAATTTATGCTTAAAGTAGTCCATCATAAGTGTATAAGTTACATGTTATGAATCAGCAATTTCTACTTTCCAATTAATCATTTGTAAAAGTGGTCAGGTATACACCATAAATTTTTGGATAATTATCATAGAAAGTCAAGTCACACTTTCATATAGAAAGAATAACTTTTCTAAAGAGATTATTTATAGTTGATTTGTCTCCCCACAACCCTGAGAGAGAAACTGTGTTAAGATAAATTTAGTAAAACCATGCTAGTTAGAGTTTTAAACAGCAAAGGACAAATTTGGCTAGTTGTTGCAATGAGCAATATGAACATTTCTTATAAGTTCAGCAAATGATTCTATAGTTTGGTGGATGCAGAGAAAACAAGACTAAATGAAATAGTGCAAAATTAAAATTATTTTAAAACCAATTGTGAGCAAAATAACTTGTAAGATTTCTGTGTAGCACCATGAACATTCATATATTCTTTTAGTGTTCTACAGGATTATCAACACAGTAGAGGAATATTAAAAATCAAACTTTTTCCAAGTGAAGGTTTAGACTTCAAGCAAAGTGGACGGTGTTGAAAACAAAACAGTAGCAATTGGATGCACTAAATATATTTAAGCGCATACTCTTGCAGTTCTATTCTAAATTCTTATATTCCTGGAAAATAATATATATCCATACCCAGTAATTTCCTGATGATTTAGCAGCAGTAAAAGTGGAAGCAGTTTTGATTACTATTGTGCAAACAATGAATAGTTTGAATGAAAGTAAAAATCCGTTCTATTTCTACAGAACTTCTAAGGCACTGTATTCTGTTTTTGCTACATACATATGGAAGGTATTTGACCTGCGAATCCCAAAGTTTCTTATTAGACTTACTTTCTGTTTCAGATACTGCAACATGGAAGTGGAGTCAATACATACTAATATAGTGGCCAGGCACACAGGAGCTGTCACTTGTAGCATGTGAGCACATAAATAATTTCAAGCTTATGGTATAACTGAGGCCATGTGGGTACAGACACTCTGCTCCTAATTAGTGGCTAAACTGTCTGTACAATTCAGGTAATGAAATCATCTCAAGTTATTCACATTAGCAAATACAACTTCTTAACCCATGACTGCCAAACAGGCATTTTGATCCTCATTTTATAAATGTAAAAGTGCGTGTTGAACTCTTCCTTCCAACCAAAGACTGGGCTTTCCTATCAGTGGCCGCAAAGAGGGTAGAGGCCTTGGGCTTCACTTACTCTTCATTCAAGGCACACCGGCGATTGGTGAGCGTGCCGTATTTCCTCAGCGTCTCGGTAAGCTCTGAGTAGAGTTTGTCAGCCAGAGACAGCGGGATTCCTTCCCACACCAGGATGAGAATCACAATCACTGCAGCCTCACAGGTGTGGCCAGCTCGCTCCCGCACCAAACACAGTAGCTTCTCTTCACTGCTGCTTCTGCGAACCACCTGTGCAGATCACCATTCCATCCCAAACACCCCCCACCCCAACCAAAACAAAACAAGGGTCACTTGCAGCAGATAAGGGCACTTATGTATGTATATTTTATCATGTCTAGGTCACAATTAGGGCAACATTTATCACCATGTGCAATTTGCCTTTTGCTGCCCATCTATAAAAAGTGGGCTTTGACCCTGGTATCAGAACAAGGAGAGATGCAAAACTATTCCTTAATGTTTAGCAACTGTAACAATGTTTATAGTTATACTATACCCAGTACAGTGGGGACAATTAAATGCTACCTGCATTAAAACCAGAGCCAGATGAAAGATATGTAAGTCTTAGTTCAAGGTTTTCACAAATGACAATGTAAAGATTAATTGAAGGTATTTAAAAGATTAAGGACCACTTCACATTCTAAGAAGGATTATACATTTAGCAGGCACTAGAATGGACCTCCTCCTCATCACTAAATTCTTTCAATTAAATACAGTTTGTTGATTTTAGAATTAATCTGCCTCTTCTTAAGAGATAACACATGATAAAAAATACAGGTAATATTCTCTTTAATTGGCATGGGTCTTTGATCTGGGTAACCCAATTCTCAGGGTTAGATTTACAAATCAAAATGCCCAAGATTTAAGACCAAAGGCTTTATTAAGTCACACTTACCCACTTAGCAATAGGACATCCCTGAGAACTTTTGCCTTCTTTACCAGTATAGATGACTCTTTCAATCCTAATAGCTTTACCCTTCTGTCCAAACCTTAAAGAAACCCACAGAAACACACACACATACAGTTAGCAAATAAATTCAAGAGGCAATCAAAATATTTGAACATTTGAGCATAACTTTATTCTATGACCACATCCTGAGAAATGAACGGTTTATTATTTTTTTTAAAACAGGTCGCCAAGCAAACTGGATAATAGTTTTTAAGCCTTGTTTTACCTCAGTATCAAAATGTACTGATAATTGTAATGAACTGTTTTGTAAATTACATGTGGGTGAAAATAATGGGAAAGTTCATTTCTATATAAAATTTCACAAAGCACAAAATTCAAGCTAGTTTGCCAAGTTCAGTCTTCTAAAACATAGACTATTTTTTCCCTTACTAAATTTAGCTATTTTAAAACTTGGGGAGTCATAACAGATTTTAGTTAGAACTGTTCCTCCAAGAATGTCTCACAATTTAGAAAACGAGGCTGGCAAATAATTAGTATCCAGCCATACTGAAAATATAGAATAGTCCTGGAAATAGACTATATCTTCCCTTATGACCAAAGCACCATCTACTGCTTGTTTAAAAAACAAAACAAAAGAAAAACCAAAAAAAAAAAAAAGGCACTTAGGGAAATTCACTATTTCTGCCAGGCCACTAGATGATTATTTAGTGAACTTCTACATGCTAATTTAGAAATGAATAATCTGGAAATGGAGCAAGAATGATACTGAATATGTCCTTGCTGCCCCGATGTATCCTAAGTACTTTAATAATAATACTGCCTACCTCTTAATGAAAAGGCACCCTAGAAGAAGAACAGCTCAGAGCTGTATAAATTTATATCAAAGGCCCTCTCTGCATTATCTCGCTCATAAGAGTCTTCTACATGCAGGAGTAAAGGCAAGTACTTGTATACCTGTGATTGATAGTGGGGAAAAAAAAAAAAAAAGGCAGCTGTAAATAGTATGTTTCTCTTTCTATTCAACATATCACACTTGCTCTCTTTTTATGGTAAAAGAAAACTTAGAGATAAGTACTCATTTGCAACACTAGGTGAATTTAATTCAGTGGTTCCTTTCTTACACCACACTTTACCATTCTTTCCGCTTTGACACTTTATTATCAGGTGGGAAAGCCAGAGTGGGACCTCTCGTTGGAGCCTGTGCCAGTACCTTGTGGCTGGCAGCCTTGCTGGCCGATTCCTGTTCATGCCTGGGTTTTCTGGCATCCATCGCAAAGTGGGCAGCCTGTGCCAGCTAGCAGACTATTAGTCCTGTCAAATATTGTGACTCTCTGGTGAATAGCACAGTGTGTAGTGTTGGCAACCCTAGAATAGCTAAGCCTACTAATAATTACTCAATTTGCAATTGTTTACTGCTTTGTGTGTGAAGGCTGGAAAAATTCTGACATATACAAAAGGATAAACGTTAATCTGCCCTGTGCCTTTGCGTTAATTACCTTTCTTCCATGATTTCTCTAATAGCTGCCACATTAGGACCTGCTCCTAGATGGGTATAAAAAGGACCTTCATCTTTTTCAATAATTTGCTCTGTTGAGATAATAGAAGATTATTATTTTAGACCTCAATTATACTAAATATAAAGGCTACATCCACAAAGCTTAACCCCCAACTACACATTATGGGCTCTAAAAGTGACTTTAAAAATTTTTTTTCTTTAAAATGAGTAAATTGATGGACTGATCTATTAGAAAATGTGCCACATAATTAAGTATATGTACATGCTGGTTGTTGGATAAAAATATATTACATTTCAGATATGGGATAAAAAATTATTTTGAACCAAATAAATGAAACTAAACAAAGAATACAGTGAGGGAATTAGAATGTATTATATGTAGTATCAATTACAATCCAATTTTTTGAGCTGAAAAAAAAATTTAAAGCTAACTGGAAGCCTACCTGTTACTTGGATTTTAAAATATTAAAAATAAAATTTCCTGCTCTATCCCACCCTCAGAATATTGCTTGGTTTACTGTCAAAGATACCCCTTTTTCCCCTTACTTCCCCACAACATTTAATTACTGTTTTGCAAATAAGAATAGTCAATCCAGACCCATATTAGTATGTACTTTACAACAATTTATGATGAGATAAAATCCTGGAGAGTCAGGCAAAAGGAAGGGGCTGTTGCAAAACAACAAAGATGGAAAGGTGGGAAGATAGGGTTGGGTGATAAGAGAAGAGTGAAGACAATTACAACTTACCAAATATTATCTATGAGATGTGTGGTGTTTTAGCCCAGTGAAGCAACTTAATAACCACATGCAAAGAGGGACAGTAGGAGTCCTCCCTCCATCCTCCTACACAGTGTGGGGTATCTCATTGCAAGAGGGAAAACATGGCACGGGTAGGCCATTAGCCACACTAATTTAACATTCGTGTTTTCAAACGTCTTTTACTAAATCTATGCTGCGTAGCTGTAATTAAGATCTTCATCTCTACCCATGTATATATCTACATCCATCAGCAAAAATATTTCACTATTCCTACAGACCTATTATATATCCTGAATTTTAACAAAAAGCTTTTTTAAAAAAAATACAGGCATACCTCGTTTTACTGTGCTTTGCTCTTTTGTGCGTTGCAGTTACTGTGACTTTTACAAATTGAAGGTTTGTGGCAATCCCAACATGTTAACTATGTCTATCAGTGTCACGTTTTCAACAGCATGTGCTCACTTCATGTCTCTGTATCACATTTTGGTAATTCTCACAGTATTTTAAACTTTATTATTATATATGTTATGGTGATGTGTGATCAGTGATCTTCGATGTTACTATTCTAATTTTTGGGGGGTGCCACAAACCGTACCCATAATCTGATAAATGTGTGCATTCTGCCTGCTCTATCAACTGGCCATTCCCCTGGCTCTCTCCTTCTCCCTGGGCCTCTCTATTCCCTAAAACACAACAATAGTGAAATTAGGCCAATTAATAACCCTACAGTGGCCTCTAAGTGTTCCAGTGAAAGGAAGAGTTGTATGTCTGTCACTTTAAATCAAAAGCTGGATATGATTGAGCTAGTGAGGAAGGCATGTCAAAAGCCAAGACAGGCTGAAAGCTAGGCCTTGCATGCCAGTTAGCCAAGTTGTGAATGTAAAGGAAACGTTCTTGAAGGAAATTACCCCAGTGAACACATGAAAGGTAGGAAAGCAAAACAGCTTTATTGCTGATATGGAGAGCGCTGTAGTGGTCTGGATAGAAGATCACGCTAGCCACAACCTTCCTTAAGTCAAAGCAAGGCCCTGACTCCTTTCGGTTCTATGAAGAGAATGAGGAAGCTGCAGAAGAAAAGTTGGAAGCTAGCAGAAGTTGGTTTATGAAGTTTAAGAAAAGCAGCTATCTCTATAACATAAAAGGACACAGTGAGGCAGCAAGTGCTGAAGTAGAAGCTGCAGCAAGTTATGCAGAAGATCTGTCTAAGATCACTGATGAAGGTGGCTCTACCAAACAGCCTACTATTGAAAGAAGATGCCATCTAAGACATTCATAGATAGAAGTCAATGCCTTGCTTCAAAGGACAGGCTGACTCTCTTGTTACAGGCTAATACAGCTGATGATTTTAAGTTGAAGCCCATACTCATTTACCATTCTCAAAATTCCAAGGCCCTTTAGAATTACGCTAAGTCTACTCTGCTTATGTAAAGTAATGGAACAAAGAAGTCTGGACGATAACACATCTGTTTACAACACAGTTTACTGAATATTTTAAGTCCAGTGTTGAGACTTACTGCTAAAAAAACAAAAACAAAAACCTCCTTTCAAAATATTACTGCTCAAGGCACCTAGTCACCCAAGAGCTCTGATGGAGATGCACAAGGAGATCAATGCTGTTTTCATGCCTGTTAATACAACATTCTTTCTGCAGCCTATGGATTAAGGAGTATTTTTGACTTTCAAGTCTTATCATTTAAGAAATATATTGTTAGTCTACAGCTGTCAAGACAGTCTTCTGATGGGCTGGGGCAAAGTACACTGAAAGCCTTCTGGAAAGGTATCACCATTTTAGAAGTTATTAAGAACATTCATAATTCATGGGAGGGGGTCAATATATCTACATTAACAGGAGTTTAGAAGTTGATTCCAACCCTCATGGATTACTTTGAGGAGTTCAAGACTTCAATGGAGGTGGTCACTGCAGATGAGGGACATGTAGCAAGAGAACCAGAATTAGAAGTAGAGCCTGAAGATGTGGCTGAGTTACTGCAATGTCATGAAAAAACTTGAAAGGATAAGAAGTTGCTACTTATGGGTGAACAAAGAATGTCTGAGATGGAATATAGTGCCAGTGAAGATGCTGTAAACTCTTCTGAAATGACCACAAAGGATTTAGAATATTATAAAAACTTAGTTGATAAAGCAGCAGCACAGTTTGAGAGGACTGAGTCCAATTTTCAAAGAAATTCTGCTGCAGGCAAAATGCTATCAAACAGCACTGCATGCTACAGAGAAATCTTTTGTGAATGGAAAACTCAATTGATATGGCATTTCATTGTTGTCTTATTTTAAGAAATTGCCACACACCACAGCTGTCCCAGCAACCTTCAGCAACTACCACCATGATCAGTCCACAACGATCAATATTGAAGCAAGACCCTCCACCAGCAAAAAGATTAGCACTCACTAAAGGCCCAGATGATTGTTGGCATTTTTTAACAATAAATTATTTTTTAAATTAAAGTATATATTTTTTAGACACAATGCTTTTGCACACTTAGTATATTACAGTGTAGTATATAAATAACTTTTATATACAGTGAGAAACCAAAGAGTCCTTACAACTTGCTTTATTGTAATATTCACTTTATTGTGGTATGTAGCTAAACCCACAATATCTCTGAGGTATGCCTGTATCATATTTTTTAATCAAAAAGATGAAATTTTAGAGAAACTGGAATCAAAATGAATATAAATCATAACATTCCAAATGTATAAACGGAGAAAAGGCAACTTTAGGAGCACTAAGAGTGTCAGCATTATAATTTCCTCCAACTCATGAAGACTGAAGATAGTAATTTCCCTATTAACCAGAAATCTTGTGAAACTAATATATTTTACCTTGAATTAAAAAATACTTAAAGTTCCCACATTAGACTGCATATGGTATTTTTTCATTTTAATAGATTATTTTTTCTGCCTAGCTGTCTCTCCAGGAGATAATATACAAAGAGCTAAATAGATGAACTGATCTAAAACAGATACATCCAAATTTTAGAGGGTCTGAATAGAAGGAAAAATAAACATGCACAATTATCTAATTCTTTTGGAAAAACTGCATGTAAGTGAAATTCTCTTTCACAAGACACAAGCATCAGTAACTTGACAAAAAATGTAAGCTTCGGATTTTTATGAGCCTTTACAAATTGCTGCCAGATTCAAGATTTAAAAAAAGAAGGAAAATCCCATATCTGAAGATAAATTTGCTAATTCTGGATAAACACCATGTGTCTCAGTACATTTCTGGCACTTACCTACACATCTGCATGATGGGAAATCATATTGAGTCTTGACAGGTGTATCCAATAAATTTTTTATAGGAGTATCTAGTAATTTGGAAGGTGACTCTATAAAATTATTGAGAACAGAACCAGCTGTTCTTTTGGTTGGTGTCTTTTCTGAAGAAGTTGCTTGCTGCTCTAAAGCTGGGGTGTGGCTATCAAGTTCTGCAGCAGTGGTTTGTCTAGTCAAAACTGTGACTGGCCCTGACATTTCAACTTTTACTTGCTTCTGTGATTTGAGAGTAAGAGCCTTATGGTCAAATAATGACTTGGCCTGAAACTGCTTCAGATGCTGCTCCATGGTCTCAATGATGCTCTTTTGCTGCACATTATCACAGCTTGGAGGTGGATTCTCTTGCTTAGTTACCTTTTTCCATGTTTTGTTTTCTGGTGGTGCTGTGTGCATACAGGCATGTGGCTTGGATCCAGGTTCCACCTTAATTGGCCTGTGCATCTGACTATGGCAAGACTCACTTTGGGGTTGCTGTGTTTGCTGCTGTTCTTGCTTGTGTAAGAGATGCCACCTTAGAGCAGCATGCTTTTGAATGTCCTTCTGGGGAGGGGTCTGAGTGTGACTTCCTCCCTGGTCAGGCACAGGAAAAACATTTGCTTGGTTATGTATCAAGTACCTTTGCTGAGCAAGTTGCGCAGCTTGTTGACCAGACATATCTTGGTTTCTACTTTTATATCCCTGTAGAACTGAAGCTTGTTGTGACTTCTGCTCCTGTTCTTGAAAGCACCTGTGAAGAAGATCTTGCTTTGGGATCACATTATTTGGAAAATATTGCATGTGATGCAAATTTTGGGTCTTGTTTCCTGCAAAAAGTTCAGGATGTGTAGTCTGTTCTTTATTCTCTGAAACTAAGTGTGTATTGTTTGAACAAGAAACCTGTATTTTGCATGCACTTGATTTTACGGTCTGACTATAAGGGGAATTTCTACTATTCATATTCTGTACTTCCTCCAGTCTCATTTGGACATTATGGGTCTGGAACTCACTTGATTTTGAATACTGATTTTCACCATGAAAACATTCTTCCACTTTAATCTGGCCAAAGAATGATCCTTCTCTTTGCTGATCATTGTTGCTTTGGGGGTGAGGAAAAGTCTGGAGTATTTCTTCTTTATTCTTCATTTGTAATTTTTGCTGCTGTTGCTGGTTTTGAGGGAGATGTGAATTCTGGGATGGTTGTGTTTGTGCTGCCTGTTTATGAGGCTTATGTTGCAAAAGGTGTGAGTTTGAAAATGGCTCAGTCTCTGAAGCCTGTTGATTCAAGTGCTGTTTCAACACTGGGGACATAAGTTTTTCAGTTTGGGAATCTGCTCTTTGTTGAAAATGAAATCTAGTGCCACACAGGGACTGCACATAAGCTTTGGGTAAATGGTTTGTTTTGGAGAAGTGCACCTGGTGTGAGGATTTTTGGAACTGGAGATGTTGGTCCACTGCACCTTGGGACTGCCCTTGATTCATTTCAACTTGGTACATTTGTGACTTGTGCTCCAGCTGTGTTGTTTTCTGGGTGTAAGCTTGCCTTGGGAGCCCCCCAGGCATGTTGGAATTTCCAGTGTATTGTTTGGAGGTCATTTGATTGGAGAGATTGGATTGATACTGAAGAACTGATGGCAGTGATGCCTCATTACGTTTTAGATGGGATTCTGCTTGGTGAAAATGAGGGGCCTTCAATTCAATCCATCCTGGTTTCAGATAGTGCTGTGTTGGGGGCACAAGATCTCGTGTTTGTTCCTTGTCTCGACCCTTCAGAATCTCTTGCTCTTTGTTTCTCATCAACTGCTGGCAGTTGTCCTGTAGTTGTCCAATGCTACCAAAAATTGGTGTGTTATGCTTGAGGTGTTCTGACATTGGTCTTGTTTTCTCAGAACACAATGGAACAGTCATTGTCCCTGCAGTCTGTATGTCATTCCTGTTCACATAATTATTCTGAGGCCTTTCAGAAAGCATCGGAGAAGGGCTGCATACATGTGTAGATGGATTAGGACTCTGGGAAGGTGGTGCCTCAGGTTTACCCTCTGTTTTCACTTCCCTTAAAAGTGTTGTGTTACTTTGGTTGGGGTAGTGGTGGTGTTCTTCTAAAACTCCACCATTCAGAGTGCTTTTTCCTTCTGAAGGAAGCTGAGGAACCTGTGAAAGAGGAGGAGGAGGAGATAGAAGCAGTTGTGATGGTGGTGGTGGTGGTGGTGTGGTAGTGGCAGAAAAGGAATCTTTAGTGAACACTGAGCTTTGCTTGAAGTAAGCACCATTCATTTCATTTTGCTTTAAATACCGTTCAGAGCTGCCACCAGGAGCTTGCAAATTGCTGCTGGAACCTGAACAGAATTCTTCACCAGACGCTAGCTTTGTGGTTCCTTGGATGTTATTTTCTGCAGGAGATGGGCATATCTCAAAAACTGATTTTTGTTGTTGTAGTTGTTCTGGTTTCTGAAAGGGACAGGTGTCGAGCATTGCAGCTGGTTTACTGGCATTATCAGCATCATCAGCATCACAGGCCTCAGTCACCACTGCAGCTGGCTTTGGAGGCAGCTCAGAGTTAGAGGTCTGTGCGGAGTTGATCTGCCCTGAGGTATGCGATGGGTGAGTGATCTCACAGGACAACTCATTAGTAGCCTGACTGTTAATGGCATTTATGTGAGATGTGGTTTTCTGCACCGCAATGGAAACACAATCTGGATAATATTGAGACAGTGTTTTTTCCAGGAGTTCACCATGTGTGTGTTCCATGGAAGAGGCAGAAACTGTAGCACCATTAGGCATTAGCACTGCCTTGTTTTTAAGTAATACAATGTTCTTGTCACGGTAATTAGCACTTTTCCCCTCCTGCTCATTCAGAATCTGAAGTTCTGGATTTTCAGGCCCACTGCAGTTATGTGTTGAAAAACTGGTGAAATCTTTAACCGCATTTTCTTGGGCTACAGAGCTCACAGATTCTTTCTTATCACTCAAATCGGAGACATTTGGTTGACTGCTTTCACCTGGATTTCTTTCTTGGCTTACCCCGAAGTTACATCTTTCTCCATTAGCCTTTTGGTCTTGTTTCAATTTCTTGATCTGAAGGAGCCCAGAGAGAGAAGGTTCACTAACTGTGCGTTTTATTCCTCCATTTTGCAAACACTTGGAATACCCTCTACTTTCTTGTATAAAGTCAGGACTCACACGACTATTCTGGCTTCCCTTCATATGGGGTATTCCATAATAACTTTTGAAAGACTGCCACTTGGTGTCTCCATTTACTTCTGGATGAGTTCTCTCAGGCACTGGGCTTCCATTCTGGAGCTTTGTAGCCAGAGGTTCTGTCTGGCAAATGGGAGGTGATGGTATCAGGAATGGACTTAGTCTGTTGCCCTCAACATGGTTGGTTCTATCCTGTTCCATCAGGCTTGCTTCGGGGCCATCCACAAGGCTGCCCTCTAGTTGAATTCTAAAGAGCATGGAAACAAAAATTAAAATGTGTTTATATAAATATATATATATATAAATACTAATATATCTTAAGGAATAATTGTGCATAAATATTAGAATACCTAGACATAGCAAACTGATATTTATTTTCATGTTTCATAGTGACAACTGACAGTTACTCAGGAAATAACCATTCTTGTCTACCCAGCAACTCTCAAATATTTATGGTCATGGAGAACAAGGGTGATCAAAATTACCAGCTAATGTGGGAAGTTCATATTCTTAGTTGTTAGCATCAATTTCATTCCCAAATAATTTTTTGCCAAAATGCTAAAAATAATTGAAAAATACCAACTTTTCTTTTCTCTAGCACTTCATTTATCTAATCACTTGCTAAGTTCTATCAACTCTACTTCCTATATATTCCTTTAGTCATCTTGACTGCTACTTTATAGCTCAGATCTTCTCTTTATCACTGTGCCTCCTGATCTACTGCAGGTTTTTTTTTTTTTTTTTTTTTTTTTTTGAGTCTTACTCTGCCACGCAGGCTGAAGTGCAGTGGCATGATCTTGGCTCAATGCAACCTCCGCCTCCTAGGTTCAAGCGATTCTCCTGCCTCAGCCTCCCAAGTAGCTGAGATTACAGGTGCTTGCCACCATGCCCAGCTAATTTTTGTATTTTTAGTAGAGACGGGGTTTCACCATGTTGGCCAGGCTGGTCTTGAACTCCTGACCTCAGGTGATCTGCCCGCCTTGGTCTCCCAAAGTGCTGGGATTACAGGCGTGAGCCACTGCACCCCACCTGCAGTAGCTTTTTAAAAGGGTTCTCCTCCCCTAGCCCCGTCTGCCCTTCCCCTCCAGCCCTTTAAGGTTCCCTTTAATTTGTTATCAGAAGGAATGTTCTAAAATGCAAATCTGATGTCATATTCTCTTTAACACACTGGCTTCAACTTGCCTGCATGGTTCTCAAACTATTTCATCCAAATACACCTGACAGATAAGGCACACTCCCTTCAGTGTTATCAATATTCCAGGTGACAGAATAGGGGTGATGAAAAGTGTAGTTTATGAAAAACCCTTTCTAGGTGATTCTATGTTTTCCTCTACAGGGGCTAGCTGCCCAAATCTTTTGAGAATTTCGGTTTAATTTAAATGTTTTCTTCCCCCCGCATACAGGCTGTTTTTTCTGTCTTCCTACTCTCTCTTACAGTTTATACTTCAACAATAACAACGGCTTATAAATATCCAAACATAGTAAGCTGTTTCAGACTTTCATGCCTTTGGTTTTCTGTCTGCCTAGAATGCCTTCTTAATCCCCTTATTTTCCCAATGACTCTATATAGAACTCTAAACCTGCCTCAGCTATCATCTTCCCTAGGATTCCGTCTTTGACTCTCTAAAAGAATTAATCATTCCTGCAGAGAAAAGGGAACACTTATCCTCTTATTGCTTGTGGGAATGTAAACTAGTTCAGCCATTGTGGAAAGCAGTGTGGTAATTCCTCAGAGGACTTAGAATTGCCATTTGACCGAGCAATCCCATTATTTGGTATATTACCCAAAGGGATATAAATCATTCTACCATAAAGGCACATTGCACGCATATGTTCACCACAGCACTATTAACGATAGCAAAGACATGGAATCAACTTAAATGTCCATAAGTAGCAGACCAGATAAAGAAAGTGTTACATACACAGCATGGAATACTACACAGCCATAAAAAAAATACAAGATCATGTTCTGTGCAGCAACATGGATGGACCTGGAGGCCATTATCCTAAGGAAACTAACAAAGGAACAGAAAAATACCCCATGTTCTCTTAAGTGGCAGCTAAACAGCAAGAACACATGGACACAAAGAGGGGGGACAACAGACACCAGGGATACCTTGAGGATGACAGAAGGGAGAGGATCAAAAAACTACCTATCAAGTACTACACTTATTACCTGGGTGACAAAATAGTCTGTACACCAAACCCCCCAGACATGCAATTCACCTGTGTAACCTGCACCTGTACCCCTGAATCTGATTTCATTCATTCGAACATTTTTGAGAGTAGTACTAATGAAGATTTCAGAGTCCCAATAATACAGAAAGCCAGAAGAAATGGCACCAAAAAAATTAATCCATTGTATAAGGTATCTGCTTTATTTTCCCACAGTCTTTCTCATTACATTTATTTTAAAAACATAAGTAGAAAAAAAAAAAGACTTTTCTCTTTGGGCAAAAAATAACTATTAAAACAGCTACTGCTTGATAAATAAGAAAAATGAAATAGAAGAAATAAGAATATAAATGTTGAAAAGCAACACTAAAGTTATTATTTACAGATAAGAAGATTATATACAGGTCA
This sequence comes from Mandrillus leucophaeus, assembly GCF_000951045.1. Lineage (NCBI taxonomy): Eukaryota > Metazoa > Chordata > Mammalia > Primates > Cercopithecidae > Mandrillus > Mandrillus leucophaeus. The sequence goes on from NW_012108208.1 coordinate 1,296,249, forward strand.
ACCTAGAGAATCAAGTAAAAAATGCTTACGGTTTTTGAGAATTCAGTAAAGTAGCTGAAGAAAAATTCATGGCCTTGATTTATAAGAGCAACAACCAGTCAGAATTTTTACTGGAATAAAATACTGTACTTATAATAGAAGAAATTAATACACTAGGAATAAGTTTTTAAAATGTGGAAAACCTATTTTAATACAACTTTAAAACTATACTAAGTAATATATAAGTACAAAAACAAAACAAGTGAAAAGCTATAATATGTTCTTAGATAGTTGTCAAATTATTCACTTAAAATACTCTTACTAAAAGTACTTGCACAATATTTTGAGGAATTAAGGAAGTTGACTCCAAAGTTCATGTGGAAAAATAAATTGGGTAGCCAGGAATATTCTGAAGAAGAATTGTATGGGGCCTAGTAGCCAAATTAAAAGATATTAAAAAGCAACACAGCTACTATACTTAAAATAGCTTATGTTTGCACATAAATAATATTAACACGATCAATGGAATAAAATAGAATGTTCAAAAATAGACCCAAACCACAGAAATATGCTACAAGATAAGGAGATGGGATTTCAAAGACATACTTGATATTAGAACAACTGGGTTATCTCCTAAAAAAATGATAAAGTGGGATCATTCCCTTATACTTTATACTAAGATAAATTCTAGATGAATTTAATATATGAATTCAGGATATAAAACTCCCCCAAAATTTAAAAACAATCTGAGAAAACTTAAAAAAAGTCTAATGACTGGGTAAGTTCTTTTTTTGTGAAACAAAATCTAGAAGTCATAAAAGATGGGAAAGTTTGCTAAAATTTGTGTGTGTCAATAAACATGTAAAAAGAGTTAAAAGTTGTATAAAACTTTTCTTAACATATAGGACTCCTACAAATAGATGAATAACCACCTACTAAAAAAATGGACAAGGGACATAGACAGTTCATAGAAAATGAAATGTGAATGGCTCTTTTAAGTATTTAAGAAGATGTCCTACTATTGCTCATAAAAAGAAATGCAAATTAAAACTGCAACAAGATACAGTTTTTCTCTTCTCAAATTAGTGAAGATAAATAAGTTTAATACTACATTATGTTTGGCAAGCATGTGGGAAAACAGATACTCTCTCACATGGCTTTTGAGAGTCAAAACCACCACAGATATGTAGGATGACAATTTGGCAATATCTATAAAATTTCAGAAACGCTTTACTTGACCCTTTTAAGAATTTATCTGACAGGCCAGGTGTGGTAGCTCATGCCTATAATCCCAGCACTTTGGGAGGCTGAGGCAGGTGGATCACCTGAGGCCAGGAGTTCGAGACCAACCTGGCCAACATGGTGAAACACTGTCTCTACTAAAAAGATACAAAAATTAGCAGGGCATGGTGGTAGGCACCTGTAATCCCAGTTACTTGGGTGGCTGAGGAAGTCCTATATGTCCACCCAGGAGGTGGACATTGCAGTGAGCTGAGACTGTGATGCTGCATTCTAGCCTGGGTTATAGAGTGAGACACTCTCTCAAAAAAAAAAAAAAAAAAAAAAATCGGACAAATATGCTCATATATACATTAAATGATGTAGGCACAATCTTTTGCAATAATAAAAGGTTAGAAACAACCTACATCAATAAGGGTTATGTTAAATAATTTATGGCACAGCCACACAATACCATGCAGCTATTAAAATTAGTATCTCTATATCTTCAGATGGAAGTATCTCTAAGTAATTAAGTGGAATAAAGGAAGCCACACAACAGTTTATATAAGAATGCTACAACCTATACCTTTGTAAAAAAAAAATCATCTCTGGAGAATATATAACTGGCCATAATAATTTGCCTTCAGGAAAAAGAATGCGGCAGCTGGAAAAAAGCACTGGGAGGGGGATTACTTTTAACTATTCCTTTTTTTTTTTTTTTTTTTAAATAAGTTTCAAGCATGTGTATTACTTAATAAATAAAATAAAAGGCCAGGCCTGTAGTCCCAGCACTTTGGGAGCCTGAGGTGGGCGGATCATGAGGTCAAGAGATCGAGACCATCCTGGCCAATGTGGTGAAACCCCACCTCTACTAAAAATACAAAAATTAGCTAGGCGTGGTACGTGTGCCAGTAGTCTCAGTTATTCGGGAGGCTGAGGCAGGAGAATCTTTTGAACCCGGGAGGCGGAGGTTGCAGTAAGCCGAGATTCTGCCACTGCACTACAGCCTGGCAACAGAGCGAGACTGTCTCAAAAAAGTAAAGTTGTAACTCATATTGGACAAACAAAGTGATGTCTTTATTTCTGCTAGATTTATTTCCTCCCATACGTTAAGAGATGGTCTAGATATACATCATCCAGCACAGTGACTAGTCACATATAGCTGTTGAGCCCTTAAAATGTGTCTAGTTCAAACTGAGATGTGGTATCTGTGTAAACATTTAGTTTGGATTTCAAAGATTTAGTGTGAAAAAAACATAAAAATACTCTAGAAATATTTAAGACATGTTGAACTATTTTAAATATATTGGGCTAAATCAAACGTATCATCAGTTTGTTTCTTTTTCACTTGTTTTAATGTGAGTACTAGAAAATGCAAAATTCCATGTGGCTTACATTATGTTTCTATTGAACAAGAAGAAAATTTGAGTGAGACAATGGCTCTTAATCATCAATAAGACCTAATAAAGAAACTTGAGGTTTTAAAATCATGAAAACTGATCTGTAGTCTTTGATATGAGAGGCCTCTCCAAAATCAGGACACCACCACTTTTCAAAAATTAAGGAGCATAGAAATAAATCTAAATAAATCCTGTAGAGACAAAGTCAATTAGCTGTTCAGATACTACAAAAAAAAAGGCACTTTTCTTTTGGTAACTGTAAAACCAATTCATATATAGAGCAATCAAAAGGTATTTACATGTATATACATGTGTACATTTATGATAAATTATATAAAATTTGTAGGATCTGTACATAACACGTGTTTTTCTACTTTCTAAGGTAAAAAATATGTTAAGCATTTAATATATTACCTTTTATTATGATCCATTCCACATAATTTTGGACATTCTTTAAAGTGTCAAGGGCAAATCCTTTGATACGTATAATAATAGCTACTAAGAAATGAAGGTGACTTGAAATGTATTTCAATATGGAGTTTTAAACACAATGGCCATTTTTAAACATTATACAGAACTATTTTGTATGTGACAGCAAGTCCTTTCATTATACAACCATTTGTGTGAAAAGTTTAATGGTTAACTTTTTCACAGGAAGGGCAGGAAAGTTATATGTTAGAATGAGGAAAATTTGTTATTGGTCTTTAAATCTTATTTCAGGAAATTTAAACTAATAAACTGCCATTTTAGAAGGAGAAAAAGGCAATATTTTCTTTTACTTTAATATGTGGTAAATCACACTTTTTATATACATACCCTGGAATATTATGATCCAGTAACCCACTTGCACAGTACTCTTTCAAGCTCTTAGTGCTTGCATACTGATGTTGATAAAGTATTACTTTGTTTAATAAAAAAGAAGGAAATGAGACCTATGCATTTTGCTCATTGTAGAAATACTGAAAAAGCTTTCATGCTGTAGTTTTTATGGGGTCATTTACACAGTGTTTTCAAGCTTGCATAAAAAGCCTACATAAAGTCAATAATTTTTGCATAAGGTAAAATCTTCAGAGATGAATTTTTGTAGATATTTACCTGCTATTCACCTGCTATTCAGTGAAAGTGTAATGATTTTTTTTTTTACAAATTTAAATGATTGCAAAGAAAACTTTTTCAAAGTTAAACTGTTTTTCAGATAAATATAAATTTTTGCTATAGAGATTATTTGTGTGATTTCTGCTTCTCAGAGACTAAGAACAAAAATATAATTTTAATTCATATCTGCTCTTATAAATGACTCATCGGAAATATTTTGAATTACCATGATTTTTTTTTTAGTTGAAATTAAACATCCTTCTATTTTTTCCTACACCAGAGAACATAAAATTAATATGGTATATAATGTTAATCAAGATACTGTTCTATTGTGCAACGAAATATTCAAACACTTTTTAAAGCCAGTTATTGAAGGTCTATACATTGTAATTCACTGTATGCAAAATAGTCCATGCCAAATAAGATTCTACCTATAAAAATCATTCCCTAGATGGAAACAATTTTTATTTTAGAATGAGAAGCAACTTTACAAGAGGACAATGCCTTTCCTAAGAGGATGCTGGCCAATCAAAATTAAGGCCTTTTTTTTGGGTTGTTAAACTGGTTATGAAGCTTATATACAAGAACAGAGACAGAAGAACCTTTGGGAAAACATGGAGTGACTAATTGTTTACCCAGGGATGATTTTCATGATGTCAATACTTCACTCATTGCACTTAGTTAAAATTTAAGAATGAATATAGCTTTTAACATATTCCTTAAGAGATGCTCTTATGGGATATAGCTGGTATCATGTTATCAACCTACAGCTCATGCAATTCCTGAAAATTTCACAATGTGCTCTTGAGAACTGGTTCTAAGCACTGTCAGAGCTACCAAAATATTAATAAATTATATTACTCTTTTTTCCTCCTTTTGAAAATACAAATGAAATTTCCCTGAGATCAAATACATGCCATATTATTTTGGCATCTTTATTTCCAGAATTCTGGACAAATTCTAGAAGCTCTTGCTTCTAGAATGACTAAATAGCATTTTAACCTTTTGAAAGGTATGTTAGGCTGTCCTTGAGCTGCTATAAAGAAATAGCTGTCTGGGTAATTTATAAGAAAATAGGTTTAATTGGCTAATGGTTCTGCAGGCTGTATAGGAGGCATAGCACTGGCATCTGCTTTGGGTGAGGCCTTACAAAGCTTACAATCATGGCAGAAAGCAAAAGGGGAGCAGGCATCCAACATGGAGGGAGTGGGAGCAAGAGAGAGAGGAAGAGAGAAGAAGAGGGAGGGAAGAAGAGAGGGAGGGAAGGAGACAGGGAGGGGGACATGCCACACACCCTTAACCAGATCTCCTGAGAACTCACTATCAGGAGGACAGCACCCTGGCAAGAGGGATCTGCCCCAATAACCCAAACACCTCCTACCAGGCCCCACCTCCAACACTGGGGATTATATTTCAACTGGAGATTTAGAGGAGCCAACATCCAAACCATATCACAAGGCTAAGAAATTCTAAACTGACACTCAAATATGAGTAATAATATGTAACAATGATCTTAACAATGTATAAACATTTCAGAGTAGCAGCAAGGATCTAGTACCATTTTCTCATTTTAAAGATGTGAAAACTGAGGAATCTGCCCATGGTGAAGCATCAAAACAGAGGCTCCCACAGGGGGTAGGCCTAAGCACTCTGGAAGCTCTCTGAAGCTCTTCCCACCACATAATACTAAGAAAAGTGCATAATTCAGGGAGTAAGTTTTGTTATTAAATTCACATTTAGCCAACAATTTAAGCTTTTTTTAAAAAAACAAAGTATTTTGGTTATGTATCTGTAGGTCTGTAATTATTAAGATGATTAAGGGCATTCTGCATGTATTTTGCCAACAAATCACTTCTTTATGTGGTTTGGGATAGAATAAGAAAGAAAATGTAAACTTTTAGGACATGGAATTTGAAGCTGCCACAGAGTTATTCTGATCCCTTCTTTGCCACATTCCCAGATTATCTTTGCAATGCTGGACTGCTGATGATTTTTCTCTAGAATATTTGACGATGATTTATAAATCTCCCCAGGTAGTGTCACTAAGAGAACTGGAGCTCAAGACACATTAGTTCATTTAGTTTTTCAGTCCTATTGCACTGAGTTGAATCCTCACTCAGTGCAGTTGCTATGGCATGGAGCTAACTCAAAGATGCATACATCCTCTACTGCCCTGAACTGTGGTTATGCTGAGGCAATGAGACTACTGAAGTGCCATGGGAATACAGGAGAGGGGAAGAGTGGAGCACTTGTCCCTGTCTATGTGGGCATATCAGCCACCCAAGTCACTCTTGTAAAATTTAACTTCATTTCTTCTTGCTGTAGTATGAGAGAAAAACACTAAGTCAAAGGTAAAAGGCTGACAACAAACGTTCATCAAAGCTACCTACAACATTACTGAGGGAGGAGAACCAGTGACCTAAGTAGAAATGTGTATCAGTAGTCATCAGGTACAGAGAACACCACATAAAAAACTCAATATAGTGCAATTTTTAAAAAACTATTAAGACAACAAATGAGTTGTGGAAGCTCTTCTGATTATTGAACCCTTAACCTAGGAAATACATGACATGTTTATATGCTTCACTATAAACTTATCTTTGCTTATCAAAATACAACATATAGCTCATTATTCAAACTACACACACACACACACACACACACACAGAGACACACACGATTTTCGACTATATGGTGCAGCATGAGATTTCTTCATAGGTTTACCAAAAAGGCAACAAAGTGAATTAAACTTTAAGAATGAACAAAATATAATGCTAAAGTTGTAAGAACTTTGGTATTTTTTTAAGTCTAAAACGGCAGTTTTAGAAATTATCATTTGCCTAAATGATTAATTAAATCACAATTTTAAAATGTCATAATAAAGATCCCACTAGTCATATTATGTATGTCTATCCTTTTATTCCAATAATCTAATGTTCTTTGCAATGTATGGACTTCCAAGGAACGAAAAAGAGTATTTCTATTTACTATAAATGCCACCTTTTTTTTTCAGAAATTCTAAAGGTCAAATTATAACCAGGCAATTTAACATAAATAGAAACATGCCACAATTATATGGCCACTCAATAATTTCAGCTAATGCCCCAGAATAAATTTTTATAAGCTACGAGACAGAGAGAGAGAGAGAGAGAGAGAGAGAGAAAGACTGGCTGAGATGTCAATTATGTTAACCTTTATCTTCTATGTCAGAGGCATGTATTAATGAAGCATGTTTATCTCAACAGAAAATACTGGCCTTTTGACTACTAGCTAACATTCTGGTTTCCTAAGACCAAAACAGGTTTTAGCCACAGCAGTTTTCCTTTGATTTTGTTCCTTCTCCCGCCTCTCTGAAAATAATTTATTATAAATTCAAGTTGCATCGGCAGCATCTGTGAAACAATTACTGCATCTAGGACTGACTCTGCAGTCTAATCCATCATAATTATGACAGGCCTCTTTGAAGATGCTGTGATGCATGACTTAAAAATAGCACATTAGTGTGCAAATGGATCAGCATCTCATTTCACCAATATGCATTTAGGATTGTAATTTGCTCCATACCATTTGACTCTTCGGATTACTCAAGAATGGTAGCTGTATCTCTCACCACATAAAGCTGTAGATACGCTCAAATTTGTGAAGAGGGCTTGATTTTGCTTTTGTTTTATTTTTTGGTTTACTGATTTTCTAGGTGGGGGTATATCTTTTATTGCTCTAAGAGAAAAAATACACATCATTTAAATTTTATGTCAGCTTTTTTTCAAGGAGACAAAAGAGTCAATTTATAGATTTGTATAGTTGCCATACTAGAAGGTAGTAAATTATTTTTTCTATAAAAAAGTTTTGCATGTCCTAATACTACATGTATATATACATTACTCTAGTATCGTGAATCCTGTTTATTTATATATTCAGATTACTGAGGGTAAATACTTCAGACTGCTTACTTATGGGAACTATATCTGCTAAAGGCACTGTGTTTCAGGATCAAACTTATGGGAATCACTGTATATCTCCCTGTGACTTCCACTGACAGGCTTTAACTCTATTAGTGATTCAGGGTGTTAGGAATTAAATGTTTATTGACATGGAAAACACTAAGTAAAGATGATGTATATGGCCACACCTCCTGCACAGATGGCACTATTCTCTAAAACTATTTTGGATTCTTCCTATCAACATGGGATATAGCTTGTGTCAATTATACACTTATTTCAAGATGTGTGCAATGCAATGGACTTCATTATCGTCTACTAAATTTCCCTCTGGATAGTGTTCTAAAATCCCAAGCAAAATGTTGGTTTAAATTCTTATCTTCTGTATCTATTAAGTTCTCTCCATTTAGTTTGACTTTTAAAATTACTATGTAATATTGGGATGGTTGCCAAGTCTCACTCTTGAGGTAAAGAAAGGGGTTTTTTATAGGGCATTTCTTACAAAATTAGAAACTATTCTTCATTAATATTAACATTATTTAATATTTAAATATTAAAGCTAAAATTTTAAAAACATAATCCAAAACACATATTTTTCAACAGCAAAATTAATGTATCCAAGCTACATGTTAGACCTGGAATATAATGTGTTTACTATATGGATTAAGTATGGAGAATATAAGGTGAATTAATATTTTTAAGGCAAAGCTAATTTTTCTATTTCTCATTTTGTAAGAACTTTCTATTTTAATATTAAAAAATCTGTGAAGATGTACTTCACATCTCTTGAAAAAGGACTGCTGAACACACAAATATGTTAAAGTCCTCAGAGAAAGTTCCTCCATTTCTGAAAAGGTGTTAATTGGACAAGTAGCTGCACATACACATACAGCGTGTGCACTGCTTCTAATCTAAATCATGTGCACAGGAGGCTTTGTCAGGTTTTTCATAATCCTCAGTAGGGACTCTTTAATTCCCATGTTTAAAGTTTTAAAATGTGTTTCTTAAAATGGCAGTATAAACAAAATTTAATAACATATAGATTATTTGAGGGAGAAAAATTCAGAGGAATGCCACTGAAGATTAGAGGCAGATTAGCTCAGATAGAGATCTGCATTTAAGAACTGGAGACACCTGCCAGTTTAGTATAAATCTGCTTTCAGTTTGCAACCCAAGTTAGCCAACCAGTTTCTCATTGGTAAAATGGGCATGATCTTTTGTCAATTCTCTATTATCCACGTATCTGTTAATCCTGGAATTGTTTCTTGAATTTGGCTTATTCCTGGCCTTTCTCCAAGTCTCACCAAACTAGTGTGTACTGAAGGAAATAATAATAATAATAATTATTACTATTATTTAAAAAGAGAAACATAATTAGAAATGTAACTTGTCACAAATATTATTTGTTTCTCATAAATTATTTTAAAAATCTAGATTTTTTCCACTTCGGTTGAGTCCCATTTTAGAATGGATAACTGTGAGCTGATTGTCCTTACTGGAACACTGTCTAGGATACATTTACATTATCCAATGCTTGAAACCGTCAATTAAATAAAAGTGTACTTACAAAAATTGCAGAAACTGTTTAGGCTTGGTCATGCTCTAAGAATCTGTCCGGGTCAAGGAAGCCCCAGCAGAAAGAGACTGTGGGTAGACTCAGCAGACAAAGCTAAAGTAGCTATAATGATAGAAGAGATAGGGGCAGATCTCTCATATCAGGGTACTGTGCACTGAGAGCCCTTGTAGGCCTCTCTAAAGAACCCTCCATGTGTGTCAAGAGAGAGCCAGTATTTGGATGCCTGCCTCATAGAGGGTGTCCAATAGTCAGTCAATGCCTGGCAGAAAAACAGCAACATCCAAAGTCCTGCAGTCTTGTTTAGGAGCTTAAGGAGCCCTGAGCTCCTTTTCATCCTTCCTCAGTCCTGCCCAGTCTCCGAGACACTGGTGTTCAAGGTAGAGAGGGAGGGGAGGTATCAGGAGGGAGGCTCCCCTACTCTCAACTCCAAGGGTTGGAGTCAGTGTTTAAGTTTGTGCTGGGAGAAGAAGAACATTGACTCAGGCTTGAGTTGGGAGTTTTAAAATGAATAGGACTGAGTTTCGAAGACTAAAATAAAATTGTTCTAATAACCAAAAGGTGCTGTAAAAATTATGTTATCTGGTCAAGAAGACACCAGAGGCTGAAGGGGTGAAGGAGACTATAATAGTATTTTTGAGGGGCAACTGTAGAAAAAAAATACTTTCATTTTTATATACTGAGGTATGATTTTTCCAATAGAACCATTACATAAGGCCAACAAATGGGTTCTAACAATATATATGAATTTTATGTAATTTCTAGGAGGTTTCATAATCATTCAATGTGGTTATATAATGACACTGGTAGAGTTATAAAAATAATCTGTCAAGGTATCCATTCTTTCACGCAACAAATATTTATTGAACATATTCTATGTGTCAGGCACTCTAGTAGTCACCAGTAATACACCACTGAACAAAAGAGACAAATATTCCTGTCTTCTTTGACCTGATATTCTAATGAGGAGAACAACAATAAACACAATAAGAAAGTAAATTATGTGGCGTGGTAAGAAAATGTTGAGTGCTAAGGGAAAAACAAAGAAATAATAGGGCAACTAATGGGGAATCAAGAGTATTGGGGAGTGGCTGCCCTATTAAATACTATATAGTGAGAGTAAATCTCAAGATAGTGAGATCTGAACAAAGTCTTAAAGTTGAGTTATATAATAAACATCTAATTCACCAAGATGATCTTAATTAATCAATGCATAATTCTTTATTGTTGGATACACTGTCTCCTATCTTCAGCCCTAAAATCAAGAATAGCAAAACAGAAAACAAACAAACAAAACCCCACAAAGCTATCAAAAGGTAGAAATTAACCATATTAGAGTCAACTAAATTGTCATATCCCCAGGGGTTTCTAAAATACTAATGTGAAACAAACATGACATACCTAGCATTTTATTTAAAAACTCTGTACCAGGAATCCTTGCAACACAGGCATTTTGACAATTATGTACTGTACTGTATCCCTAAAACCTGCTCCTTCTAAAAAATACATTGTTCCCTACCATTGCCTCAAAAGGCATGCCATCGATGTTTTGGAGAAGTTTTGTACAGACTTGAACGAATTCATTTTCTTATTGATCTAGTCTTAATCAACTGGTTACCATAACAATCTGGTCATTTTTATTCTTCCTATTTTGGAACAACTAGCAATGATCATGTTTTAGTTAATTTGTAGGATATTACAGTTATTTTTGAGAGTAAGATGAAGATCTTCTTGAACATTAATAATGGAGATGCCATTAAACCAACTGCACATCCATGAGCTATCAATTTAAGAAATTTCAATATATGCCAGTTCTAATGAAAAACTGCCAACATTATTTCATAAAATAAACAAAATAATTTCAGTCCATCCAAAGAAAGAGTAGAAGAAATTCTCTAGTAGGTTAAATATTAGGAAAATGACAAATTTCAACTATACAGATGCTTTAAAAGAGTATCATATAACCACGTGTTCATCAGAAAAACACATTAATGTTCCCATACATGATGAAGATTACTCTAATTTTATTTGATCTGAAAAGCTCTGATAAATAGGTTAAGATCGCCTAAAATTATAGAGCATGTTTTAGATTATCTAAATAGTAATAGGAAGACTATATATGTATATATTTTTCATTACAAAAGGTTCTTCTAGAAACATATCTATAGGATCCAGAAGTTGCATAAAATATGGTCTCTATCTTTAAGAATTTTTAATTATTTAATTGAGAAGACAAGACACATATATACAGGACATAGACATAGTCAGAATAAGAATGCTGAGTTTTGGTTCTAAATGTGGATTTGTGAGCAAGTCATAACCACCCCACATCTCCATTTTAAAAAATCTATAATGTAATATGAGGGGAATGAACAAGATTACATCTAAGGTCATCTTGTGTTCTAAAATGCTATGATTCTCTAAAACTGGCAATGATAAACATCTACTAGGGCTTCAATTAAATAAGTCATCACAAAGACCACTTTCGGTTTGAAGGGTATAATTTTTACCTCATTTTACACATAAGTAAACAGAAGCTAAAAGAATGAAGTGGCATGGCATAGCCGACATGAGGAAGAAGTAGATATAAAATACAGCCCTGTCCAACTTCTGAGTCAAACTATGAATAGACAGAGATGATCTGTTCAGGACAAAGAGGCAGATTTGGTGCTCCTTATTAGTACTGTCCTTGGAAAATAAACACTGGATTGGCCAATATGATTACATCACTAGGCACATAAATTCTTCTATGGGGCAGGATGATTAAAAAGCTTTCTTCATTGAGGTCTAGATAATAAATATTCCTTAAGACTCTTCATCTTCAAGAAACACTGGGTGCCCTTAAAGCAAGTACCCTGGACAGTGGACATAAATAATATTTTGAAAATTAAAAATGGGAATTCCTGATTATTAACTGAGAAACTTAAAATTTTGTTTAAACATCAGTCTCATGTGAGTTTAATTAAAACAACTCAATTTCCTTCAATCCAATCAACTCTGTGGGAGAGATAAAATTGGGTTTCTGAATTTTTTTTTTTTTTTTTTGAGACAGAGTCTTGCTCTGTCGCCCAGGCTGGGGTGCAGTGGCCGGATCTCAGCTCACTGCAAGCTCCGCCTCCCGGGTTTAGACCATTCTCCTGCCTCAGCCTCCCCAGTAGCTGGGACTACAGGCGCCCGCCACCTCGCCCCGCTAGTTTTTTGTATTTTTTAGTAGAGACGGGGTTTCACCGTGTTAGCCAGGATGGTCTCGATCTCCTGACCTCGTGATCCGCCCGTCTCGGCCTCCCAAAGTGCTGGGATTACAGGCTTGAGCCACCGCGCCCGGCCTGGTTTCTGAATTTTTAACATTAAGACGTAGGTCCTAGGCAATGGTGTCCACCCTAAAATGATGTCTTCTTGATGTCTCTATAATGTCTCTTTATAAGTACAGTATTAATAAGCTAGAGATGTGTCCTAATGTGTAGGTACCTGAACACACATGTACACCAACACTATTGAAAGAAATTCTTATCATATGTGATATCTATCTATGGGACACTGGTTCTTTGGGATATTAACGTGTAATTTTAAAAAAGGAGGACAAGCCTGAGAGAGAATAAAGTTCTGTGCTCAAGAAAGAAAATTTATTTTTTTTTTTAATTTAAAACTTTATTTAATGCATGGCCTCAAAGTCTTTAATATGATGATGGAATGTCTGGAAAGGTGCTGTGTGGCATTTCCTGGACATAATGAGGTATGGGATCATTGTTTACGGAGCACCCTGAAAAAACAGTATTTCCATGGAATAGCATACTTTGGAAAACCCTACTTCAGATGTACTATATGGTATCTCATGTAATTTTAATATGTGCATAGATCTTGAGGCACTGATGAGAACCTGTGGACTAGGAGAGTAAAAATTCATATAACCACTCAGATGTAGAGTTCTGAGTTCATCTTCAAGAGCAAAGGACATGTACCTATGCAAGTTTTGCTTTAGCGTCAAATTTAACTTGTAAAAACTAAACTATCTTCCAATTATATTGCTGTTCTAATTATTCACGCTCTTTACCTGTACTTTGCCCAGATACAAAATCATTATTTTTTTTTCACCGTGAGCTAAACAGACCATCCAAGTTATGCCTTTAAAATGAAGAGAAAGGTCTGTTCATAGTATATAATTTGGCTGATTGTTATTTTAGTGTTGCACAACGCTGATATATATCTTCATAGGGAAAGCGGGGAGGGGCAAGAACGAAGAAAGAACACACAAAAAAATTGTAAACTCAGAAAATCTAAACCATTCAGGACAAACAAAAAATATACTTCCAAGAATGTATTGAAAATAACATTTGAATTCAAAATGAGACTTAACTACCTGCAGAGAAACTTCCATATAACCTTAGCATTACCTACGAAATATCATAAATTCACATCATACTGTATGATGCATTTAAGATTGATGTGACCAACAGTTTGTCCAACAGACTTAGTTATACATCTGTTATCATGATTATAACTAAATCCGCTAAAAGATGAATTAGCTTTTTGTTTGAAAACAGCTTCAAATTAATTAGTGAATGATCCAAGTTTATGGCATTTTTCATAGAACAAAAACAGGATTCTAAAGAAAAACATCTAGGAAATATCACATAAATGTTCTGCTTTAACCTGTGGCAAATCATTACTCTTAAACTTTATATTTCAATATAATATATAAATGTAAATCAGAAGCAATAAACACTTCAAATATCACCAACCACCTAAAAGTTGTAGCTTACCCGTTTTCCCCTCTATCATATCGATCTTTTAGGAGTATAAAAAATCTGATTTTAGTGCCATCTTATAAACATGGTACCATAAAATAAGTCTACCAGTTAAGATAAGCACTGAATTATGATGAAGAAAAAGAACATGTCAGATTAACTCACAAAGATTACAGAAATGTTATTACCAGAAGCACCAATGATTCCATGAAAGAACTTCGATTAAATCAAAGCAATATTTAACTTAACTCTCCTCCCCCTGACCTGTTTCAAAGTACAATGAAATAAACATGTATAAAACATTCCTTTTGTTTTAGTCAGTGTGGCTTTAAAAATACTCATTTGCACTCTATCTGTCCTCTTCTACCTCCCCCCGAAATACTAGTCAAACTCCAAGTATACTAGCTCTAATGTTCACAGTATGGAAATGTTTTACATTGTCTTCTAAAGACCCACAGTTAGTAATCAAGATCATAAAATATTCTGAAGCTGAATTAACTTTATTTAAGGGGAGAACAAAGGGTAGAAGGAAATGGTGGTTGGTCTCTTAATAGAAAAGGTACTTTAGTCACACATGGAGAAAACAGAACTCTGAATTGTCAGACATGTCTCTTCAAAGGTACTGACTTACAGTTAAAACATTACTCAGGCCAACCATTTATGGTATTGTATAAAAATTCTACACTGCTCTGCTAAAAAAGGTTATGGTTTAGAACCCCAGAAATGAGTTGGCATTCTGGTTGAAATCAAAGCAAATTCTTTCCCATGTTTCAATGTTCTCTTTGTGGTAAGATGTAGCATGAAGAGACGGTAAAATCACTGCAGATAAGGAAAAAAAAAACTGGCTGATCTCATCTGTACTGCAGTTATTGCTTTGAGATGATGCTGAAGATTGCATTATCGAAGCAGTGCTGGGAAAATGTTATATTCCTTTCTGTTTCTTTTTTCAAAATACTTTCAAAACTCTAAATTTTTCTTCAGAGGCATTTCTAACTCTGGAAGCCCACACAGCTACCAATCTTATAAACATTTAAAAGTATTTCATCTCTAATTTAAAATTTAAGTAAAATTATCATGTATTGAATAATAATTCAGGCTTTCTGGTAATAAATAAAAGTCAAATGTCACAAAGTTTAAAAAGCTCTTTCATTAATTTTCTAGAACATTATTTCATGGTCTGACAAGTGATTGTAAGATGTTATTACAGAGAGACACTGAAATAACCTCTTTTTAGTTTAAATGCTACTCAGTTGAAAACAATTAGATTTTATAAAAAGGTCTCATGTAGCATTTTCTGGAAAAAAGAATCATATTCTTATCACTGTATGTGGCTGTGTACGACAAAACCTCTCCAAAATGCATTTTTCCTCTGCTCTCACATCACAACAATATTCAACACAGAAAACCTCTCTTTTTTGCCCAAATGTGTGAGGGTTTCTCCCCACCACCAAACAGCAGACACTAGCTGGGTGTCCTCCAATTTAATTCCCCGAGATAGTGTCAGATCCCGTAGATTAAACTCTCAGTCCCCAAGATGCCCCTGCCACAGACACAAGTCACAAATCCAGGCCTCCAGAACTTCTGACCAACCAGCTTTGAGTTGGGGTTCCCACAACACCCTCTTTGGGTTCAATACGTTTGCTCAAGCAGCTCACATAACTCAAGAAAACACTTACTTATATTTGCTGGTTTATCAAAGGATACAGATGAGGAGATGTGTAGGGTGAGGTATAAGTAAAGTGCATGGAGCTTCTAAGTCCTCCCTGGATGAGCCACCTTCCAGGAACCTCCACTGGTTCAGCTATCCAGAAGCTCCCCAAACTCAATCCTCCTGGGTTTTTATGGAGGCTTCATGATCATCAGCATTCCTTTCCCCAGTGCAAAGGGTGGGTCCTTCTCTGGTGTTTTAAGACTTAAAATCAGAAGGGTGGGGATGATTTAGAATCTGCCTCAGGGTTGGGTGTGGTGGTTTGAGCCAAGGTGGGTGGATCACTTTAGCTCAGGAGCTGGAGGCCAGACTGGGCAACATGGTGAAGCCCTGTCTCTCCAAAAAAAAAAAGATTGCCAGGTGTGGTGGCACGTGCCTGTAGTCCCAGGTACTTGGGAGGCTGAGATGGGAGAACTGCTTGAGCCTAGAAGGTTGAGGCTGCACTGAGCTATGATCATGCCACTGCACTGCAGCCTGGGTGACACAAGGAAGTCTAGTCTCAAAAAAAAAAAAAAAAAAAAAAAAAATTCTCCCTTGGGGCAAGTGAAAGGAAGGCAGGAGAGATTCGGTTTTCTGTGTTTTCTGAGGCCTGCCCTGAGGCCCAACACACCCCACATTCTAACAAAAGACTGTAACAAGGGATATGGGAGCTATGAACCAGAAACCATGGACAAAAACCAATATATATCATAACCCGACAATGGCAAACTTTTGTGGTATATTTTTTTACATATATTTTCAAAAATAGGGGCCGGGCATGGTGGTTCACGCCTGTAATCCTAGCACTTTGTGAGGCCAAGGTAAGCGGATCACTTGAGGCCAGAAGTTCGCGACCAGCCTGGCCAACATGGTGAAACCTTGTTTCTACTAAAAATTAGCCAGGCATGGTGACATGGGCCTGTAGTCCCAGCTACTTGGGAGACTGAGACAGGAAAATCACTTGAACCCAGCAGGCAGAGGTTGCAGTGAGCAAAGATCGCACCACTGTACTCCACCCTAGGCGACAGAGGGAGACTTTGCCTCAAAAAAACGTAGTTCAACTCATTACTTACCGAGCCTGTGAGCTGAGTACTGCACTAGGTGCCATGGGAAACAGAATGACAATTGGTCATAGTCCTCTCTGAGAGTTTTTATCTAATTTAGAAGCAGATCATAGAGTTACAATAAAATAAATGGCATCAGACATGCAACTATGGGGACTCATAGGAAGGTGGGTCATCCAAATGAAGGGCTTTTGGTAGTGTGCTTTAAGAATTTTTAGAATTTCTTCACTTGCAGTGAAAGAAGAACATCCTAGATAAAGGAAAATGCTTGAGAAAATTTGTAAAAAGACTTAAAACACAGAAAGATATCTTAAAATAGCAGGAAGTCCATTTGGTCAAGCATAGGTATATGCAGCATCTTACAATGAGAAGAGTACAGATGCGGTAGAAATTAGTGTGTCATTTTGAATAAGGCTGTTTGTGATGATCATTACAAGCTTTGAAGCATAATCCTGTAAGTTTCAAACTCAACTTGATTAAAATTGGCTAAAGAAATTTTAGGATGCTTCCTCTCAATTTTTCCTCTTCTGCATATGTGAAAAGCTGTGAATTTTCCCAAATTCTGCCTTTATGACTTAGGATAACAAAAGAACTATACTGACATGTCAAACTTCAGCAGTATCATTATGCTTATAAATATTGAGCTACAGCCCTAGAAAATAGTCACTATTAGCTATTTCACAATGTACCTGTATATTTCTATGTCAGAAAAAGAATTGAGGAGTTAAGATTTAAACTCAGGCTTGTAAAACTAGTTTATGCACTTAAAAAGAAGTAGATGAGCAGATGCATTTGTAAAATAAAACTCCGATGGAGTCTTTTGGGGGTGGGTGGGGGAATGGGGAAAATTAATCTTTTTTTTTTTTTTT
>NW_012108208.1:1313934-1380023 GCF_000951045.1 Mandrillus leucophaeus
AGTAGCTGGGACTATAGGCACGTGCCACCATGCCTGGCTAAGTTTTGTATTTTTAGTAGAGACGGGGTTTCACCATGTTGACTAGGCTGGTTTTGAACTCTTGACTTCAGGTGAACCACCCGCCTCAGCCTCCCAAAGTGCTGGGATTATAAGCATGAGCTACAGCACCTGGCTGGAAACTAATTTCTTAATCATGAAATAATAGAAAATTAAAAGAGACTAATACCATTAATTAAATTTTTAATTTCACTTAAACCAGAAAGGACAGTCCTAGAAAATACAGACCAGTCATATACAATTTGAAAATTTTGGGACTCTCAAATCTGACTTAGTATGCATAAATGATTTTACTATAGTTTAAAGTGTATATATATGTGTGTATACACACAAATAAATGCAAATACAGGTGAATAATCTATTATAACTCTCTTAAGTTGCCAATTGTTATATGTAAATATTATTGACTACATTAAAAACAAATCAACACCTGAAACTAACATGAGCTTATTGTTTTATTAGTTGGGTTTTTGTAATTAAATGTAATGTTCTGAAAGTCTGCTGTACCTCAATCTGAAAGGTACACTGAGTAATCTTTATAGATCATTTGGCAGAGCAGAACATTAAGAAGATAAAGAGGAGGTATTCATTACAGTTATGGGTAGCCTGGACTTCTCAACCATCTGACTAGATGAAAACTGCATGGCTTGAACATTTGCAATTTCTCATGTTTCAGGACAGATAAAGTGCTGACATGGGAAGAGTTACTTTATTCTCAAACTCAATTTTCCTTGAAACTACCAAAGGAGTAATCAAGGTAAGCATATCTGTTTCTATTGTTGCCTTGCTTATTCATACCTCATTCCAACATTGGCATACTGTTATGTGCAGGGTGAATATGAGGTGCCCATAAGGAATCTCAATGACTTAAGTTGCCGTAAGTAGTCTCTGTAGTCAGATAGATCTCCATTTAAATCCATATTCTTCTGTTTACTGTGTGATCCTGATGGAGACTTTGTTTTTTAATCTAGTGACAACATTAACACTAAAAAGATTAAATGAGAAGTATTAAATGAGATATGTGAAAGACAAACGGGATGACTCTCTATTCCCCAAACAGGTATGTATCTTCTGCCTCTATGCCTCCATTTACTGCTTCATACAGAATTTCCCTATCTTTCACGGCTCAATTAAAAATTCACCTCCACTTTATGGCCTTTTCTTGTTCTCTTTCAGCCAGCTGCAGTGCCCCCTTCTGAACTATCCTTTCATTTAGACCTGTGTTAGGACACTCTCACTTTAGCGACACCTTGTTCTTAGTTTTTCTCTATGTCTCACTGCTCCTTCGTAACGTCCCTCCCTCTGCCTCGGCTTATTCCCTAAATTCTGGTCACCTCAGGGCTGGACTGGACCCTCTTCTCTTCAACATTCTTTCATCTATTTATTTATTTATCTTTAACATACTGTTCTAGGTTCTAGGGTTGTAGGGGTGAACAAGATAGTCTGGATTCCTTCATCAGTGAAGTTTATCTATACAAACTAGCCAAACAAACAATTTCAGACTGATAAGTGCTATGAGGGAGATAAATCTCAGTGATGAGACAGAGAGGACTAAAACAGGACTATTTAGATAGAGCAGGTAAGGAAAGACTCTCTTGATTTGTTGATATCTATCTGAACTGAATGAAAAAGCCAATGACAGAATGACCTGGAAGAACGATCCAGCTGGAGGGAACAAAAGTACAAAAGGCACTGAAGCAAAAATTAGCATGGTATAGCTGAGGAGAAAAGAAACTGTTCTAGTTGGTTCTCAGTAAACAAGAGGAGTGTTTTAAGGTGAGGTTAGAAGTATATAAAGGCCAGGAAGGGGTAAAGTGTTAAGATTATTATCTAAATCCAGTGGGAAGCCATCGTTACATTATATATAAAGCAGTGACATGAACTGATTTGGACTTTTAAAAGATCACTCTGGTAGCTGTATAGACAATGAATTAAAAGAATAAAAAGTAGATGCATGAAGTTTAGAGACTGCAGTAATCCAAGAGAAAGGATATAATGTCCTGAACTTGAGAATAGCAGTGGCAGAGAAATGGATAAATTTAGGACACATTTTAGAGGTAGAAACAGAACAATGTGGTAATGGATTAGATGTGAGAAAGTACATGAAAGGAAAGAAAGCAGGATAATGCCTAGAGTTTTTTCTTGAGCTAAAAGGTTGATATGGTGCTATTTGTTGAGACGGGTAAATGGGAATAATATGACTGATAGAAAAATTAAGACTTCTATTTTGAACAAGCTCAGTCTGAGATATACATTATCATCAAAGCGGGTATATTAGGCAGGCAGTTGAGTGTACAAGTCAGGAAATCAGTAAGGGGTCTAAGCTGGAATAACTGTGAACTGTGTTAACCTACCAATGGTATTTAGTGCCCCATGACTGTATAAGATCATCCCAAGAAAGAGTACAGTTGGAGAAGCCAGCCTGAGATTGGGGCCTTAAAAACACTAGAGTTTAGAGATTGTAAAGAGAATGAAAAGTCAACAAGTTGACTCAAGATAAGCTGGCCTAAGATTAGGGCCTTAAAAACACGAGAATTTAGAGATTGTAAAGAGAATGAAAAGTCAGCAAGGTGACCCAAGAAATAGCCAGGAAGATATCGAGATAACAATTTACTGAATGACCTATTTTATTCTCATGAACTCAAGTAGCAATTCAATCTCAGACCTGTACTTCTAACCTTCAGCAGAGTTCACAATTTGGATTTTCAATTGTCTCCTAGTCATCTGTACCTGTATGTCCCACAGTCACTTCAAACTCAACTTCTCCAAAATGGAATTCATAGTCTTTCACTCCAAAACTGTCATCTATACTCCCCATCAGTGTGAGGGGTACTGCCATCCATCCAGTTACTCAAGAAGAAACCATGGATGTTTAATTCTTTCTTCCCGTTTAAAAAATAACCTATCGGTTCTATCTTCTTATTGTCTGTAGAACCCATAAATTATCCATGTCCTTACTTTTACTACCATGGCTCATGCTGTCACCATCTCATTGCTGGATTACTGCAACAGCCTATTGAACGAACTTCTTGACTCTAATCTTTGCTCATCTCCTACCTATTCTTCATACTGAAGCCCAATGCTGAACACCATCTCTTCCATACTTACTTATCACCCTTCAGTAGATCTTCACACCCCAATACTAATTCTGTTTAAAATAATTCTATCACGGCTAGCTACAAGACTTCCTAATTTTCTTAAACACGTCCTCTTTTATAAAAGCATCTTCACCAAGGATGAGTAAAATTATGTATTTTAGCTCCATTCAGAAACATACACAAAAAATATGAGAGAAATCTGTTCTCAGATTTCTGTTTTTTTCCATTGTGACAAACCAACTAGGTATATGTACTATTTTAGTTCAAAGAAAGTTGCTGGAAGCACATTATATCAGCCACTGACCTATATCAAGAGGTGTAGAACATTTTGATCTCTAGTCCTAGAAGTCAACCCCACTGACTATTTAATATAAAGATCCAAGTTGGTGGGCTCTGAGTTCAGGCTCATCCAGAGCATCTCAGTCAGCATAGGAACAGAAATTTCAGATTTCTTCCCTATCTGGATGGAGATTCATTTTGATATAGAAAATGTTATTGCACTTGAATCATCTTAGAACAAATTCAAACTTCAAATACTGTTAATCAGATGCAACCTTAAACGTTATTAATCAGACTCCAACTTAGTGAGCCTGGTTGAATAACTCATAGCTGGAATACACACCAAAAGTGAGTGGATAAAAAAATATTCACGCAGACATTTATACCAGCGTATTCAGTTTCGCTAGAAGTGTCCCTCGCTCAAACATACACACCATGCCTTAAGGCATCTATTTGATTTCTGATGTGCAAATTGTATCTTATTAAATGCCCAACTTAATTCAACTGGCATGCACTTTGTGTTCTAGCAGATGTTAACATTTAATAGCTTTGTCTCTTTATCCTTGTTTCATTCTAAAACACTTATCACTTTGAATTTGAGATTGTTTGCTGACAGTTCGTTCTCTGGTGGAAGAAGACTGTTTTAATTGGTACCAAGTTTCCTGCTGTTTCCTTTTGTTATGGCAGGTTACCACGTCAAAAAGCAGGAAGACACCAAAGAACAGAATTCATGCTAAATTAATCCCAAACTTTGAGATTAATTGGAAACACTGCCTACTTACCACTGTGAATTTACCCACTCCTATTTTACTCTTCTTCATGCTATAAGCTAGTAAGTAAAGCTGCGCATGCTCAGCAACTTTTCGATGACTGGAAAAGATTCAAGACATATAAACAGATTAAATGGCAAAGATGCCTAATTAATTTTTAACTTGGTATACATAAAAATCAATCAAGTCTCTATCCCTTATACTTAAAGGAAAGAAAAATAATTAGATGATAAAAATAAATGAGAAAGCTAGAGTTTCCTAGTTTGGGATATTGATCCTTCAGAGAACTCAAAATGTAATTCAGAGAAGTATGCTGGGGAGTCCTGCTCAATGCTAGTCATTTGGGTTGTTTACAAATGGATGTTTTCTACCAGTTCCCACCAAAACAGAGAAGCCAGCTTGAGATTGGGGCTTTAAAAACACAAATTTAGAGACTGTAAAGAGAATGAAAAGTTAGCAAGGTGACCCAAGAAAAGCTGGCCTAAGATTGCAGCCTTAAAAACATGAGAATTTAGAGATTGTAAAGAGAATGAAAAGTCGGCAAGGTGACCCAAGAAATGGCCAGGAAGATACTAAAATAACCATTTGCAGAATGACCTATTTTATTCCCATGAACTCAAGTAGCAATTCAATCTCAGACTTGTACTTCTAACCTTCAGCAGAGTTCACAATTCGGATTTTCAATTGTCTCCTAGTCATCTGTACCTGTATGTCCCACAGGCACTTCAAACTCAACTTCTCCAAAATGGAATTCATCGTCTCTCACTCCAAACCTGTCATCTATACTCCCCATTGGTGTGAGGGGTACTACCATCCATCCAGTTACTTAAGAAGAAACCACGGATGTTTAATTCTTTCTTCCCGTTTAAAAAATAACCTATCGATCACCAAGTATTGATTCTATCTTTTAATTGTCTGTAGGACATACGAAAGCATATGAAAATATTCTAAATCAGAAGAGTGATAAAGTTAAATTTGGTTCCTAGAGCTGTGAACTTTATTTATTCTGCTAACACCTAACTGCACAATGAATGACTTCCCCAGCGATATAGGTTAACAGGGAAATTGCTGAACTCTTTCCACATCCAAAATCATACCGGTACAGAGTTGCCATTATGGCCTATCTTTTCAGTTCCTTTTGTGATCCCTTAAATACAGACACTGAAATGGAAGCCATAGGGAAAAAAAACCCACACAGAAATGGCTTTCCACTTGTCTTTTAAAACTTCCTCCTCCTTTCTCCTTCAATATATATCTCAAAGAAACTATGCAATACAAACTCTTGTTTAAGATCTGTTGGCTATTCTGAAAGGACTTCAAATCATAGCAAATTCAATTTTCTACATTTCCAGTTTGAGTTATGCACTTTAGTCTCCCTTTGTACTTCAAAAGGAGAGTTGTCATATTTAAGATTTTCGTATTTGTGCTAAAGCAATTTCTTGTGAAATTAAGTGTATTATCCAAACTAGAAACTCAAAAGATGGTAAATCTTTGTCTTAATTTCCCCATATACTTACAGTATTAGTCCCTAAGATTTGAGATCTTTTTGAGAATCTTATAAAAGCAACTGGTCAGTCACCTCTTCTAGTAAAATTTATGTAAAATTTTCAGTGAGCTCACACATTTCCATATATTAATGTTTGGAATCTTTATCAGTTAAAGATTTTTATATCTCTGAAGTTTCACTTGAAGAGTTCAACTTGAATTTGAAATGTAAAAACAAGTTTACTCCAAACTTGTTTTATATGATTTGGCTTATTTTTGTTCTTGCGAGACTGGTTGATAATTTATTCTCTCTTCTTGAAAGCCTGCTTGCTATTTTAAATTTCCTTGAAAGCAGTATCCAATATTAAAGGCATTTAAGAAGCTTATTTCCATCATGTTCATGAACAAAATCAGGCTGGAGGACTTGTAGACTAGCAGGAACATATGAGCAGATATCTAAGCCCTCTTTCCAGTAAATGATTTAAACAGTCAAAGAAAAACAAAAATTAGAAAAGATCCCCCATTAGCACTAAAATACCATGGAATAGTGCCAGCTGAGAGGCAGAAAGTTTAAAGAATTTCTAGAGAAAATGCAGATAAATCCACATTAAAAGTTGTCACGAAGAGCCCAATCACAGTCTCTCTTCTAAAGTCAGTTGTGGAGTGCTACACAAAGTAAGTAAAGACTGCTCCATCACCTCTTATTTGGAGGGCATGGGTTGGGGTAGACAAAACTAACAGGAGAGAAGGAGACAGAAATTGAAGCCCTCCACATGTGTACCATTTGAGGGAGACATAGAAACACTAAACAGAAACTCAACAGTAGGTCACTGTCTGAGCTACATACTTGTGTAGCAGGCTCACCCTGACATAAGGAAGCTGTCTTCCCAACCAAAAGGTACCCAGCATCAAGGACTAAAGGTAAAGGAGGCTTTAGAAAACATGGGGATGTCTTATTTAACCACAAAGCAGCCAAAGGCAGCAAAGCTGCAGAAAAGAAATATATACAAACTCAGCAAACAGAATGCTTAGGGGCAGCGGACCCTGGCTTCACTCATGGGGAGAGGGAGAGGTACAAAGGGATAGAGCTGTTTCCCAACCAGATGGGCTGCAGCACTAAAAAAGAAAATCAGACATTACCAAACTATAAATCTGAACTAGAGGCCATGAGAAGTAAAAGAGAAATACAAAGGGTGTGGGGTAGGGGTGGGCATGACCTGATCTCTTAAGCAATATTTTCAATAGAAAAATGTTAGTCGGTGGTAACAGTCTAAATGTTCCATTAAGATAATATTTTGGGCTGGGCGCGGTGGCTCACACCCGTAATCCTAGCACTTTGGGAGGCCGAAGCAGGTGGATCACCTGAGGTCGGGAGTTCAAGACCAGCCTGACCAACATGGAGAAACCCCATCTCTACTAAAAATACAAAAAAATTAGCTGAGAGTGGTGGCGCATGCCTAAAATCCCAGCTACTCGGCAGGCTGAGGCAGGAGAATCTCTTGAACCCGGCAGGTGGAGGTTGCAGTGAGCCAAGATCATGCCATTGCACTCCAGCCTGGGCAACAAGAGTGAAAACCTCTGTCTCAAAAAAAAAAAAGGAAAAAAAATGTTTTGAATACTTTGAGAAAATTATAATTTTGTGGGTACAGATGAATCAGTCCTCCTTCAGGAATGTGTGAATAGGCGAACAAATCAGAATAGTACCTATTGGCGGGGTGGGGGGACTTCAACTAAAAGACAAAAATAAACATGTTACTTAATAGTAGAAGAACACATTTTCAGAAATGATTTGCTTACTGTTCTAGAAATAAGTCTTAGACCTCATGTGCCTTATCGTGACAAAGACAGTTTTCTTAGGTATTCATTGAAACAACAGATAAATGATTAACTTGTAAAACAGGCTAAAATTGAGAAGTTAAGGAAACTATTTTTAGGTGACATAATTCCACAACAGAATGTAAAGAAGTATTACAAGAAGTAAAAAACAGAATACTGCAAATAATAAAGCTAGTCAAGTGGAGAATAGGTTGAAGAGATTTTTATTTCTTTCTTTTTCTAAATAACTCTTTGTTCAAAGAAAGCAAAGCTTTGAAATAAGGAATTTCTGAAAATAATTGTTAATATGTAAACACCTCTCAAAATGCATTGGCTATAGCTACAGTATAACTAGAGTCTTAAAACTCTTTTGTTGACAAAACAAAACAAAATAAAAATAATTAAAGTATTCCAACTCACTAATGTAGGAAAACAAAGCAAATTTAAGAAAAGAAAGGAAAAGTAATTTTTTGAAATAAGAGAAGTAATTAATAACAAAAATATATATAGTAGGCTTAATAAACCTAAAAGTAGGTTCCTTGGAAAATAATCTAGTAAACAGCAAAACTAAGGCAATTTAAAAAAAAATACATAAACTAACTTAGTGTACACAGAGATGCTGTACCTACAGATACAGAGAATATTTACAGAGTCATGTATTTTAAACCAATAAATTAGAAAACCTAGAGTGAATGGTGTTCCAGGGAAATATATACTGCTAAAGTCATCTCAAGAGGAGACATAGAGCCTAAATAAACATATACCTATGGAAAATATTCTTTAAACTTTTCAAATTATCCTGCAATTACACCCAGAGCTCACTGTTCCCACAGATATTCTTTTCAATTTTCCAAGAAACCTAACTCTTAATGTCATTTAAATTTTATAAAGCAAAGAAAAAGAAGGGAAAACTAACAGTTTTCTCCATTGGTAAATTATTCTGAGTAGTTGAGAATACTTTTTTCTATCAACTGTAGGCCTGATGTTACATGATATCTAATATTTTTAGGCAATAGTAGCTCATTATTCATTTAAATATCTATTAAGTACCTGGTATGCACTAATGATTCAAGATTCTTGTCCCTGAGGAAGAGAGATGCTTAAAACATTTTAAGAAAACAATGTAATTAGTTTTCTAATATATATATAATTTTATATATATATATATATTTTTTTCTTTTTTTTTTTTTTTTTTCTTGAGACAGAGTCTCTCTCTGTCACCCAGGCTGGAAGGCAGTGATGTGACCTCAACTCACTGCAACCTCTGCCTCCCAGGTTCAACAGATTCTCCTGCCTCAGCCTCCTGAGTAGCTGGGATTACAGGCACCTGCCACCACACCTGGCTAATTTTTGTATTTTTAGTAGAGAGGGTTTTGCCATATTGGCTAGGCTGGTCTCAAACTCCTGACCTCAGGTGATCTTCCCACCTTGGCCTCCCAAAGTGCTGAGATTACAGGCATGAGTCACTACACCCGGCCAGTTTTCTAATAGATTATATATAACTATATTTTTAATGTTTAGAAACATTAAAAACAGGGGTGGAAGGAGACTAGATTTGCCTCGAAGAGTCTGGAATGACTTCACAGAGGCTGTATATTCCTTATTATAACTAAAGAAAAATTATTTAAATATTTCCTAAGACATTTCCTCAAAGTTGTTAATAACGGGCCTGATTTGTCTTGATATTACCTACTGTATGGCAGCATCAGTGCTATGTTAAGAGTTTACGTAGATATGTTTCCCAAAGCCAGGCACTCTCTTCTGTGTAATGTAATGTATTGGTATACAAAACATAATGTATTGTATACAAAGACCTTTCTCTGACACAAAGCACATTCAATTCCCAACCGATTACAGTATTGTTTATGATATTTTTAAAAAAGAAAATATGACTTTTTTTTCCCAGAAAATACACAGCTTAAAACCCTCTCCTACTACCACTTCCTTTTCCAACTTTTGGTGCTTTGTTTATTCTAATGTAATTATATAGGCCAAATATGAATCCACATGGTCAATGTAGGAATGGAAGTAGATCTTAGTAAAGCATAATCATATGGTGCTTTTTTACTTGTCTCTCAAATCTTATGTAAAAATGTTTTAAAGGAACCAATTTGAAATTGATAGCCCTTTCCCAACTCTCTTAGTCACTAATTAAATGATAATCATTATTCATCCAGCATACATTTATTAATTACCTACCATGTGCCAAGCACAGTGTTTGGAATCAAAATAAGAATAAGAGACAAGTCCAAGTACTCCAGTCTTTCCAGTGACATTTCTTAAGACATTTAAAAACATTTGGTCAGGTATCCAATTATATTTGATACCTTATTTACTCATACTCTGCCCTGTTCCAGGAAATGTTTACATTTCCTGTTTTTATTTTGCCTGCTATATAGTTAACTGCCATTTCATGTTTCCACAATGAAATCTTTATAACATAGTGCATCCACTACTTTTTTGACAGCAATTCCATTACAAAACTATGGAAAGAGTAGTACTTTCTTTTCATTAAATTATAAATAATGAACAAAAGGCAGGCCTGATATGAAAAGTAGGCATATGCTGCAGAATGAGGGCTCACTGTGGCCACTGAAGTTATGATGTTACTAAAAATAATAAGCATCATTTAGAATAGGTCAAAAATCGACTGCCTTTAAGGAAAACAGAATTTCAGAGGAGGAAAATAATCACCAATGTATTCAAGAGCAATGAGTAATTTAAAACTGTTTCCTGTATTTGTTCAATAAAAATGTAATAAGTTATGGAAAAAGATTAAAAAATAAAATTGTGATTTACAGATTTTATTAGGGTAGTACGTAGTAGTGGGAAGCGACCTAGGATTTAGAGGACCTGAAGGGTGAACCCAGCCTCTAGAAATTCACTGCTTCACTTTAGAGCAGTCATCTCATCTCTCAGAGGCTCAGGCTTTTCAAAGGTGAGGGTTAGAAAAAAACAGAACTAATTTGACATTCACATTATTTTCAGCATCAGTTATTCATTAAGATAAATATATGTTATTTATCCACAGTTTTTGTAAGGCTTCCATAAGAAGTTAAAGTATATTTAAGTATATTTGTAACTCAGGGAACTAGTTAATTGGATATATATCTGTGTTCATACTATATCAAGGATTAGGAAGAAGGTGAGGACGGGTCTTACCTCTAAAAATACGCAGAAATTTCCAAGTGCATGAAAACCTGGAGGACAGAAGTTGGTAATCTAAAGATTCTGGATAGGCCAGGTGTGGCAGCTCATTCCCATAATTCCAGCACTTTGGGAGGCCGAGGCAGGTGGATCGCTTGAGGCCAGGAGTTTGTGAACAGCCTGGGCAACATGGCAAAACCCCATCTCTACAAAAAATACAAAAAATTAGCCAGGGATGATGGCATGCACCTGTGGTCTCAGCTACGCTGGAAGCTGAGGTGGGAGGATCACCTGAGCCCAGGAAGTTGAGGCTGCAGTGAGCCTCAATCAAGCCACTGTACTGCAGCCTGGCCAACAGGAGTGAAACCCTGTCTTTAAAAAAAAAAAAGGTCCTGGATGAAGATGTTCCACTAATGATACCATTTTAACTATATTGGCAATTGAATTCTAGCCTCAACTTAGTAACCTTCTATTACTTTATACTTTGCTTAGTACAATCTATAATTAGCAGTCCTTAAAACCCCTCAGTAATGTTAAGTTTAAAAAAACACAACTCTAACAAATAAGCAATACTTCCACTTATGGAACTGTTTGATTTAAATGTTAGCAACTGATAATTTTATTTATTAAAAGCTACAGTAATTGAGCACTGAAATGGGAACAAAAACAAGCATAGCACAAATGCACCCCCTATTTACAGTCTTTTAAATCTTTTGTTTTGTCTCACATCGACTGTATTATTTACTATCATACATGAAAATAAAGTTATACTTTCCTTAAACTTTTTAGGAAACACCTTGCATTAGAGCAACTAAAATATATAAGCATGAACCACTCCAATAGAAAACAATTCCTAAATTATACATCTGGGGGGGGAAGTGATGCCTTTTTTTGAAGAAGAGGTAATTTTGTTTAATAGGTTAATTTATCCAGCTTTAAAAAATGTATCAAATATAATATTTCTAAATTGAACTCTTGATTTAAAAGTATTTAAATGATTCAGACATATAATTAAAGGGAATTCTCAGTCCTCAAGGGGTTGAAGGATTCAACAACATGGATTTCAATTGTGGTATTATCAAAAAGATGTAATAATCTCAAGAATATAAACTTAAAACTTAAATATAGAACAAGACATAAGCGCTCCAGTGAAGTCAATCTTTTTTTCTCATTTTGAATAAAAGTATGACCTGGGGCCGGACGTGGTGGCTCATGCCTGCAATCCCATCACTGGGAGGCCGAGGTGGGCAGATCACGAGATCAAGAGATAGAGACCACCCTGGACAACATGGTGAAACCCGGTCTCTACTAAAAACACAAAAATTAGCTGGGAGTGGTGGTGCATGCCTGTAGTCCCAGCTACTCAGGAGGCTGAGGCAGGAGAATTGCTTGAACCCGGGAGGTGGAGGTTGCAGTGACGCAAGATTGCACCACTGTACTCCAGACAGATGACAGCGTGAGACTCCATCTCCAAAAACAAACAAACCAACGAACAAAAAGACCTGGGAGTTAAAATTAAACATGCTCATATCAGACTCAGTTCATAGCAAAAATTCATAAATCGGATCTAATTAAACTAAAGGGATTCTTCACAGCAGAATAAACTATCAACAGAGAAAACAGACAACCTACAGAATGGGAGAAAAAAATTTGCAATTTATGCATCTGACAAAAGTCTAGTATCCAGCATCTATAAGGATCTTAAATTTACAGGAAAAAAACCCAAACATTCCCATGAAAAAGTGGGCAAAGGACATGAACAGGCACTTTACAAAAGAAGACATACATGCAGCCAACAAACATGTGAAATAAAGCTCAACATCACTGATCTTTAAAGAAATGCAAATCAAAACCACAATGACATACCATCTCACACCAGTCAGGATGGCTATTATTAAAAAGTGAAAAAATAGCAGATGTTAGTGAGGTTGTGGAGAAAAAGGAACGCTTATATGCTGTTGGTGGGAATGTAAATTAGTTCAACCATTGTGGAAGACAGTGTAGTGATTCCTCAAAGACCTCGAGACAGAAATACTATTCAACCAGCAACCCCATTACTGGGTATATAGCAAAGGAAAAAAAATGGTTCTATTATAAAGACACATGTACACATATGTTCACTGCAGCACTATTCACAATAGCAAAGACATGGAATCAACCTAAATGCCCATCAATAATAGACTGGATAAAAAAATAAAAATAAAAAACTGTTATATATACACCATGGAACACCATGCAGCCATGTAAGAGAATGAGATCATGTTTTTGCAGGGACATGGATGAAGCTGGAGGCCATTATCCATAGCAAACTAACACAGGAACAGAAAACCAAATACTGCATGTTCTCACTTATAAGTGGGAGTTAAATGACGAGAACACATGGACACAGAGAGGAGAACAAGACACATTGAGGCCTATTGGAGGGTGGAGGGTGGGAGGAGGGAGAGGATCAGGAAAAATCACTAATGGGTACTAGGCTTAATACCTGGGTGATGAAATAACCTGTACAACAAACTCCCATGACCCAGGGTTGCCTATGCAACAAACCTGTACATGTACTCCTGAACTTAAGGGAAAAAAAGTTGAAAAGAAATAAGCCACTCGATGGTATGGAAAAAGATTTCCATAAATTTCCTTAGACTTAAAGGAGGAACTTGAAGTTACAAGATGTAAATTAATAAATTATAAGTTAAAATCTCCAACATTTATTTAGAAAATCACAGTCACAAAGTGAAGGATAGAAGAGACTCATTTATCAGCTCCCTGCCTGAAAAAAAGACAAAAACTTTTGCGGACTGTAACTTCAATGCGATTAAATCGTATGCTCTTACTATCAAAAAAGCAAGTGTGCTTTGGGACTGTATTAATAGATGTGCAGTATCCAGGCAATTAGAAGAGAGCTCTATAAGGATATGATAGTGTTTAAGATACCAAACACCAAACTTTAATATTTAAGGGACCAATAAGTTATAAATGAATCTAAAATTCTTTAATAAAGAGCAGAATACCTAGAGTGACAGATTCTTGCTCAACTTGCTCTCAAACTTCTCTTTCTACAAATATTTATGTTCATCAATACTATTGGAATTAGAACACTAAACATATCCATAAAGTCTCCAAATAGCTAAAACTCTCTGTGCAACTCTCAACGGCAACACATTTAATTTTGGTAGGATACTTTAGGGGGGGAAAAAAAGTAAATATCAAATGTTCTACAAGTGTTAATTATAATTAAGTACCTCTGAGGTTCAAGCTGTAACATAGTGTAACTGTCCAAATAAGATTATCATGTTTTGACACTTGAAGTTCCAACTACTCGACTCCCACACTGATGTACCAAATCAGTGAGTTCCCAATTATTACCACAAGTATCCAGTGAAGTGCTAGACTAGTCCTCTTAGGAATGCAGTAAAGAAGGTTCCTGCATGGTATGGAAAGGGAATGTTCATCTTTTCAGGCTAGAATGCATATTTTTTTCCAGATGATAATAATAGCAATTTTGTAAACATTTTTATTCTCATAAATTTAGAAAATATTCTCATGCCCTTATTTTCTGGCTACTGCTTCCTTCTCCATAACTTCCTTCTGTCTCCTTTAACTGGTCTCAAATATTTGATGTTAGCATTTTAGAACATATTTTAGTTTCTGACTTAGGTTAATTAAGAGAAACATCTTCCATATCATTATTAAAAGCTAAGTTTTATATATTTTGATATTATTTTCCTTTTCATAGGACAATGGCACCTTCATTAAATCAGAAAGCATTTATTAATATATTTATTTTCTTTTTGAGACAGAGTTTCACTCTTGTTGCCCAAGCTGGAGTGCAATGACACAATCTTGGCTCACTGCAACCTCCACCTACTGAGTTCAAGCGATTCTCCTGCCTCAGCCTTCCGAGTAGATGGGATTACAGGCATGCGCCACCACCCCCGGCTAATTTTGTATTTTTAGTAGAGACAGGGTTTCACCATATTGGTCAGGCTGGTCTCAAACTCCTGACCTTAGGTGATCCACCTACCTTGGCCTCCCAAATTGCTGGGATTACAGGCATGAGCCACCGCGCCTGGCCCAAAAAAACATTTATTAAATACTTACTATGTAGGAATTCAGAGATGCTTTTCCATCTTGCTACTCTAGGAAGACTTACTAATAGAATAAACATCATAGTAATTCTAATTTTTCAAATGTCTAAAATGTGACTCACTTTCAACAAGTAAAGCTTTTGGAAAAACAGAAAGGGACAATTAAAATATGAATTAAAAAACAAAGAAAACTACTCTTCCTTGCCTTAAAGTCTGAAAGTGAGTAAAGGGAAAAACTTTTCAGAGGCCATCTGGTTTTACATTTCATTAATGAATATATGATTTCATTTTGTTCTAAATTAAATACACTTGAAATGCCTAAATATTCAATTCTAAATTTGATATGGGAAGTGTATTTACTTTCCTCTATAGCTATGGATATTAAGAATCACTTTTTACTCTTTGGGTCAGGGAACCTAAAGCTTAGAGGTCTTTCCTAAAATGCTCTCTCAAGATCTACCATATTAGTTTGTCCCTGCAAGCCTGCACCCATTCTCAGCCACATCACAATGCACCTGGACAGCAATCTCCAACATATGGCCGCCTACAAGAGCCTACATTCTAAAGTCCACTGACCACTTTCTGCTTCCCTGACAGTGAAAAACAGAACACAACCACAAACTGCTCGATAAGATAATCTATAATCAATTAAACCTCATAATTTTCAAAATATTTTCTGTATTCATGTATTTCTCACTAAGCTCTTGTGCATGTTTAGTCACCAAAAATTATCACCCAATAGACATCAAATATCATTCACAACAGCTCTCAAATTTCTCTTTCTACAGTGAAACATTTATGTTCATCAATACTATTAGAATTAGAACACTAAACATATCCCTAAAGTCTCCAAATAGCTAAAACCTCACAAATCTCAACTGCAACACATTTAATTTTGATAGGATACTTCAGGGAAAAAAACATAGGTATCAAATGTTCCACAAGTGTTACTTACAATTAAGTATCTCTGAGGTTCAAGCTCTGATATAATGTAACTTTGCAAATGAGATTATCATGTTTTGACACTTGAAGTTCCAACTACTCAACTCCCACACCTCTTCCCTCCACTTAATGGGCAAGTGCTGTATCTATTTTAACAAGTAGGAGGAAGCTGCCAGTAGGAGGAGAGGGAAAATAAAACATATGAAAAAGATCACAAAGTCAACCTGTTCTTTTAAATTGTATGATTGAATGCCTACTATGTAACCAGATACTGTGTAAAATATTAGGAATAAGAAGACAAGATGCAGCCTTTGTCCTAGGAATTTCAGAATCTAAAGAGGAGACAAGCACAAACAAATGATTACAGTACGTGGGATGTCTGAGGAACAACAGTGCCACAACAAATATGAAGCTTCCCTTACGAGAAATCTGAGCTGTGTCATTAAGAGAAAAGGGCAGTTCATGAGAAGAGGAACAGTGGTACAAAGGCTCAGATGTGTAAAATATGATGTCATAGTAAAGATTTACAAATCTGAAGGAACACTATAATAAGGAGGAATTTGAAGACGAGAATTTGACCAGGAGCCAGATCAGGAATATCAAGCATAGAGTTTGATCTACTTTCTGTAGGCTGATGGTTTTCTGTACTGAGTTCTTCAGATTCCTGGGTTCACAGAGCTATTCAGGGCCACTCTGAAGAGGGGTAAGTAGGTGTCCCCAAGAATTCTACATCACATCTATCTTTGCATTAAACAGATAAACTCCATTTTAATTGCAAACTTCAAGTGTCGAGGTGGGGAGGGGGAAGCTTCCACTCCTTTAATAAAGTTTGAAATAGGTATCCATAAAAGAAGGGATATTAAGAAGGGGTGTAGATGGTCAGATCTGCACTTAAGAATGAACATACAGGTACTTTAAACTGATCATCAGAAAAAAAAAAAAGAACAGAGGCAGAGGGAACAATCAGGAAATAATTTTTGGAAGTGGTGAGATGACTCTGAAGAGTGAAAAGAATGGGCATGTCTAAACTGGGTTTTTGGGTAAAAGTGGAAAAAAAATGGTAGAAGTTCTTGGTCTACAAGCTGAATGCTCTCAATGCAACAGGAAGCAAGCTGGTGAGCAGCAGTTAAGGAAGGGTATTGTGTGTGAGTGTGCACAAGTATGTGCACGTGTGCAAGTGGGGGTAGGAGTCAAGATCTTGAGAAGATGGTCCAAGTATTTTAAGAAAAGTCCCCATGACTCCAACCAAGATTCAAGGACTATACATGTCCTTGGTTGAGATTTACAAAATTGCTACACACATAGACAACATTACAGTCAGCCCCGCATGGGTATTCATGGATTCCAGCATCTGTGGATTCAGTCAATCACAGATCAAAATACTCAGAAAACGAAATGGATTGTTGTGTTTGTACTGAACATGTACAGATTAATTTTCTTGTCAGTATTTCCTAAACAATACGGTATAATAAGTACTTACATAGCATTCACATTGTAGTAATATAAATAATCAAGAGATGATTCAAAGTATATGGGAGGGTATATGTAAATTACGTGCAAACACTGCACTATTTTATATAAGAGACTTGAGGATCCACAGATTTTGATATCCATGGGGGGTCCTGGAACCAATCTCCCATATATACTGAAGGACAACTGTGATTATATGATCATAGATTCTTCTAGAGCATCATTACTTGTTTTTCTAGTCTTTTCAATATTAAATGAGCTAAGAAAATCCATACTATTTTCATATTTTGAGAAAAATGTCTGGTCAGATTAGCATGTGTAAAGATGAATAAATGTTTTTAGTGCCTGTATTTACATTACAATTTTCTTTCAGAATACAAGCTGTTTTCACCAAGACTCTTCCATTTCTGCTTAAAAGATCCTGAGATCAATAGAGGCACCTGATATTTCACCTTTTGATGAGGAAACTGAAACACAAGAATAGTGAAAATGACTTTCATAAGGTGCAATCTATTTTAGCATGCTTTACGTGTTCTAAAATCAAAAGACACATCATATGTGGATATGCATCAAATGCAAAAAATGCTATACAGCTATTTGTGAATTTAGGGATTGCCAAGGTTGTCAGATAAATGCCACAAGAATGTCAACAGTCTCCTGGGACACAGAGACTACTGATATGACTCTGGGCTTAAAATATATGCAAGACACCATATACAAGAGTGGTTTTGTTTCCCATAGTTGAGTTATGACTTGCATCATACCATGTGGCATGTGTAATGGAGAGAGTAAAGAAGTGTATAAAGAATTGTAAAGCTACTGTAAATATATGTCTGCTCACTTGCTAGATAATTATATTTTATTAGAATAAAAAACAACTGATGAGTAGTAGAAAAATTGAAGAGTACGGTTTGAAGAGCACTGTATTAGATGATCTTTAAGGCCTATTTTTTCTTTTACAATCCCGTGACTCAAAGAATAAACTGCTCAGGCTTGTTAGAACAATGACTATGGATTTTAGTTCATAAGAATGACCTGTAAGGAAGTAACAATGAAGTCTTAAAGTCTAAGTATTGACCTAAATTTGAAGAGAAATCAGGAGCCAGATCAGGAAAATCAAGCAAAGAGTGTGATTTATTTCCCGTAGGGTGATGGTTTTTTTGGCCAATAAGAAAAACCATTTTTCTTCTGAAAGATAAACAGAAAAATAGTACAACATCAGAAATGCTATTCCTCCTTAAACTACTGAAGAGATAAAAAGATAACATTATAAATCAGGAAACTTCAACAATGACTACAGGTGGGAGAAAGCGATTAATTAAATCAAGAAGACTCAAGCTTCTATACAAGTTAGATCTGTTTCATGAGAAAGGATAAAATGTGTCTATGTTAATTAGAAAAACGGCTACAAGAGAGCTCGCTAACAGGCAAGTCAAGCCTTCTAATCCTATTCTCCACAAGCAAGCTGGCAAAATACAAATCATGAATACTTTTTATAGACAGCAGGAGGAGAGTCTCAATATGAAGACCTGGGCTAGACTAAGTTATGTAATAGCTAGAGGCATGCCTATAAAGTCATGTAACATCTCTGGGTATCCTTTTTCTTTCCACAAAATGAACTAATTGGATTAGCTGATGTCTAATGGTTCCCAATCAATAATGTTTTGATTCTCTGTCTCTCCAACTTGTTATAAAAATATAAAATTTGGATAGCAAACAATTTTTGTACTATGTTAGTATTACATGAATTTAATGCATAGTAAAAACAGCTCTTAGAAACTTAATTCAGCCTATATGACAAATATCAAATGAACTTTAGTTGCCT
Organism: Mandrillus leucophaeus; assembly: GCF_000951045.1. Classification (NCBI taxonomy): domain Eukaryota; kingdom Metazoa; phylum Chordata; class Mammalia; order Primates; family Cercopithecidae; genus Mandrillus; species Mandrillus leucophaeus. Next base: position 1,332,908 of record NW_012108208.1, read on the forward strand.
TAAGAATATCTGCATCTGATTGTCTTAACTGACTCACGCTGAATTCAAACTCCTATGTCCCAACCTCCCTACTTCTTTTAATACCACCACGTAATCAATCATTTTGAAAATTTTAAAGAAATCTTTGACTCCTCTTTTTTATCTCTTATGTGCAGTCAGCAAATAAATCCTCATGATTTTTCCTTAAAATATATAAAATTTATCTTCCCTTCTCTCTTATCAAAATCCATTTTCAATTTATCTCCTAAATTACTGCAACTACTGCCTCCATTTCCTTATTTGTTTAAATTTGTAAAAATAATGATATTGCTAAATACAAGAATTCACCTTTGTACTCATCTGCTCTAACTCTTCCTCAATATTTTCAGGATAGCATGCAATAATCTTTAGCTTGACTTTAGGATTTTACAAAATTTGGCCTTACCCTGCTCTTCCATCTTCTCTCTATTTGCCAACACGAACTCTATACAATGTCACTTTTTTCCTGCTTCCCACTTGCCCTGTGCCTGGCCCATTCCTGCCCAAAAAGCCAACATTCTCAGTTCACTCCATTTCATGCTGTTTCCCCTCCACTTCTCTCCACTGGGATGTCATTCTTTGTTATCAATCCCAATTCTTCCTATCCTTCAGGATCCAGGCCATGCCCGGTCACCTTCCTTTGTGAAGCCTCCTCTCTTATAGTCCAGATGGACCTTGCTATTCAACTTCCAAAGTTCTTGTCCACATCACTTACTTAAGTGTATTTACTTACTGATGTATAAAATACCGTGATTCTTTTTAAATCACTCTGCATGAAACCTTTTACTACTCCAGGTCTTTCTGGCTCTTCTCCACTACCTGCAATTCCTTCAGATAACTTTATGGTTTCTATACCTTTATCAGATTTTTATTTAAGATATAATCTTCTCTTGAAGCTGCCTTACTTGACTACTATATCTTCAATTACTACCTAACCCTGCACTCAATTTCCTTTTTCTCTTTTATATTTTTATACTTAGCACTTTCTGGTATTTAGTATATTACACATTTTATTCTGTATGTGTCTGTCTCTTACTCTAATAGATTCTAAGCTCAACAAGGGAAGAGATTTTTGTCTCTTTTGCTCATTAATGCCACTCTAGTTCCTAGAAGAGTGCCTGGTATTTGGCAGGTGCTCAAGAAATATTTTTGAATGAATTCATATTTTAAAAACTAAAAGCAACATTAATAAAAGTGGTTAATAACAAAACAAATACTAATATACAATTAAGAACTTACTATATGTTGGGCAATGTACAGGTAATGCATAAAATAATCCTGTTATTATCTATTATTACCTACTTTCTTCTTTGCCATATAAAGCAGGGCTTACAAAGGTTAAATAATTTTCCCAAGAACACATTCTTAATAAATGTACTAAAAATAAACTCTAGGCTTATTTGCTATTGAAAATATGTCAAAGGCTGAGCTTATCCAACTGTAAAAAACTAAATGCAAAACAAGATTTTTGAGGAGATATGAGGGAAGAACTCCTCAGACAGCTACCTGTAAAACCTTTTCCCCCAGTGGCTAATACTTTAATTTGTTGTCCTCTTTTTTGTGTAAGTTATCTTATAATGTTCCATAAACTTCTGCACTTTATTCCTTACCCAGGCTTAACGTTCAAGAAGAGAAAATCTTCTGACTAATGTTATGACTTCATTAAGGAGTAAAAATTCCATCTTAAAAATGAGTTCTCAGTTCTCATGTAAAAGACAAGAGCAGAATGAGTAGTCACAGTTCTCACAGAGTGAGGTAAAGCAATCATCAAGGGAGGAGGGGGAAAGTAAAGAATGCTTTATTCATAATTACCTAACATTTTCCAGCATGAGAGGGGAAAGAGGAAGTCTATTTTCAGTGACAATGATTACTCTAAAAATATTAACATGCAAGGGGAAAATTTTCATTCTGAGAGTTACTACTATACTGAGTTCTCTTTCCCTCACAGAATGACTTAAAATTCCCAGGGTAGAGAGGTAATCTAGACAGATGCGCTTGCCCTGTGTCTTGAAAATGGCAACATCCAGGAATCATGGGAGTTTAACCGAGGACACCCTGGAAAGAATTTCTCAGCACCAGGACAGTCTCTAAGAAATATCAAGTGGCAGAGTGGATACTTATATCCTCAGGTGTCTGCAGTAAGGCAGAGATTAGAGCTATAAAGGCTTATTAGAATATTTGTTATGCTGAATGCATAAACAAGATGTAGTGAAACTGAAGCTCAATTACCTACTAAAAGGGTTATAGACCAAAAAAAAAAAAAAAAAAAAAAAAGCCTAATTCTTCCTTTTTTCTACCTAATCCAGATTCTTTCCTGCAATGTCTCTATAATTTTAACTGGCTTATGTAGCACAGGCAAAATTATATATTGTACAATTCAGTCTCATCTTCATTTTAAACATTTTAGACAAAAATATATTAGTTCCCTACTTCTACACATGCATATATGAGAAAATGGTCTGGCAACCCTTAGGTTGGGACACTCAGCAGATCATGGCATTCAAAGCTAATTATTTTTATTAAGATAATTATAAGAACATGATTTTAAAAAGTATTTTGTGTCTCCCTCTTTCTTTTGTATTTTCAGAAAATCATATGAACTGGACCTGGGGGCATGCACCTGTAATCCCAGCTCCTTAAGAGGCTAAGGCAGGATGACGGCTTGAACCCAGGAGTTTGAGAGCTGCCTGAGCAACATAGCCAGACTCTGTCTCTATCTATTAAAAACAAACCATATGTAAAATCACATAGTTGTTCCTGAGATCTGCCATTCCATAATTTAGTTCTTTGTTAGTTCTATGGCACCCAATTGTCACACGACTGACTAGCCAGATGCAGGAGGTACTCACTTGTCAGGTCAGCAAGTAACCACAAATACTATTTATTTGGTCCTTAACAAGATTGAGACAAAGTGGTTACAAGTGAATCAAAATGGAGGAGATAAATACTGTAACAACTGGTTATAGATATCACATTTTCTCATGTTTATAGTTCTATTTGAATAATCCTTACCTCTTTTTAAAAACTCCATAGACATTGAGAATTGATAAAAATCTATCTCCAGAAAAATACAGCTATACATAAGTCAGCACATCACTTTAGCAAATTCACAAATCTTAACAATCTAATCCATGTGTCATAAGCATAGACAACAAAGAAAATATTTGAGAGGGTGTAGGGTGACTTGGAGTTGAAGTTTGGGAGAGAGATTAACCATTAAATTAGGAATAAATTTATACTTGACAAACAAGCGTCAACTGTCTCCACTGTCTTACCAGCAGCTCAGTCCCTTACTGCTCTTCCTGGATCATGTCCTGTTGGCTGCTGCTGAGCCCATCTCCTGCATCCAAGCGTCGTAACTCAACAGGAGCAAAGGCAAGTAAACAATCTTGAGAGGGTGTGCTGCTGAATGTTTGCCAGCCTAGAGAAGACAGAGTTTGAACACTTTTAAGTTAGCAAAAAGGAACAGGGTATATACACCTGATATAAAGAGTTTTAAAGGTTTTAGATACCTATAATTGGATATTTCCATTACACAGTGGCTGTTAAAAAACTTAGAGGATCTTTCTTAAAGCAATGACACTCTTAAATGTACCATAATAAAATTCTAATATTTGTAGAGCATTTGAAATGCCCAAAGCATCTTTAGTCTTCACATCTTCACCGCAATAATCAATGAAGCTTAAGGCCAGTGGCTTATATTACTTCATCTGTTGAATACAGTGGTTCACAGCGTGGCTTACAAGAGTATCACCTAGGTACGAAGCTGAGGATTTTGCTGAGATTCTGACTTGAGCTAAGAGGAAACTTTTTTCTCCAGGTGACTTTAAGATGAAGTCAGGATTGAGAATCATTAAGTCCCTGTACTTCATAAGATGTGGCACTAACTAAACTCATAAATAGCAAGTATTCATTCAGTATATGCCATGTCAAGGTAATATGCTAAGTGCAATGGAAAAGGTAAAACATTATAACATGTGGTCTCTGTGCTCAAGGGTTTTAATTTAGCTGGAGAGACTGGACATATACTTTAAAAGGACCACCCAATAAGATACCTCCTTTAAAAACATAACCCAAGTAAGACTTAATTGGCAAAGATGTAGTGAAAATATTGGGTGCTACAAATAAGTGGAAATGACTATGCACTGAAACAAGGGAGTAGGTTAAAAACATAAGAGAAGTTCACTGAGTTCCAAGGGCAGTGAGAAAAGAGGAACGGGGAGAAAGCATTGTTTTGAGGCAAAGATACAGCTGCAGCAAATTGGAGGAGATTAAAAAGCTCTCTCTGACTGCAGAGTGTCTACAAAGACGCATAAGAAGAATTTGGAAAGACCGATTTGAAACAGAATCTAAAGAGTTTTGATAAAATGGCTAAAGGAGTTGGTCCATTTTCCTGAATATATGGAAACAGTATTGGAATATCCTGAAATAGTATCTGGAATAGTATTGGAAGCTGTTGAAGCTCAGGTTCCAGGGGTTCTTGGTAAATGCTAGACACTATTCTAGATGCACTACATGTGTTACCTCATTTACCACTCAAAAAATTCTGGTGAGATCATTATCATCATTATCATCATCATCATCATCATTACTCCCATTTTACAGAGTAAGAAGGGAGGTCTCTTAATTTTTTCTCAAAGTCACATGCCTAGAAATAGTAAGCTGAGACTGGGACATGTTGTTTTTTTAGAACCATGGCATCATAAAAGTCGTATATTAAGATTTAAGGGGTGTTTTGAGATATAATTCACATACCATAAAATACATCCTTGTAAAGAATATGAGTCAGTGGGTTTTACTATATTAAAAAAATTTTGCCACTGTCACGTATCATTACTATCAAATTCTACAATATTTTCATCACTCTGCCACCTTCCCCCCAAAAAACCCAGTACCCATTAGGAGCCAGTTTTCATTCATTCCTCCCCTGGGCCTTGGTGACCACTAATCAACTTTCACTCTCTATGGGTTTTCCTATTTTGAACGACTTTATATATATGAAATTATACAAAATTTGGCCTTTTATGTCTGGTTTCTTTCACTTAATGTTTTTAAGGTGCATCTGTGTTGTAGCATGGGTCTGTATTCCTTTTTATGACTAATATTCTATTGTATTGATATACCATATTTCCTTTAGCTATCAATGATGGACTTTTGGGTTACTTCTACTTTTAGCCTCATAAATAATGCTTCTTTGGATATTCACTTCAAACTTTTAAATTGTGATAAAATATATGTAACATAAAGTTTGCCATTCAAACCATATTTAAGTATACTATTCTGTGGCATTAAGTACATTCACATTGCTGTGCAACCATCACTGCCACCCATCTCCAGAACTTCTTCATCTTCCTAAACAGAAATTCTATGCTCATTAAACAATAACTTCCTATTTGCTCCTCCTCCTAGGCCCTGGCAATCATTATTCTACTGTATGCCTCTATGAATTTGACAATTCTAAGTACCTCATGCAAGTGGAATCATGTAATATTTTTCCTTGTGTGATTGGCTTATTCCACTTAGCATAAGGTATACAAGATCCATCCATTTTCTCGCATGTGTGAGAATTTTCTCCTCTTTAATAGTCCATTGTATGTCTATACCACATTCTGTTTATCCATTAATCCATCTGTAAGCATTTGGGTTGCTTCTACCTTTAGATTATCGTGAATAATGCTGCAACAAAAATGGATATATAATGTTTATAAGTTGTTGTGTGGGCATATGTTTTCAATTCTCTTGAGAGTGGAATCCCTAAGAGTGAAACTACTGGGTCTTATGGTAATTCCATGCTTAATCTTTTGATGAACGGCCAAGCTGTTTTGCAAAGTGGCTGCACCTTTTTACATTCCACTAGCAATGTGTCAGGGTTCCAATTTTTCCACATCCTCACTAACATCTGTTATTGTATGTTTTAAAAATTATATCCATCCCAGTGAGTGTGAAGTGGTAGAAGATTTAGGTGTTATAAATAATCATATGCAAGATATTGGCTTATTGCAGTACTCAAGTATAAGTGATAGTTGGAATAAGAGGGTGGCAGAATAAATGAAATAAAATGATCAAACAGAAATATTACTGATAAAGAAATGAATGACATTTAGTAACATTTTTAATGTAGGGAGAAAAAAGAATGATTCAATTATAGTGATAAAGCTTTTGAGGCTGGTTGTCTGGAAGAATGATGGTATTAATCAGATAAATAGATAATTCTAGAAAGGAATCTGAAATGACAAAATAAATTCTTGACATGATGCATTTGAAAAACCTTAGTATTCCAAAGAAATATTCATCAGGCAGGTGAAGTACAGGAGGTCAGGGTTGGAGTCAATAGGCTATTTTCTTTTTCTTTTGAAAGAAATGATCAAAGAAACATTATTAAGATTAGAAGAGGGTTATTGCCTGTATATGATTAGACTCTTAAATCTGAGTTCAGCAACTGATAAACCAAACACTGAGGAAGGCAGAGGAGTTTTTACCTTCTGTTTTCTGTTTAAAATAGTAAAACAAAACTTCAAAAGTAAAAAATATATCTTTATTCAGCTTTATAGTACACGTTTTTATCAGAATTTGAGTTGGTATCACATTTTTAACTATACTAAGGTAGTGCTTGTGGTTCTGGGAATGATTTGAGCAGTTCTAGGGGGATTTCCTTCTCTGAGCTGGCACAAGATTGGGAGTCCTAGAGGACATGAGTGTCACTATCAGCAGTTATCTGGCTGGCTGGGAATCAAGCTGGCAAACTATCAAGGAGAAACCATGAATTCTAGTTTTATTTGCCCAAAACAGTCCCCTTTAGTAAAAAGAGGTGATCCCCAACAAATAGAATAGTCTCTTGCTAGAATATAGTTCCTCAGTAGCCAATAATTCTGGTTTTGTTCAGCTTTGAAAAGTCTCCAATATGATAATATTCAGGAATAAATACAGTGATGACTCACAGGCTTATACACATGTTTTGAAAGAGAAGCTTAATGAGGCTATTTTGGATCATGAAGCCGAGCCGTGGTAGCTCATGCCTGCAATCCCAGCACTTTGGGAGGCCAAGGTGGGTGGATCACTTGAGGTCAGGAGTTCGAGACATGCATAGCCAACATGATGAAATCCCGTCTCTTCTAAAAATATAAAAATTAACCAGGCATGGTGGTGCAAGCCTGTAGTCCCAGCTACTTGGGAGGCTGAGGCAGGAGAATCACTTGAACCCAGGAGGCAGAGGTTGCAGTGAGCTGAGAGCTGAGATCGTACCACTGCACTCCAGTCTGGGCGACAGAGTGAGACTCCACTTCACCAAAAAAAAAAAAAAAAAAAAAATTCTCAATGAAAATGCAAAATATACTCAGCTTATACATTGAGTTTTCCTTCCGCCATGATATATTGAAAGTTATAAAAAAAGCACTTGGAAGATAAAACAGAACAAACATATGAAGGGTAACTGCTGAAGACAGAGGTTAAGAAAAGGGCCATGGAGAGGGTTAAAAAAAAAAAAAAACTAAGCCAATGAGCACATTTAAATGTTCTCATTTCCACACACATACCTACTGTTTTGTTTTTTTTGTTTGTTTTCCTGAGACAGGGTCTTGCTCTGTCACCCAGGCTCAAGTGCAGTGGCACAATCGTGGCTCACTGCAGCCTTGACCTCCCAGATTGAAGCTATCCTTCCATCTCAGTCTCCCAAGTGGCTAGGACTACAGGCATGTACCACCACACCCAGCACATTTTTTGTGTACTTTTTGTAGAGATGAGGTCTCACTATGTTGCCCAGGCAGGTCTCGAACTCCTGAGCTCAAGTGATCCACCTGCGTTGGCCTTCCAAAGTGCTGGGATTACAGGCGTGAGCAACCATGCCCAGGCATAGCTACATTTTTAATTGAATAAAATATACTTCACCATCAAAGTTGTAATCATTTTGAGCATAATATCATTCTTAAATATATTTTCCTTTGTTCCCTAAATTGAAGCCTATTCTATTTTATCTTTATAAACTATTCACTGTTTTATTTTTATTTATTTATTTATTTATTTTTTGAGACAGAGTCTCGCTCTGTCCCCCTGGCTGGAGTGCAGTGGTATGATCTTGGCTCATTGCAAGCTCCGCCTCCCCGTTCATGCCATTCTCCTGCCTCAGCCTCCTGAGTAGCTGGGACTACAGGTGCCCGCCACCATGCCCAACTAAGTTTTGTATTTTTAGTAGAGATGGGATTTCACCGTGTTAGCCAGGATGGTCTCGATCTCCTGACCTCATGATCCGCCTGCCTCGGCCTCCCAAAGTGTTGGGATTACAGGCGTGAGCCACCGCGCCCAGCCTCACTGTGTTTTAGAAAGGTATTATATACTTTATCTGCAATATTTTCCAAATAGATTTAGAAAAAACAAGACAATAGCTAAAATTTATTGAATGCATTCTAAGTCATTTAATTTTCAAAATACTATCAATTGTTTACCTTAGCACACCTTTGCAGGTGGCAGGGCCTCCAGAGCCTGTGCTCTTATTCAACACGCTTCATGCCCTCCACAAGCTTGTAGGAGATTCAATGAAACATTTCATTTTGGTGAAAGGTAAGTAATTCTATATTTCAAAGCCTAGAAACAGACAAGTTTTCTTTCTGAAAGATGAAAAATGGAAAAAAAAAAAAAAACCAACCTCTTCTCTAAAAACCACTCTACCTATAAACATGAATATATCATTACAAGGTAGGCACCTTACATAGAAATCCTCCATTTGGGTTTTATATGCATTTTCCTTTCAAGAGATAGATCCACCACTGATCAAACATCATCAAACGCTTCCGTTAAAAACAAGGGACTTTGTTTATCATGCTGGATTTAGTCCTTCCCTTCCCTTTGTGATATTAGTACACCTTCATGGCATGTTTCTTCAAAGCCCCAGTAATAGATGTTTCCTTCCTGTTGAAATGCTGCCTTGGCTGCTTCTCTGCTTGATGTGATTCTCCTCCAGGTTTAAATGGGGTCAGACTGGAGTTCACTAAACAGCACGTTACTCACTTCAGCAGGATATGCCCACAAAGTAGTTCTCCTATTCTTATACACATGTGTACACACATACATACACACACACACATCTCTCTCTGCAAGTAAATGATCCCAACTGTACAGTGCCTAAAGGGAAGTGCTATTTCAGAATGTCAGCTACTTGGCAGTGATGGCTATTCTCCTGTTAACATTTTAAAAAAAAACACTACGGTAGTCAAAGTTTTAAGAAGAAAATTAAAGACCTTAAATGTATTCACTTCCTGCTCCTCCTAACATAGACAAAGTGGTGGCTCTCAGTGAAGATCTCAGAAAGTGTTTGCAGAACAAATTCCATGAAGATAAAAACAAGTATACACCATATGAGATTGTTTCTAATCAACAGTCTTTATATAACTACAATTGCCAAACAAGGCTGAAATATCAACCACCAGTTATAAACTATTTAACATAGTATTTCCATTACACAAAGTTATTATTTAAGAACCAAACACTGGAACATGAGAGGTACAGGTATAAAGTCACAAGGCATTATGTATAGATTATCAGATCAATTTATATAGTTTCCAAAAATAAAAGAAGTTATGAGGGAATATTTTTTAAAATAATAGTTATTTTTAAAAACCAAGATGGAAAACACATCAGAAGAAAATACCGTATAAACATCATACACAAAAAGCAAAAGAAATTCCGCATCTGAAACACAAACTTTTACATGACGTTCTGACACTTGCTAATACTTGACCTCACTGGTCAGAGACTGGGCCAATGAAGGGTGTGCTCAAAATCTTAACTTTGAAAAGCTTCTTAAGGGTATGGTTTATTTTTCATCCACTAAAATAGAAAATATAATTCTCTACAATACACTTACCATTCCTAACATTCAGGCATTTTAGAGATCCCCACTAGAAATTTCAAGTACTATAAGAGAAGAAAGGAGTGAAAGGGGAAGAAAGCGGCAAAGAAAGGTAACTTGCATTGATTTGAATGCTTTATTAGTCATTTTCTTTTTCTTCACACAAAGAACTTCAAGTATTTGTAATTGTATTTGTGTGGCTGATTGCAGGACAATTAATTATATTGGGAGCTAGGTTTTTAGCTGAATCTCAGAATGTCTCTCCTGTAACTTCCATAAACCCATAGGCAAACAAAGGGGGTAGGCTGTAGAAGAGTTAACAAAGTATAAACTAATCTCAGGTTCTAATTTTGACTCTAATCCTCCATAACTTCATGATCTTGAGCTGATCACTTAAGGAAACCGAGGACTAGAGAGCCTGTAAGATGTTAAATTGTATTATTTCTGTTCCAACCCAGCTTTAAGGTTTCATCATTCCATGATTTAGATACTATCGAATTTGAGATAAAAATATATATATAGGAAAAAGAGTTATTGAACAAATGAATAGGTATAAAAACACAAGCAAAATTATATTAATGGAATTATTCTAATTTAAGTCTACTTGTGTGATATTAAGTTTATAAAAGGATATCCTTTACATTGTAATATATAACTATAACTGATAGCCACAATGCTTATTATTGATTCCAAAGGAATTTTTACAATATATATTCTATTCCTTATATTTAGTAATTTCATATTACAAAATGATGTAATGGTTTCTTGGGGGTAATGAGTCTACTACCATGGTTCTCTTAGATTGAACTGCTAATTGCATCCATTTAAAACAGACATAGATTGAGGATCAATAAACTGGTAGACTTTAAGTGCATTTTAAAAACTGCTTCCAATCTATAACATTAACCCAGATATTTTTAAAAGGATTTCATTTTTCCTATTTTTGGGTGATAAGTATTAGGTACACATGAACCCTACCTTATAGTTTCTTAAAAATGGATGGAAAGAATGAATTTTTAAATCACTTATGTTATAAATTATTTATAGCCCAAATAATATCATCATCTAAGGATGCTTTAAGTCACATGACCTACATGAGCTAAGGTTTAAAGACATTACATTAATATCATCAATATAAATATCAAAGGATCAATTATAAAAATTCTAACGCTTAATGGGATGGCCAACTACAAAATAAAGTTTTACACTATAGTATAAAATTGATGACATTTGATCAGCCACTATTTAAAAAAAAATTCCTTCATTAACAATATTCTCTAATTTTCATCTAAAAATTGAAACAAGGAAATTTTTATCTAATTTTACTTCTAATAGAAAGGCAAATGAAAAATACTTTTTAAAATATTTCAAAACATACAGGAAAACTCTGCAGTTATATTTACCTGGTTTGTTAAAAACAAACTATGCATTCTGCAAAACTGCAAGTGTCTACTTTTATCATAAGGTATTCTTAAAAGCAGTTTAGTAAACATCAAGTTATGACAAATAGATGTCTCTCTTGCCACACAGGAGTGATAATCAAAATATTTAACAGCTCATATGTCAAGGCATGGGACACAGTGCTGGAGGAGGATCCTAGAGGAACCTACATGCCATTTATTATTCTAGCTGCAGGATTGTGGGTAGACCCAGGGAGTAATGGGGAAGGAGCTATAGTGGCTTAGGGTAGCAGAATTACTAGCTACCTTGGAAATCTTTCAGTAACCATCAGCACAGCCACACTCATGTGCACCTGCTGCCTATCAGCTCCAGTTGTTCGCATGATTCTTAAATAAGGGATAAAAAAAAGTATTAAGCAACTGTTACAAGTCTTTGCAAATCTACCATTTGTCACTGGAAAAAAATGTAACTATTAACTTTGGCTGTAGCTAGAGAACAAATGATGGGGAAAATTAGATAAAAGAAATTAAAATTTAAAGATGCAATATTTAAAAATGTTTTTGAATTACACATAAAATTACATAAAATATTTTCATAATACTAAAATTATATAAAAATGAAGGTATGAGGTTGAACTTTCAAGTAATAACCAAGATAACATAATTTAAATACACTTCTCCCTAAATAAAGTAGTATAAAAAGCTATAAATTCAATCATACTTAAGGTTGGAGGGTGATATAAATGAATCAGAAATTCAAATGAGTATTTTTACAACAAATTGTGACATATTTTTCATCAAAGTAACTGTCATTATCATATTAAACTGGATTTTCACATCTTCAATTTCCTAGAAGGGGGTAGGTACACTATTGCTACTTACAAGTTGACTGCTTATGAATAAGCATATCATAATGCTCAAGAAACAGCAGCATAAGTAAAAAATATTTAGGGCAATGTTGCAGATGTGAGATTGTAGAGAATTACACATTAATAAAAAGTTTTAAACCATTTTTTTATTTGCTAGATTTTCTAAGTGAAATATCTGAATCTAAAGAAAGCAGGAATTTGTTGTTGTTGATTGTCCTGTGTTAAAAGGGATTAAAGTCGCTTAGCAACCTCCGTGTTGTAGAAACCAAGATAAAAGAAGAGTTGGTTGTCTATCACCAGCTCTTCTAAGATGGAAGAGTGCAAGTAAATAGAAAAGCACTATTTCTGCAATGGTGCTTCGACATACATTCTTCATCACATGACAAAATAAAAATCATCAAGAAATTCCCAGGAGAAGGAAAATCCTCCAAAAGCATATTGTGACTAAATGGAGAATTTACAAACCACTACCATACAGACACACACAAAGACAAACACACACAATAATAAAAGACATGGCCAAGAAGCATACAGATCGTAGCTTAGAAAGGGAGACTGCATAGTAGGAACTTTGTTAAAGGCTTTAAAATATTCGAGATAGAAATATAAATGAGCATAAGAGTGATGATTTATAGAATCAGAGACTATTTTTCAACTTGGTTTTATAGAGGCAAACAAGGAATAAAGATTAAACTAGGACAGTACATAATTAGGGAAGGCAACTTCACATGGAGGGATAAATTTGAGGATCTGAGTTAAAAGAATGAGAAAAGGGCCAGGCACAGTGGCTCACACCTGTAATCCTAACACTTTGGGAGTCTGCAGTGGGTGGATCACCTGAGGTCAGGAGTTCGAGACCAGTCTGGCCAACATTGTGAAACCCTGTGTCTACTAAAAACACAAAATGAGCCAGGTGTGGTGGCATGTGCGTGTAATTCCAGCTATTCAGGAGGCTGAGGCAGGAGAATCGCTTAAACCCAGGAGGTGGAGGTTGCAGTGAGCCAAGATCGTGCCTCTGCAACCCAGCCTGGGCAACAGAGTGAGACTGCCTCCAAGAAAAAAAAAAAAAAAAAAATGATAAAAGGGCAATATCAATTAGAATGTGAAATACTGTTTGTGACCATGGAGATTATGGAGAATATTTACATTTTAGAAAGATTTTTAAGTGTCATAAGATTCTAAATGCAGTAAATAAGCTCTGAAATAAACATAATTTTGCTTCCTAGTAAAACAAAAAAAGATAAAATTTAAAAGAACTCAATAATTGTAAAACACATTTGTATATATTTCATATATCTACAACAGCAGAGAAGCACAGGCATGTAAGAATCTGTATTTTCCTCCATGTATTAATGATTAAGATTTTGGAATATGAGAAAGTATTTTTAGACCAGGAATGAATCAAATCACCATTTTAATGTTATCACTGAGCAAAGTAGAATTTGGCAAAAAGAAGCCACTGACTCTGTGTTTAAAGAAGCTTGTCTGAAAAGTCCTTCATGCCAAGTTGACTCAGGTTCATAGGCCATGAGAAATCAATACTGAAAGTCTTGTCATTGATTTTGGATGAGAAACTAAGTGAAGCCTGGAGCATCTAATTCCTTACACTTGGAGATGTGAAAGTGTCATTTCTATGATAGGTTAACAGCCAGCTGACCAGAAAGGCATAATTACTGCAACCTCCAAGAAAAAACCAGTGAAAGCAGGGAGACAGACAAATGAACAACCCTTAGCAGACACATTTTATTTCAGCCCAGCAGCCATTAAAAACCAGATACTCTGCATGCTAGAAAAACTTTCCTCTTGGGCAAGACAAGTAATACTGAAGAACCTAATAGTGGGATAAACTTAATCATGCCTCACTAGGAATGCAGCTGCTTTAGAGGATCTCACTGTAGATAGTCTTCCAGTGGGATGTCAATCTTCCCTCAAACATGTGCCACTGAAATGACTTAATACTCTAGGTTTATGCCAGGTCAGGGTACACAGGTCACCTAGAGCCATGAATGAAGTCATGCATTATCAAAAAGCATGTCAGAGGTGACACAAATCATCTAAGTGTAACAGCTGACTACAAATTACTTTCTATTATAAGCGCTCATTTCCCAAATGAAGAGGATATTTTTCATTTTTTGAGGATAGTGAAAAAAATTCTCACATAAAATTAAACAAGATTTTTTATCTTGAATACTTTGAGAAAAAGGATGGAGTCTGTCTGTAGGTACACGAATTTGCCTTGTAGCCTTTGCAGTATCATTGGCATTGAATGAAGGCAACTGAATTATGCCCATGGACTCTAAGGGATATCCCGATCACCTCCCCTACTTCTTTTAATGAAAGATTTGTGTTGATTCTTCATTGCAAACAAGGTTGTGGGTCAATTAAGAAGGAGACGAAGTTATTTTTCCTAACCCCAAATTGGAAAATGAAGGTCAAAAAGACAACTCAAAATGAAACACTATAGCACCCGATAAAAGAAAAGACATACTTTTATCACTGATATGGTTAGGCTTTATGTCCCCACCCAAATCTCATCTTGAATTATAATCCCCATAATCTCCATAATCCCCATGTGTCAAGGGAGAGACCAGGTGGAAGTAATTGGATCCTGGGGGCGGTTTCCCCCATGCTGTTCTCATTATAGTGAGTTCTCATGAAATCTGATGGTTTTATAAGTGTTTGGTAGTTGCTTCTGTGTTCATTTCTCCTTCCTGCCACCTTGTGAAGTCGACTTCTGCCATGACTGTAAGTTTCCTGAGACCTCCCCAGCCATGCTAAACTGTGAGTCAATTAAACCTCTTTCCTTTATAAATTACTCAATCTCAGGCAGTACTTTATAGCAGTGTGAAAATGAACTGATACATTCAACTAGTTTTTTTTAATTAACATTTTTTCAGATTGCCTACATTTTTTAACATTAATAAACTTTATAATCAAATTGATTCACAGTAAAACAGTAGAAAGTTCCCATATACCCCTGTCCCCACAGACCCACAACCTTCCCCACTATCAACCTCCCATACCAGAGTGGTATATTTGTTACAACTGATAAACCTACATTGACACATTTTGATACCCAAAGCCCATAGTTTACATTAGGGTTCACTATTGGTGGTTACATTCTAGGTTTCTGGACAAATGTACAATGACATGAATCTACCACTGTATTATTATATAGATCCATTTCACTGCTCTAAAAATTTGCCTATACATTCCTCCCTCCTCCTAAATCCTGGAAAACATTGCTCTTTTTACTGTCTCCATAATTTTGACTTTTCCAGAATGTCATGTGGTTGGAATCATACAGTATTTAGCCTTTTCGGATTAGCATCTTTCACTTTATAATATGCATTTAAGTTTCATCCATGTCTTTTTATGACTTGATAGCTCATTTCTTAGTGCTGAATAATACTCTTTCATCTGGAAGTACCATAGTTTATTTATCTACTCACATATTAAAAGATATCTTGATAGCATCCAAGTTTTGGCAATTATGTAATGCTACTAACAATGTATGCAGGTTTTTATGTGGATATAAGTTTTGTTTTTGCTTTTTTTTTTTGTTTTTTGTTTTTTTTTGAGATGGCGTTCTGCTCTGTCACTCAGGCTGGAGTGCAGTGGCACGATCTCAGCTCACTGCAGCCTCCCCCTCCTGGGTTCAAGTGATTCTCCTGTCTCAGTCTCCCTAGTAGCTGAGATTACAGGCACACACTGCCATGCCCAGCTAATTTTTTGTATTTTTAGTAGAGATGGGGTTTCACCATGACGGCCAGGCTAGTGTTGTAACTCCTGATCTCAAATGATCCACCTGCCTCGGCCTCCCAAAGTGCTGCAATTACAGGCATGAGCTACCATGCCTGCCCAGGACATAAGTTTTCAAGTCCATACCATGGAGTGTTATTGCTGAATCATAAGGTAACAGTATGTTTGTTTTGTAAGAAACTGCCAAATTGTCTTCCAAAGTGACTACACCGTTTTGAATTCTTACTAGCAATGAATGAAGGTTCCTGTTGCTCCACATTCTCACCAGCACTTGGTTTCATCAGTGTTCTGACTTTGGCCATTCTAACAGGTATATAGCGGTATCTCATTGTTGTTTTAATTTCCAATACCCTAATGACGTTTGATGTTTAACATCTTTTCATATGCTTACTTGACACTTGTGTATCTTCTTCGGTGAGGTGTCTGTTCAGGTTTTTTGCTCATTTTTAAAGTTGGGTTGTTCATTTTCAAATTGTTGAGTTGTAAGAGTTGTTTGCACACTGTGGACAATAGTCCTTTATGAGAAGTATCTTTTGCAAATAATTTTTCCATCTGTAGCTTGTCTTCTCATTCTCTTAATACTGTCTTTCACAGAGCAGAAGTGGCTTGTCTTCTCATTATCTTAATATTGTCTTTCAAAGAGCAGAAGTTTTAAATTTTAGTCAAGTCCAGCTTATCAATCATTTCCTTCATGTATCGTGCCTTTGGAGCTGTATCTAAAAAATGTCACTGCCATACCAAAGTCATCTAGGTTTTTTCCTATGTTATCTTATGGGAGTTTTACAGTTCTGCATTTTACATTAGGTCTATGATTTCAAGTTAATTTTTGCAAAGGGTATAAGATCTGTGTTTATACTCATTTTGGATTTAAAAAAAAATTTGTTGTTGTATGTGAATGAGTAGTTTTTCTAGCATTATTTGTTGAAAGCCCATCTTTGCTCCATTGTATTGCCTTTCCTCCTTTGTCAAAGATCATTTGATTATATTTATATGGGTTTCTTTGGGCTCTTTATTCTATTCCATTGGTCTATTTGAATATTCTTTCACCAGTACCCACTACATTGATTATCTGAGCTTTCTAGTAAGCTTTCAAGTCAGGTAGTGTCAGTCCTCTGACTTTGTTGTTCTCCTTAAACACTGAGTTGGCTATTCTGCTCTTTTGCCTCTCCATATAAACTTTAGAATCCTTTTGTTGATATCCATAAAACATCATGCTGTGTTTTTTAATGGCATTGCACTAAATCTATAGATCAAGTTGGGAAGAACTGATATCTTGACAATGTTGAGCCTTCCTATCCATGAACACGTAACATCTCTTCATTCTTTAGTTCACTGGTATCTTTCAGTAGACTTTTGTAGTTTTCTTCATATAGATCATGTATATATTTTGTTAGATTTATACAAAAGTATTTCATTACTTGGGGTGCTAATGTAAATAGTAATGTGTTTTTAATTCAAATTACACTTGTTTATTGCTGGTATATAGGAAAGTGGTTGGCTTTCTTTATATTAAATTTGTATTCTGTAACCTTACAATAATCACTTACTAATTCCAGCTTTTTTTTTTTTTCTAATCCTTTGGATGTTCTATATAAACAACTGACATCTGTGAACAAAGACAGTTTGATTTCTTCCTCCTGAATCTGTATGCTTTTCATTTTCTTTCCCTCGTCTTATTGCACTAGGTAGCACTTCCAGTAGGAAATAAAGTGGTAAGAGGAGACACCTTTATCTTGTTCTCGATCTTAGCAGGAAAGCTTTGAGTTTCTAAAAATTAAGTATGATGTAAGCTATAGGTTATTGTGTATTTTCTTTATGAAGATGGGAAATACTACCATATCCCTAATTTTATTTTCCTTACATGGATCTGAGTTTCTAACCTATATCATTTTCTCTCTCTCTAAAGAACTTTAAACATTTTTTTCAAGGGTGTCCAAATTCAATTTGTTGAATTTCAACAAATTCCTGAAATTTTGTTTCTTTAAGACAGTCTTTATTTCTTAACTTCTGATGGATAATTTTGCAAGGTTCAGAATTGTAAACAGCTGGATTTTTCTTTCAACATCTTCAAAGTCTCACTCTACTCTCTTATTTGCATGGTTTATGAGGATATGTAAGATAAAATTCTTATTTTTGCTCCTCTATAGGTGTTTTTTCCTTCTGGATTCTTTCAATTTTTTTTTTTTTAAATCTTTGATTTTCTGAAGTTTGAATATAATATGCCCATGTGTAGTTTTGGGGCATTTATCCTGCCTGGTGTTCTCTGAGCTTTCTGGAGAAGTAGTTTGGTGTCTGACATTAACTGGGGGAGATTTTCACACACTATTGCTTCAAATATTGCGTCTAATCCTTTTTTTTTTCTAGTATGCCCATTACATGTACATTACACCTTTTGTAGTTCCCTTGCAATTCTTGAATATTCTGGGTTTTTTTTTTCCCCCAGTCTCTTTTCTCTTTGCATTTTAGTTTTGAAGTTCCTATTATCATATCCTTAACTTCAAAGTTTTCTTCGGCTATGTTCAATCTACTTATGAGCCTATCAAAGGCATTTTTAATCATTTCTGTACACTATGCTTGATACTTGGCATTTCTCTTTGGTTCTTTCCTAAAATTTCCATCTCCATATTTACATTATTCATCTGTTCTTGTATGTCATTTTTTTTTAAATCCCTCAGCATACTAACCATAGTTTTTTAAAAAGTTTCTGGTCTGATAATTCCAATGTCACTGCCATATTTGATTCTGCTTCTGATGCTTATTCAGTGTCTTCAAACTGCATTTCCTGCCTCTTAGCATGCCTTATAATTTTTTGGTTGAATGACAGACATGATATACTCAGTAAAAGAAACTGCTGTAAATAGGCTTTTAGTAATATGATAGCAAAATGTGTGGGAAAGGGAAGCATTCTTTAGCCTTATGATTTGGTCTCACTCTGTGGTGAAACTACCCATGGACTATGAACTTCACCAGTGTTCTCAGTTCCCCTAGGCTCCCTAACATGGACAGGATGGTTTGAGTTGTCTACACTTACATATTTTCCTTCTCTATGTGGAAAGCTAAAAGGGGGCTGAACTTAGGTATTTCCCTTCCCTTTGGGAGGTTAGGCTCTTATAAAATCCCAAAAGTTTAGGCTCTGATAAAATAGTTTCACTTGAGGGCAGGCTTGAGTCCAACAAAATGCTCTGACATATTTCAAGATGGTTCCTTTTCTTCTCCCCTTAGGGAATTTTCTCCAGTATTCACTGTGAACACTCCTAGAGGTTAAACTCACAAAAATACAGGTCCTTCCATAACTGAGTCCTCCTGGAGTTTTTAACCCTCCGACTTGCCCACACTGAACAACTGCCCACACTGAGCAATTTTTCAGTTACGGTTCAAGTTTTCCTACCTGGCACTCGTTCCCACAAAAATTTTCCTTGTAGGTTTTTGCCCCAGTAAGTTGTGATTCTTTATATCTACCTGTCTGCTTCTCTAATATCTGATGCAGTTGTTTGCCCTATAATCTCATTTTTCTGACAGATCTAAGAAGAGTCGTTAATTTTCCAATTTATTCAGCTTTTTACTTGTTGTTAGGATGGAGTGGTGGCTTCTAAGCTCCTTACATGCCAGGTTGAAACCCAAAGTCTCAGTATTTTTTTTTTTAAGTTTTTTGTTTTGTTTTGTTTCGTTTTTTACTTTTTAACCATATGTCATCCCAGAAAAATATTGATCTCCTATTCCAAATACATTTTAGGAAATAATAGTGGCAAGAAAATCTGTAAGCATAGTCTAGTTCTCGAAAAGGGTTGTTTTGCAATGTACAAATACATTTCTTTAGAAGAACACAGTGATAAAATATCTTTTAAGATCTATCAAATAAGGGGTAGGCTTATCAAATTCATACATGTATTTGCTCTTTTCTAACTCTCTCTGATACCCCTAAAATTTTATTTATATATGAACAGTATAGCTATAGAACAAATTGAGGCTTTGGGTAGAAATATAATTAGCATACTAAGTTCATGTTTATAATTGCTTTGTTAATATATATGTTGATAGGGACTGCTATGGTTCTTTGAAGTCATTGCTACCTACTCTTTTAAGAAATATATACAACATTTTTGCATGCATATATTTCCTCACATATATCTACCTAAGTCAATATTTTATTAAATTGAAGTCTTCAAGAAGTCTCAAGATTTTTCTCAACCAATATTAATCTCCATTAGATTATAATCTTGTTTATATGTCACTTTTTTAACAGGAATCCTAAGAATATGAGCCTAATTTTATAAATGTTGTAATTTACCATGTAATAAATATTTGAATAAATGAGTTCTTGGTCTGCATTTGCTAAGTAGTAGAGAAAACAAATCAGCAAATCCCTTTTCTCCTCATGTCATCACCTTTGCATTCTTGTAGCAAATTATGTCATTTTCAAAACTAGAATTTCTTTATTTCCTTTACTGACTAAAATGACTCATTCTTATTTGCAGATTTTTAGTAAGATTGAGTCTTTTTTGTTTGTTTGAGACAGAGTCTCCCTCTTTTGCCCAGGCTGGAGTGCAGTGGTGCAATCTCAGCTCACTGCAACCTCTGCCTCCTGGGTTCAAGCCATTTTCCTGCCTCAGCCTCCCAAGTAGCTGGGAATACAGGTGCGCACCACCATGCCCAGCTAATTTTTTTTTTTTTTTTGTATTTTCAGTAGAGACAGCATTTCACCATACTGATTAGGCTGGTCTCAAACTCCTGAGCTCGTGATCTGCCCACCTCGGCCTCGCAAAGTGCTGCGATTACAGGCGTGAGCCACCACACCTAACCAAGATTGAGTTTTTCTTAAAAGATTAGTCTAGGAACTTATTTTGGTAACTGGCACACAGCGGATGGAAATTTTATGCACATTTTCCTCTTAGAAACTAAGGACAGGTAAATTTTTTATCCTTTGTGTTGGCATGCAGGAATAAATTTCCTCTTAAGAAGAAAATTTATATTGTTGAGAGGTCTGAGAAGCAGATACTTTTTCATATGTTCTATTCTCTAAAGGGATATTTAAAATTTGGTTTATAAAAATAAAACTAATTTGCTTTCTGCTCTGAAAAATAGTATCATTGTATAATAAGAGAGTAGCAGCACAGCCAACTTGGAAAATGCTGTTAACTGCCCATATCAATTTTATTACCAAAAGTATGTCATCTACTAGAATACTTATGATGAATACTCTTTCCTCACCGAAATATTTTTTTTAAGTTGCGTAAAGAGTTTATCAGTTAATCAGTTTCAAGTCTTAAGACCATTAGTATTCTCATTATATGACAAAATTACATATACTTTCTGTATTACATGTACATTACAATACTTTCTGTATTACAGAAAGTATACAAACAATCTGCAAGAGAAACCTTGAATTCAACTTTCATAGTTCTGAAATGTTTCTCATAAACATACAGGCATTTGAATTGAACACTATTCTTTTTCATTGAAAAAAAAAAAGGTCACTTACAAAATGCAACGTAACAAATACTGTTGACCTTAAACAATACAGGTTTGAACTGCATGGGCTGCTTATATGTGAATTTTCTTCCACTTCTGCCACCCCTGGAACAGGAAGACCAACCCATCCTTTTCCTCCTCTTCCTCAGCATACTCAAGATGAAAACAACAAAGGATGAAGACCTTTATGATTATCTACTTCCACTTAATAAATAGTAAATATATTTTCGTTACCTTACGATTTTCTTAATAACAGTTTCTTTTCTCTAGCTCAGTTTATTGTAAGAATATAGTACATAATACATATCATAGAAAATACATGTTAGTCAACTGTGTGTGTTATCAGCAGGGCTTCCAGTCAAGAGCAGGCTATTAGTAGTTAAGTTTATGGGTAGTCAAAAATTACATGTGGGTTTTTGACAGTGCAGGGGGTTGGTGCTCTTAACTTCCATGTTATTCAAGGGTCAACTGTATTTATTTAAGGTCCGTGATGCATTGCAAATAGACATACACGAACACACATGCACGTACACACACACACACACATCTACTTTGCTGAGCTCAAAGTTCAGTGAAATTTCACAAAATTTTATCTTGCCCAGGTCCTTCATTTTATAGATGAAGAAACAGTAGGCTTTCTGCCCAGTATCACACAAAACACCAAGTATATAATCTAAAGACAACCATGACTTTTTGCTATACCAAATATATACCAATTCTATCTTACCTGTCCGAGAAATGCATGCTATGGACATATGAAGGTGATGATAAGTCTCGGAAGATTAGGAAATAGACTTCCAGAGCAGATAAAGGCAGGCGTATGAAAATGAATAATGCAATCTGGAAGAAAGAGAATAGTCTATTTCTGTAGGTTTACCCACAGCTATTTTAAAGTTGTTGCTTCACCTTCTTCACCATCCCAGGTACTGTATTGTTCATTTGACTGTAAATGGGCAATCATTACACAGGCAGCAGGGACCAGCATCCTTTATAAAGAGGCAGTTGTAGCTCAAGAGTTGCATCTTGGTAGCACCAATACAGAATTTAAGGATTACAGAAGTAAGTTACACTGCTGGTTCGAAGAAAACTGTTTTCACCTCTAATTTTTTGTCTTATTCTAATCTTCCTGTCATTTTTTAAAGAACAAAAGATGAATGAGGAACTACTGGCTTGTGTTATCTTATTTGGTTATATGATTACATATTATTTCGATCAATAACATATATTAAAACTCATTAATCAATGCTTCTCTAATTTCAGAAAGTTCCCTATACTTGGAAACAAAATAAAGAACTACTGTAACAATTTGCACTTCATTTTCTTAGCATGGAGTAGAGCATTAATCATTATCATTTTTTCATGCCACTAAATCTTTGGAATGAGAATTCTTTAATAGTACTGGTCTACATCCACTAAATAAACATTACAGGCTTATAATGTGCCACGCACTGCGCTAGACACTGGGGATAACACTTTGAATAAAACAGAAATGGAACTCCCATCATGGAGCTCAGAAATAACATTGAAATTCTCCTGGATTTCGAGCCAGCAATAACAGCAGGAAGAAAACTGAGCTCAAAACACTCTGAATTTATTTCCGCCATTTAAAAAAATGAATGAAGAAGGTATTTCAAACCCAGAAAAGATATTTTCTCATCATGATAGCAGATGTTAAAGATATCGGAAACAGTGCAATTTCTCCTAGTGCAGAAAGAGGAGGAAGTTAGTAGACACACAACTGAAATAAAGGAAGCAGAAGGAAGAACACAGGCAGTGCTCATCTTGCAGGAGGCTTGCACACCCTAAGTCTATTTATAAATCAGTTATTCAAAACTAACAAGTAGTGTCGCACATCATGTTTATATTTTGAAGTAGCCACAACAGGTTTGTAAACACACAATGTAATTGAAACATTAGCATCAAAAAAGAGTAGTTGCCAATATAAATGGTATTGTAGTGACCAGTGTTTCCTTGGCTCCAGAAGCTCCTGGAAGATTGTCTCAGCTATACCTCATGGATCCAAAAGCCTAATTTTACCTATAAATAATCAATGGATATTTTATCTATCTTCAATTTCCAATGAGGAGAAATCAGTAAAGATAAGACAACACTGGCAGCCTTAAAGAAAAAAGCAGTAAAAATAAGATTATTTCATTATCATTTTTTAAAAGAGATGGGTTCTCACTGTGTTGACCAGGCTAGAGTGCAGTAGCTATTCACAGGCACAATCATTGTGCACTACAGCCCCAAACTTTGAGGATCAGACAATCTTCCTGCCTCAGCCTTCCGAGTAGCTGGGACTACAGTCATTGCCATTTTAGAAACCATTTTCATTCACTCCAACTTTCCACAAATATTTATTGAGTGCCCACTGTGTGCTAGCCACTGTTTGGTATGCTGACGCTACATGTCAGTGACCCAAACAATGTTCCTCATTTCATAGTATTCACATCTACTGGGGAAAGCAGACAATAAAAATGTCTTAAGAAAAGCAGAAATATTTTGCCAAGGGTTGATAAACTATGCAATTCCCATCAAAATACCACCATCATTCTTCATAGAATTGGAAAAACAATTCTAAAATTCATATGAAAACAAAAAAGAACCCACATAGCCAAAGCGAAACTAAGCACAAAGAACAAATTGGGTGGAATCACCTTACCTGGCTTTATACTAGAAGGCCATAGTCACCAAAACAGCATGGTACTGGTATAAAAATAGGTACATAGACCAATGGAACAGGACAGAGAACCAAGAAAGAAACCCATAAAATTACAGCCAACTGATCTTTGACAAAGCAAACAAAAACATAAATTAATGGGGAAAGGACACCCTATTCAACAAATGGTGCTGGGATAGCTGGCAAGCCACATGTAGAAGAATGAAACTAGATCCTCATCTCTCACCTTATATAAAAATCAACTCAAGATGGATCAAAAACGTAAATCTATGACCTGAAACTATAAAAATTCTAGAAGATAACATCAGAAAAACCCTTCTAGACATTGGCTTCGGCAAAGACTTCATGACAAAGAACCCAAAAGCAAATGCAACAAAAACAAAGATAAATAGGTGAGCCTTACTTAAACAAAAGAGCCTCTGCACAGCAATAGGAATAGTCAGCAGAGTAAACAGACAACCCACAGAGTGGGAGAAAATCTTCACCATCTACACATCTGGCAAAGGACTAATATCCAGAATCTACAAGGAACTCCAACAAATTAGCAAGAAAAAAACAAACAATCCTATCAAAAAGTGGGATAAGGACATGAATAGACAATTCTGAAAAGAAGACATACAAATGACCAACAAACATATTGAAAAAAATGCTCAATATCACAAATGATCAGGGAAATACAAATCAAAACTACAATGCGATACTTTAGTTCTGCAAGAATGGCCATAATTAAAAAATCAAAAAACAGTAGATGTTGGCATAGATTTGGTGAACAGAGAACACTTCTACACTGCTGCTGGGAATGTAAACTAGTACAGCCACTATGGAAAACAGTGTGGAGATTCCTTAAAGAACTAAAAGTACAACTACCATTTGATCCAGCAATCCCACTACTGGGTATCTACCCAGAGGAAAAAAGTCATTATATGAAAAAGATACTTTCACACACATGGTTATAGCAGCACCATTCACAATTGCAAAAATGTGGAACCAACCCAGATGCTCGTCAATCAGTGAGTAGATGAAGAAACTGTGGTATATTTATATGATGGAATACTACTCAGCCATAAAAATGAATGAATTAATGGCATTTGCAATGACCTGGATAAGATTGGAGACTATTATTCTAAGTGAAGTAACTCAGGAATAGAAAATCAAACATCGTATGTTCTCACTCATAAGTGGGAGCTAAGCTATGAGGATGTAAAGGCATAAGAATGACACAATCGACTCTGGGGACTCAGGGGAAAAGGGTGGGAAGGGGGTGAGGAATAAAAGACTACAAGTAGGGTGAAGTGTATACTGCTCAGGTGATAGGTGCACCAAGATCTCACAAATCACCACTAAAGAACTTACCCATGTAACCAAACACCACCTATTCCCCAATAACCTATGGAAATAAAAAAATAAAATTAAAAAAAAAGAGAGAGAAAATAAGGCAAGGTCAAGAGTGATAGTTCTGTTAGACAGAATGGTTAGGGAATTTATCTCTGAAAAAGTAACACTCAAGGAGATTTTAGAAGGATAGAAGCAATACCTGTGGCTCTCTGAAGGAAGGGTGCTCCAAGAGGAGGGTACAGCAAGTGTAAAGGCCTGGAGGAAAAAGGATGCTCTTCTTGTTGCCAGGACAGCAAGAAAACCAAGGAAATTAGAATAGAATGAGGGACAGTAGTGGCAAGAAATGGAATCAGAAACACAAATAGCAGCCAAGGACTGGTGGGTCATGAAAAGGGCTTTGGCTTATATTCTGAGTGAAACAGAGACCCATTAATGGTTTTAAGCAGAGGAGAGGCATGACCTGACTTAATTTTTAAATGATCACTTGAATTTTTGTTTGGGTAAAAACCCACAGTGAGGTAAGAAGGGGGAGCAAAGCTAGAAACAGGGAAACCCACGACAGGGAAACTGCACATGAAGGTGGTTTGAACAGAGATGGAAATTGGTGAAATGGTGTGAAGTAGTCAGATCCTGACTATACAGGTAGAGTCAACAGAACATGTTAGAGGATTGGTTATTCCTTTTCTCTCTGTTGTTTCTAGTGTTTCCTTCATTCCTTAAAGCTAGGCAAGATTATGTCCTTTTGGGTTTCACATTTATTTTTAAAGATTGCTAAGCAGTGGAAAATGATGACATTTAAGTTTTATCTCCTTTTCTATTACCTATTATTGAACAGCAAGATAGGTAACAGATATGAAGACTACCAAAGTATCTTCAAGGGCTCAGAAATGAAAATAGTTACACTTTAGATCTGTACAGGATGAACCTCTACTGCTAGGACTATTAGCACAGTCAGCTCTGCCTGGGCACTGTAATACTAAAGCATTATATGGGAATATTGAGGGCTTAATAAACAACCACACACACCAAGTTCTGAAAATTAGTCAATCATGAACTCCAGCACTATTATTTTTAAAAGGGGAGCAAATAAAGTACAGTGAAACTATTATATACATATTTTGTATTTGTACATATACATGTATATAGATATACATGTGTATATACATATATACACATATACTACATATATTACATGTACATATACTACATATACTACATGAATACGTAGCATATGTGTACACCTATATACACGTACGTATACGTGTACACATATATGCACTTTTCTTAATTTTAGTTGTATTGTTTTCAGATATAGTTAGGTAAAATTTAATTTTCTTTGTTTGCCTAATTTTCCCACAAAATTTAATACATTTTATAGGATTTGAGCCACAAAATAGGCTACCATTAAAAAGAAACAATCAGAGAATAGAAAATTGACTTTTTGGAAATTAAATTTCAACTAACAAAAATATCAAAAGTTGAGAAAATAAAATATTCAGAGATAAACAGATTAAAAATATGTGAGGGAACTTAATAAATAAGAAAAATCAGTTCACAAGTTCTAATGCACCATTAACATGAGTTTCATAAAGATAGGGAGAAAAAAAGAAGAAAGAAATGATCAAAGGTACAATGGAAGAAAAGTACCTAAAGCTAAATAAAGACAGTTGTTTCCAGATCGTACAGAATCATGAAGTCCTGAAAAGAATACATTTTAACAGAGCCATATCTGGAGGAATTTCAGAAGTGAAAAGATAAAGATCCTAATAAACGTGTGAATAGGGAAAAAAGTTATCTAAGAAAGAAAGAATCAGATTGGCATCAGATATCTATCTCATAAGCAATACTAGATGAAAGGTAACAATGTATCAATGTTTCTCAAGTTCTGAGAGAAAATTACTTTGAACTTACGGTTCTAATCACAATAATTTATGAATGCACTATGAGGAAAAACAAAAGGTATTTTGAACATGTAAGGACTCAGCACAATATTTGTAAAAACCTTTTTTTTTTAAGAAGAAAAACAGTAGTAAAAAGAAAAATAATAATCAAATACAAAGACATGAGACTAAAGCAATAATAGACATAGCCGGGAGAAAAATGAGAAGAAACTCTAAATTAGAACAGAAAAATCAGACTTCAAGAAGAAAGTGTATTTCATTCATCAAATGGTATAATTAAGAAATCTGAAAAAATCATTGTGATATGATGAAAATGTTTCTTCTGTCAACAAGAACAAAAAATGCAATTAAAAATTTCAAGAAAACTGGAATGCTTACAGGAAAATCTAAGTCCAAATGTGAAAGAAACAAAAATGTGGCATAATTGTGAGGAACTGAAAGAATTTAGCAAAAGGGAATCCATTTTACCCTAATGCTTAAAGTAGCATCCTTAGAACAAGCTAAGTTTTAGTGTCACAGGATCAGTTTTTTCTTTTCTAGATGTTCAACCATACTGCTTGGTGTTACAGTGAATTTTATTTATTACAATCATGACATTGTAAATGATGGGTTTTCTTCTTCAATTAGCACTGAGAAATGAAGCACAAGAGAATTAACTATAGATGCAAACCAGAATATAAATATTATAAATTTAGCAATAGGAAGTAATGATATGGAATACAGGAGTTCACAGAAGGCAAGAAAAGTAGCTGGAACTGAAGAATATTAACTTTCACATCTTACATAGTGGAGACTCAGAAAGGTATGGTCTGACACTGATAAATAATTTTTTAAAGCAAATGCATTATTGTGGGTAAGAATAATTAAGGCATACTTATGACTGTAGTATTTAAAATAGTTTTTTTTGTTTGTTCATTAGCATGCTCCTATGTATTTTGAAAAGTTACTGTGGAAACTAAGCAACCAATCAAACATTTCATTTTGTGTTCTGTATTTCCCTAAGTGCAAACTTAGAAAGGTACTCAAGAGTCTCCCAACTTATACATGGCAATAATCAGTAAGTGTTATTGAGGGTCTGCTATTCATTTGCTTGCACGATAATTACTGTGGGAAATTCAATAGATATACAAGATGTGATCCTAGATCTCAAAGAAACTTCAATCTCAATGAAAGCTAACAGTTTCTGACATATAAATAATGTATTTTTAAACCATTAACTATGTTAAGAGACACTCAAAAACATCTTTCACATGGGCCCAAAATTCCGTGACACTGCCATGTAAGGAATTTCCATTCTCATAGGAAGCTCCTGATTAGCACACCAAGACAATTATCTTTTTTTTTTTTTTTTTTTTTGAGAGGGAGTCTCCCTCTGTTACCCAGGCTGGAGTGCAATGGCATGATCTCAGCTCACTGCAACCTCTGCCTCCTGGGTTCAAGTGATTCTCGTGCCTCAGTCTCCTGAGTGGCTGGGATTTCAGGCGCCCGCCATCACACCTGGCTAATTTTTGTATTTTTTAGTAGAGACGGGGTTTCGCTATGTTGGCCAGGTTGGTTTCAAACTCCTGACCTCAGGTGATCTGTCCGCCTCAGCCTCCCAAAGTGCTGGAATTACAGGTGTGAGTCACCACACCCGGCTGACTATCATCTATCTTTAAGCAAGGTATGCCAAAATTTTGTCTCTTCTTTCTAAAAATATGATATAAAATAGAGGAAAAACCAGTAATATCTATAGACCTTAGTACTTTCTAAATCATGCCTGCTATCGTTTAATATTTCTGTGGACAAACTTGTATCCTTTCATTGTATCTAATAAAGACAATAAAGGATGATGGTGAAAGGATGGTAATATGAGCTCATAATTTATATCTTGATTGAAACAATAAAAGGGATGGAAGTAATCCTTCATCTCTCCCCCGTGAGCCAATCTTCAGAGGCTGTGCTGTTACACTTGTGCAATCTCCCTGTCAGGTCCCAATACTGAGAAAGCTATGCCAACTCTAGCACCTGTTCAGGCAACTGGGAACTCACACCTTTTGAGCAGAGGCTAGAAGCATCCTGGGAAATTCCTCAACTGACCGGTCTATGAGTCCTATTAATTTTCATCTCATTATGCTTTTAAAAAAATCTAAGTATTGATTATTTCCTATGAGCCTCTATATTCCAGAAGGGTAAAGACAATGGCTTTCTTCTTGCCTGATACACAGTTGCTCAACACATGCTTGAAGAGTAAACAAATATTCGTTCAATCACTACAATTTTGCCAAGTAACATGCTGGCTGTTTTATTTATGTTACTTCATCTGATCCTCTCAGTAATCCAAGAGATAAGAATTATTAGTTGTTCTCATTTTACAGGTGGAGAAAGTCAGGATTCTAAATTAGATCTTCCTATTGCATGATCTCACTTACATGTAGAATCTAAAGAAGTCGAACTCATACAAGCAAGGAGTAACATGGTGGTTGCCATGGGCTGGGTAGTAGGGGAAATAGGTTGGTCAAAGGGTACACAGCTTCAGTTATACCAGACGAATATTTAATATATTCTGGAGATCTAATGTACATCATAGTGATTACAGTTACTACTGTATGGTATCCTTGACTACATTTGAGTAGCTCTTAAGTGTTCTCACCATAAATACAAAAAAATGACTGAGAGGTGATGGACATGTGAATTAGCTTGATTGTAAAATCACTTCACAATGTATATGTATATTAAAACATCACATTGTATCCCTTAAATATGTACAGTTTTGTCCACTGTTTACTTGTCAATCATACCTCAATAAAGCTGGAACACACACATATACACTCTTGAATCTTTCTAGCTCCAAACACCAGACTATTTGTTGGCATACAACTGTTTAAGAGTTGATTTACATTGATTATGAACAAAGAGACAATGGAGATTTACAAATAGGGAGATGCCATAGATAATTCAAAATTTATAGAGAAGTTATTTAACCCCATGTCTTGGTTTCTTCCTTAGTAAAGTGGGGAGAGAAATAGCACCAACAAAAATATAGATGATGTAAGAATTAGATAATCTCTGGAAAGTGCTTAGCATGGTACTTAACCCAACATAAGAACTTAATCAATAGTAGCTATTATTAGAAATATACATGGCTTTTATGCTATTAGAGGCAACTGACTTTACCTTCCCATGCCTTCGTTTTCTCATCTGTGAATGCAAGGAATGGGGTTAATGAGTCTCTAAAGTCCTTTCGGCTGGTAACAATCCATGATTGTATGTTTGAAAATAAACTACATTTTTGATGAATTGTTTACTGAAATACTGAAGTGAAGGTGGTGGCAATCCAGGTGGCAGTGTCTTATAAGCAGTTAGAAACAGCTCTAGTTTACAAATCTAGATCTAAAATATAAAAATATATTCAAACACACACATATATACACAGAATTAAATCTGTAATTCAGGGAAAAAGATGAAAAGCTCAAAAAAGGTAGATTAAAAAGTCTGATAATTTGTTACAAGCAGGAAAAAGCTTAAAACAGGTATTTTAAACGTTCATAATTTGTGATAGAAAATTTATTCTTAATTGAAAAATTTATAGTCTCCTGATTTTTCCATTTTTTTCTCATCCTTTTAGACAATTATCCATGCTAAGCACAGTTGCTGGTGTTTAGTTCAATAAATACCACTAGTTTATCATTGCATATTTTCCAAAATTACTTCTCACCTTTTCCTTCTCTTTATCATTAAGCTATCACACAAAAGGGGATTCTCTTCCCATATTATTGCAGATATAGGCTCTTCAACAGAATCCTAATGTTAAGCAAAATAGTTCTATACAAACAGTGATTTTGGAAAGTATTTCTATATGTAATATGAATGGCATATTTTCACAAATAAAATGTAAATAATAGATAAACACTTAAAACAAGAAAATGCAGCTTTTGCTCCAACTCTCTGTTTCTATGAAGGTATGCAGCAACATTATTAATAAAGATGGTGAAGTTACTATACTAGCTTCTAAAAGAGTTTGAGTCAGCTTGGTTATGAAAGACAGTAACACTCCTCAGGGCTTGTCACCTTCGGTTCTTGAATACTAAAGTGCTTACTTGCTTGTCAGGGTTAAAAGCTACTATTTTAAGTTCAAAGTGAAAAGCTCCTTTCAGGTGGTAATGATAGTTTAAAATAAACAATGTGGGGCAGGTAAAAGCCTCCTTTAGGCATCTACCATGTTTCCCCTTCAGTCAGGACAGTGCTTTCTTATTCTGTATCAATATTCATGATCCAGGTCATTAAACAGTTAGTGAGACAGACACCACTCTTTATCCCTGTACCCCACTGTTAAACAACTGCAGGCTTCAGAATTCTGGAGCTGTGTGTAAATATGAAAGCTCCATGTGTCTGACCCATGTGGGAAGGCATTAGGGTAACCTGGGACTGCTATGCAAGAGAGAACTCCCTCGCACGAATGTTACCATCACGAAGCAAACTGTTTGCTTTGTGTGTTTGGTGCCTCAGTTGTGTTCTACAGGAACCATATAAAAGTAGTTTATGCAAAAGATCCCGAAGATTTTGTGCACCTTCAAGATATTAGGGAAAATGCAAGACATCAGTATTTTTTCGTTTGATATTTCTAGACAGAGACTTTTACTATAGTCTGTTTAACCACTTCTACCAAAGAGGATTCAGCTTAAATATGAAAAGTTCAAAACACATACACACACTTAGTAGTAACTGAAAAAAGATGAACAGCCTAAAATTTCCACATTGCTCCTTGGTATGCATCACATTCAATCTACCATTTTGATATTTTATAATACAGAGACAACTGTCACTCAGTGTCATCTTTATGAAGATAGTCTATGCATTGAATACATCAATGTTTATTGCATGCTTGCTCCTTCAAGTGAAACTAAAGTACAGTCAAATGAAAGTTATATTTAAATCTTTTTAGCAGAAATTCATTAACTTATAGCCTTAATCAAATTCTGAGCACTTGCAGCTTATATCCATATATGATTTACTGTGAAATGGAGGTCTGAGAAAGAAGTAAAATATTAATGTTCTAATATAAGATAAGATGATTTTTGTTAATGCTCAAGAGTGTTCAGTCACGGCTCTGCTCTGTGCAGGAAAAGTACACCCATATGTAATTTCACCCAAGCTTTTACTATTTAGGCCGAGGATAATTGAGAGAAATACATCATTTCTAGTCCGGCACTAAAAAAGCAAGTTGATAAATCAAGCAAATAAGAACTTTTAAAAATCTACAACCTACTCTCACCATATCTTAATTCAATGTATCGGAAATGTACAATAATAAATTGTAAGTGATAAACACTAAAGAAGTAATATCTTTTCATACCCAGAAGGCTGTTTTTGCTCTGCAACAGAATGAAAAAATATCTATCCTTAGATTTCATTGTTAAATGAGTCACTCTTTTGGTAATTTCTTCTAAATGAGAACAGCTTTAGATGTTAAATGGC
This sequence comes from Mandrillus leucophaeus, assembly GCF_000951045.1. NCBI lineage: Eukaryota > Metazoa > Chordata > Mammalia > Primates > Cercopithecidae > Mandrillus > Mandrillus leucophaeus. The sequence goes on from NW_012108208.1 coordinate 1,365,640, forward strand.
TAAAACCTGAGTCTCTATATGTAAAAGATTTGGTCAGATAATATTTAAATTATGTCAAATATAAAGTTCTCTTATACCAAATATTACTTAAAGAAAAACACCTGTAATCCCAGCACTTTGGGAGGCTGAGGCGACTGGATCACGAGGTCAGGCGTTCAAAACCAGCCTGGCCAAGATGGTGAAACCCCATCTCTGGCCAAGATGGTGAAACCCCGTCTCTAATTTTTGTAAAAATACAAAAATTAGCCGGGTGTCATGGCAAGTGACTGTAATCCCAGCTACCCGGGAGCCTGAGGCAGAGAATTGCTGGAACCCAGGAGGTGAAGGTTGCAGTGAGCTGAGATCGCTCTGCTTCACTCCAGCCAGGGCGACAGAGGCAGATTCTGTCAAAATAAATAAATAAATAAATAAAAATAAAAATAATTTTAAAAAACAGATTTGGTGATTGGTTTAGCTCTTGGGAAAAGATCCTTTATTTTTTAAAAATATGTCATTTATAGTATCACATTTCAAAGACTGATTTTTCCTATCTTTAGAAAGGTAGTGTAATTACAAAAACAAATTCTATGAAAGAAGCAGTCAAATGAGCTAACTTTTCAATTAACTATAAATTTCATCTTTCATGATCTAATTTCAATTCTTTGTTAGGCAAGAAGCCTTCTATTTTGGATGACCAATGATGACATCCATCTCAAATGATCCTTAGATGCAATACAAAAAGAACTCAAATTCTGTTCATACTTTAAATATTCAAACCAGTCTGCTTACAGCTAAAGAATAGCACCAATACACATACACCAAATACACATGGTTAGACATTTAAATTCTTGATGCCTTATTTTTTTTAATTTCAACTTGCTTTGTATTGATAAAAATAAATGAAAAGCTCTAAAAATCAATTTAGGATAGAAGACACATTCCCTAAATATAGCGACTTCAGGCTTAGTTGTCGTTGTTTTAGCTCTAGGTCTTGATATGAAAAATGAAGGAGGGTTGAGAGAATTTACCGAGGATGCGGAAAGGGGAGAGACAGGTATAATAGTATACTAAGGAGCATGATTAACCAAGAGTTTTCTCGAGTGTTTTCTGTTCCGACTGTTTAGTTTGGGAAGTCATTCATGAATTCTCTTGCTTTTTAAGATGCTTACAAATATCAACTTTTTTTTTTTTTTTTTTTTTTTGAGACGGAGTCATGCTCTGTCGCCCAAGCTGGGGTGCAATGGCGCGATCTCGGCTCACTGCAACCTCCGCCTCCCGGTTCAAGCGATTCTCCTGCCTCAGTCTCCCGAGTAGCTGGGATTACAGGCTTCTGCCGCCACGCCCGGCTAATTTTTGTATTTTTAGTAGAGACGGGGTTTCACCGTGTTGGCCGGGATCGTCTTGATCTCTTGACCTCATGATCCACCCGCCTCGGCCTCCCAAAATGCCGAGAATACAGGCGTGAGCCACAGTGCCCGGCCAAGATGTAATTTTTTGAAGGCATTTTGTGAGGCTGGGAGGCAGGTATGCAAACCTCACGGAAATTACAAGGGTACTGTGAATTATAATCAGATCCAAAGCATCATCTGCTCACATTTCCCCACATCACAAAAATGGTTTGGCATGACTAGTTCTGTTTGCTGTAGGGCATAAAAAGATTAATCTTAGCCGGGTGCGGTGGCTCGCGCCTGTAATCCCAGCACTTTGCGGGGCGAGGCGGGAGGATCACCTGAAGTCGGGAGTTCACCACCAGGCTGACCAACATGGAGAAACCCCCTCTCTACTAAAAATACAAAATTAGCTAGGCGTGGTGGGGCATGCCTATAATCCCAGCTACTTGGGTGGCAGAGGCAGGAGAATCGCTTAAACCGGTGAGGCGGGGTCGCAGTGAGCCGAGATCGCGGCGCCATTGCACTCCAGCCTTGGCAACGAGAGCGAAACTCCGTCTCAAAAAAATAAAAATAAATAAATAAATAAAAATAAAAAAGATTAATCTTGCACTTAGGCACAGCTTTTGAGGATTTTGTAGGAAAACCGTGCGTTAGGGAAGATCCTGACCCAAACACCTTGATCTTTGGCTCATGACCCTATCAGAGTCAGACAAGGGCTCGCTGACCATGAATTTAAACTGTGTTGATTCCTCCGCCCACAGACACTCAAAGCTTACTCTCTCCACTGTTACATAAGAGTCTCTGGAATCCTAGGATAGTGTTTGTAAATAGTGCTGCCACGTGCACGGTACCCACGTGTCAAATGTTGATGTGACCGCGTGTAACTGGAAGGAGAGAAAGCTTCTACAATTTCCAAAGAGAAACCTACTATTTTTTGGCCCTAAAAATGATCATACAGATGTCAAGGAATTATCTCTAACTAAGAGTGATTTTTCTTTTCTTTTCTTTCTTTCCAAAAAAAAGAGGAAGAACTGGAATTTTTTTTTCCTGTTGCATTTATTGTAATCTAAATTAACTGCTCTACCTAATTCAATTTAGGATCAGTTTTATAATTTCAGCAATCCATTCTGAATGCACTTTCTACTTCCTCTATTTGCAAGACTTATTCTTGCTCGCTCATTTACTTTAGTGTAAACTGGGATATGAGAGATGGATTACATAAAAACCAGAGATATACACTAAGTAGGCAAATGACTTACAAAGTTATAATTTACACCCAATTAAATTACAACATGACCTATTCAGCATTCAATGGCTTTCCATGGGTGAAGAAAAAAAAAAAAAATAGTATTTTACCTCTCTTCCTATCTCAGATTTCACCTTCATCTACATTTATTATATCTTTTACAGTGGGTTTGTGAACAGAAAACAAGTAAACTCCATTCCTTAAACACTTGAATTCTTATCAATACTAGAGAAAAATTTCAATGTCAACAACTAAGTTTTTAACTCCTAAATATAAAGAGTTTCCCAAAAACCCTGAGGATTAAGGCATGACTAATTATAACAACGCAAAAAAAAAAAAAAAATTAAATGAAGAAAAACTGTCAGTAGTAAATTAAACTCAATGTATTTTTAAAAATATTCTGACTTCAACAAAACCCAAGAATTGTCTTTAAAGTCACTTTAAAATGCCATACCCTAGATTTCCCATGCTCTTGAAAAACATGTTGATAAAAATGTTTTAAAATTACAATATATGTTTAAAAAATTAATTGATGTCCACAAAATTTCTTATTTGAAACAAGAACCACATTTTTTTTTAACAGTATAAGTTGTTTCAAAGTAAATAAGTTGTAACAGTAAATAAGTTGGTATTGGAGTGGTGGCTCATGCCTGTAATCCCAGTACTTTAGGAAGTGGAAGTGGGTGGATCACTAGAGGTCAGGAGTTCAAGACCAGCCTAGCCAACATGGCAAAATGCTGTTTCTACTAAAAATGCAAAAATTAGCCAGGCTTGGTGGCTGGCACCTATAATCCTAGCTACTCGGGAGGCTGAGACAGGAGAATCGCTTGAACCCAGGAGAAGGAGGCTGCAGTGAGCCAGGATCATGCCACTGCACTCCAGCCTGGGCAAAAGAGTGAGACTCTACCAAAAAATATAAAATTAAAAAAAAAAATAGAAATTTTTAGTTCCCAGTTACTAACCAAATGTCTTTTTCAAGTTTGCTTTTCAGTAGAAATACATAATTAAATCTTAGCCATTAATAAGGTGAGCCAAAAGCAAAATGTCTATAATTCTGCCAGTGTTTTTCCACAAGCTGTAATGTGGGAGACAACTCCAAAAGTAAAGTACAACCTTGTTTTACATTCAACTTAGGTAGATAATATAACTTCACTGGAGAAAAAAACATTTCAGTGGCTAAATTGGAAGAAAGATAAAATTGACAAGACAAAGTTTAAAGTACGTTTTTTCCTGCTACAATGTATCCGTTTGTACTAAAATAATTATTTACTAAAATAAATAATTTATGTGGTAAGAATCTTTAGTTGTGAGATTTTTTCTTCCTTCATTTTTGAAAAGTACCCACTTATGGTATTCTTCTTTTCATCAGTTACATTTGGTATATTAAAATAGGAATGTAAATGAATTAATATTTTAATAACTCAATTCACGTTTTAAGATGTTCACTCTGATTTGATGAACTATCAGATACTGTATTTGTCAAAATGGTTTCTTCTTCTGTTATAATGTATATAGTAGAGTACACAGTAGAACAAACAAAAAGCTAATAATCATCTGAACTAATTACAGGCTGCTAAAAGTGATCCTTTTAATGCAAATATCATGAAAAGTTATAAAAGAGCTGAGATAACTTTACAGTCAATGGAAAATATAAAAATTCTATAACTTCAAAGCAAGAGACTTCAAACAAAAGCAGGAAAAGTGCTAAAAGAACAAACAGGTTAAAAAAATTAATAAGATGAGGACAGTATATTATGGATACAATCTGGGTGTGGTATCACTGTATTACTCTCAAATTCTGGTGCTCTACTTCAGAGGCAGCACAACTAATAATTATGGTAATTTTTAATGAGTGCCCTTCTTAGTGCAGCCAGGTAAGAAAAACAGGAGGAATAACTCAGATACCATGCTATGTTATCTGGCTTTCATTATCCCTATTGAAGCTTTTTTTTTTTTTTTTTTTAATGCATTATCTATTTCAGGAGAAACTACTATAATAATAACTCATTTGAGAGATGGATGAATGTTCTCATTAATGTATAATGTGGACATAGAAGCTAGATTTAACACTGCATCAAGAAAATAAGTGATTTGGTAAGGCAGGTTTTAGCAATGGCTAATGAGGCACGACAACTGTAATTAAAATTACCATTACTTTTACCCACCCACAGAACAAACTGTGACAAATCTCAAAATGTTAAAAGTAGCAAATTAAAAATATCAATACACTGTATGGCATACCTAAATGTCAGACTGCCTGCATTTCTATGCCTGAACATAGGCAATTCCCTTTGAAGAGAGTAGTACGTCAGCAAAAATTCAACCCATTTTTCTTCTTTTGAATATGGTGTATCTTCCGTATAAATTACTTATAAAAAGCAAAGCTAAAAATTAACAACAAATCAAACTATTCCTAATATGTGAGAACAGATTTACATTTTTTGGAAGGGCGTTAAAAAGCAAAGATGAAGTACGACACTCAAACTTGTGAACAACTTTTTTAGAATTATAGAGATACTAGTACAAAAATTTATAGTCAGCTGAGGCGGTTCACAAAGTTTTAAGAGAAACAAGAGAGGGTGAAGATAAGTAAGCTACTCATTTCTCCAGTAAGGAGAACAGAACCTAAATTATATTTTACTGCTTTCCATAACCATCACTACACCAACTTCTTGAGGGGTCTAACATGAGCATCTATCTTGGGCTTGCCACACATATTCAACAAGTCTACAAATAGATGCTATGATCATACTCTTAAAAAGCAAAATTCTATAGTTACTCATTGAAAAAGTGATCATAACAATTATATAAAGACAATATACTTCCTTATTGGGTACAATCACATGTTTATCTTAAATATGTCTCTGAACCTTAGCCTAAAGCTCAATGTTTCCAGATCAGTGAATTTTCTCCATTCTGGTTATCAGTCATGGTCCCAACGTATGGGATCCAACCGGCTGCAACCCAACGTTCTCATGAGAATAAAAAGGGAGAGAAGCATTGCAAAACAAGAATGTCTGGTATCTAGAATTACATAAGGTTAGAAATTCAAATACAATCAACCCCAAGTAATTCACCCTGTGTGTCCGAAACTACAAGTCATAGTTCCATAGGGACTAGTGCTAAAAATCTGCACTCATTTTACCATTAGGCGGTTTGTAGAAGTTCTGCTGGTATTTGTAAATATTTGTGGCCACGCATAGCAAAGATGGAGAGCCATCATCATTCGGGCCCTAACCATTTCTCATTTTGTCCTGGCATTATGAAGACTGCTGCAGAGCAATTCCCTTTTCAACCTTATTTTACATCTTCAACATGTCACAACACCAGTTAACAGAAAAAGAGTCACTTGCTTAAACCCTATGAGATACTTTGCCATTTTAATTTTAAGATCTGAAACATGACAAGTGGAGATATCAACAGTTAACAAACTCAAAGTTTTGAAGTTTATTCTCTGCCCTGCATTGCCCTTCTGTTTTCGCATAGATAAGACATTAATACCCCCCCAAATCTAGTAATTTGTTATTATTTGTAGATTAAACTGCACTTTGTAGCAATTCAAACAAGAACAGCAATTTTTATAGATATTCCTTTTTTTTTTTTGTGAGAGAGAGGGTCTTACTTTGTCACCCAGGCTGAAGTGTGGGGGCACCAACATGACTCACTGCAGCCTCAACTTCCCAGGCTCCAGCTATCCTCCCGCCTCAGCCCCATAAGTACCTAGAACTACAGGGATGTGCCACCACACCCAGCTAACTTTTGCATTTTTTGTAGAGATGGGGTTTTGCCATGTTGCCCAGGCTTGTCTCCAACTCCTGAGCTCAAGAGACCCACCCACTTTGGGCTGGCAAAGTGCTGGGATTACAGGTGTGAGCCACCGCGCCCAGTCACATTCCTTTTAACACTTGGGTTACATCCCCTGAACTGAATGGCTAGGTAACTAAAGACATCTGAAAAAGTTTCTTGCACCTATACATTAAGCCCTGTTTACCAAGTCATATAACCTATCACTATCTATTGAATCTTCCCATATAAACTCTAAAGGCTATTGTTATCACCAAACACAATGCCAACTTTTGAGTGATTAAGTATCTTTCTCATCTATAAGAGGATGTTGTCCAGACTAATCTCAAATTCCTGGCCTCCTGCCTTGGCCTCCCAAAGTGCCAGGATTACAGGCATAATAAAACTCCTTAATGCCATCTTCCTAGAAAGATAACGCTTAGCCTCATTCAATCCAAACAGTTCCTGCATTTCTTTTGAATGAGATGTAAGACATTTTCTGACATAACATAAACCAAATAACTCAACTATATTCATTTTTATAACAACAGCTTTTTGAAATATAATTCACATACAATAAATTCATCCTTTTAAAGCATGTAATACAGTGGGTTTTAGCATATTCAAAGAGTTGGGCAATCATTACTATCTAATTACAGAACATTTCATCATCCCCAAAAGAAATCTCATACTTAACAGCAGTCACCTCCCTCCCACCCCTAGCCCCTAGTAATAACTAGCTAACTTTCTGTCTCCTTAGATTTGCCTATTCTGAATGTTACGTAAAATTGAAAGCATATCATATGGGGCCTTTGTTATGCCTCTCAGATTCACCTGTGTCACAGCATTTATCAATAATCCATTCCTTTATATTGCTTAATAATATTTCACTATATGGATATACCACAATTTGTTTATTCACTCATGACCTGATAGATATTTGGGTAGTTTCCATCTGTTACCATTATTAATAATGCTGTAATGAACATTTGGCTACAAGTTTTCATGTGAACAACTGTATGCATTTTAAATCTCCTTTTATGACTTGTTCTACATAGTCCACATTGTACACTTTTACAACTATCAATGATAATGAGGAAGTATAATATAGTGATTAAAAGATTTGGCCCTAGAGACAGACTGCTTAACTCAAATGCTGGCTAAGCCTAAGCCATATATCGGATGTATGAACTCAAGGAAGTTATTTAACCTCACTGGGCTTCAGTTTCCTCATTCATAAACAGGGATAAGAATAATACCTATCTCTAGGGTTGTGATGAGAATTAAATGACATCAACTTACTCTGTCACAAAGCAACTTAAAATATTTTTAACATAAAGGCCATTCTATCAAAAAAAGGACTTCTAAGAAAACAAAAACTTATATTCTGACACACATTTTAATATGGCATAATGGCACAATCACATGATTGATAAGCTGCTAAACCTTTGTGCTAAACTTCTGTTTTGAGGAAAAAAAGGCTTAAAAATATGTGATCATGTGATTAAAGGGTATAAAACAAAACACACAAAATAAGTACAAGTTAAACTGAGAACATCTGAATAAGATTAGTAGGCCATATCAATGTCAGTATCATGGTTGCGATATGACATTATAGTTTTGCAAAATGTTGCCTCTGGGGGAGATTGAGCAAGTGTATGTGGAATCTCTCTGTATTATTTCATACAATGGCATATGAATCTATAATTATCTCAATAAATATTTTAATTAAAAATATATGATCCCATATAAGTTTACTAAAAACTATTCACTTTTGCGCTTAAAATGGGTGGCTTTTATAGGGCAACTGCCATAGCCTATAGAAATTAAATGTAAGGAAAACACACCATTACTCCTACCATCATCACATTTTTCTCTTATACATTGAAAATAGATTAGACTGGGCACAGTGGCTCACGCCTGTAATCCCAGCACTTTGGGAGACTGGGGAAGGCAGATCACTTGAGAACAGGAGTACGAGACCAGCCTGGCCAACATGGTGAAACTCTGTCTCTAATAACAATAGAAAAATTAGCCAGGTTTCGTGGGGCACGCTCCTAATCCCAGCTACTCTGGAGGCTGAGACAGGAGAATCACTTGAACCTGGAAGGCAGAGGTTGCAGTGAGCCAAGATCACGCCACTGCACTCCAGTCTAGGTGACAGAGCAAGATACTATCTCGGGCGGGGGGAAAAAAAAGGGAAAAGAAAATAGATTATACTTTTTGTTCTAGTTAAATTGTATGGTTTTTCACTAGTTCTATATCATCCACTAAACATTGACTGAGAGGTCAATAGTAGGTTCTATTAGGGAATAGAAAGACATAGAAATCGGTGCCTACCTTCCAATAGACAAAAAAGCAATGCAATTTGAAAGAAACATTTGTAGTATTTTTAGTCAAACAACCAGTTCATTTTATATCCTAGACTGTCCTTCAAAAACACTTCATCCCAATTTATTCTTCTCCTATTTATTATTATTTTTTTTGGAGACAGAGTCGCTCTGTCTCACACAAGCTGGGGTACAGCAGAGCCATCTCAGCTCACTGCAGCCTCTGCCTCCTGGAGGGTTCAAGTGATTCTGCTGTCTCAGCCTCCAGAATAGCTGAGACTACAGGCATGTGCCACCACACCGGGCTAATTTTGTATGTTTAGTGGAGACAGGGTTTCACCATGTTGGCAAGACTGGTCTCGAATTCCCGACTTCAGGTGATCCACCTGCCCCGGCCTCCCAAAGTGCTCGGATTACAGGTATGAGCCACCACGCCCAGGCTCAAGTGATTCTCGGGCTTCAGCCTCCCGATTAGCTGTGATTACTGGTGTGCACCACCGTGCCCAGCTAATTTTGTATTTTTAGTAGAGATGGGGTTTCGCCATGTTGGCCAGGCTGGTCTCAAACTCCTGACCTCAAGTCATCCACCTGCCTTGGCCTCCCAAAGTGCTGGGATTATAGGCATGAGTCACTGCACCCAGCCTCGTCTCTTACTTTAATTCTCAGTTTATTTGGAACATGATTTCAAGTCAGTTTAGAGGAACAACTTTCAGTGAGTCTAAAGCATTGAGTTCTTAATTTATTTTTATTTTTATTTTTTATTGAATAGAGACAGATATCTCACTATGTTGTCCAGGCTGGTCTAGAACTCCTGGCCTCAAGTGATCCTCCTGCCTTCACCCCCTGAAGTGAGCCACCACACCCAGCCTGAGTTCTGAATTCTTAAAACTGCAGGTAGGATGATATTATCACTAAATTTATTTTTACATATATTATATATTGAAAATATATAACATATGTAATATATATTATATTGAAAATCCACCTACTATCTGTTCCTTATTTTTGAAGCATGACACATTTAACTACATGTCATTACAAATGAAGAAAACATAAATCAAAGCTGATAGAATGTGCTTTTTTGTTTGTTTGGTTTTGCTGTTGTTGTTACTGTTTGAGATTTGGTCTCTCTCTGTTGCCTGGGTTGGAGTGCAGTGGTGTGATCATAGCTCACTGTAACTTAGAATGCTTGAGCTCAAGCCATCCTCCTACCTCAGCCTCCTGAGTAGCTGGGACTACAGGAATGTACCACCATGCCCCATTACTTTTTTAAATGTTTTGTAGAGACTGGCGCCCGGCTGTGTTGCCCAGGCTGGCCTCAAACTCCTGGCCTCAAGTGATCTCCCACCTTGGCCTCCTAAAGTGCTAGGATTACAGGCATGAGACACCACGCCCATCCAAAATTTGTTATTTGGAATGGATAACCAAATATCTATTCTATTGAGAAAAAGATTATATATCTATTTTAAGTCAGCAAGTCTCTGCAATATACAATATAGGACAAAAATAATGCTGGAAATAAGCAGATATACATAATTCTTTTTGGATTGCAGTCACACTGATTAACATGCTCTCACTTTCCCCTTTCCCTCCTGGAACCCTTCTCTCCTACTATACACCAAACCAACAGATGTACTGCATAACCTCCTTCAATAATGTCGCAGTATTCACTCAGTTTTGGCAGTGAGTCGAAATAGAAATTGGAGATCTAGACCAAGTAAATACTGTATATTTGGCAAAATCATTTGTGGTTGTGTTCTTCAGCACAGTTTCCCAGATAACCACCAGCTCTACTTGGCAACTGGTCTTTCCCACAGTTAAGGCTCCAATTGTAAAGTTGGCTTGGGAGATACTCTATTGCTGCTGGGTTTGGTACCATTACTATCCTTAAGAACTACTGTGCAATGGTAGAATAATCATTGACAAAGTGTTATTCTGATGAACAAATACTGACAGCTGGTCCAAAGTTTTAGCCTGTTCCCAAGGTAGGAAACAATTACATTAAAACAGTCTATATGGTTATTTATAAAACAAAGATGACTCTTTCCAGCAATTTGAAATTCCCAGATACGACTATGAAATTCTATTAATAACAAAAAAAATTGCATTAGAAGCAATTAAAGCACAAAATGTAGATCTAATATTTTCTAAATATTAGATATTCTAAAATACTGACATACAATGTCAAGCATCCATAACTTTTGAAGGTATTTTATTTCAAGGTAATTTCATAAGAATTCATAAGAATTGACCTACTCAGACTTTGGGCAGGATGGAAAATAAGAGTTTCTGTGAGGTGTGCCTATGAATCATAAGAAGGGCTTCTTAATGAGGTCAGCAAATAAGGAAATACATTTCAATAGTGACATTTGACTTATAACATTATTTGGGGGTGGAGTCTTAGAAGAATTGATAGGGAACTTTTAACTTCAACAAGTGAAACTAAAACATTAACTCTGGTTTTTGTTACCTAATACAAGACCAGTGCCCAGTAAGGACTTTGGAATTCTTTCATAACAACTCCTTGGCAGGTGCACTTCACTTGTTCTGGAAGTGATGTTCACTTGCCAATGTCTAGTAGGACCATGTGCCACCGCCTCGAAATCATATCAATTCCTCTGGCTTCTGGCATAAACTGGCACATCAGACCTAATTAAAGCTTTAAGAAGAGTTTGGCAAATATGACAATTTAAACAAAGCAAGGGACTTCTCTCACTGCAAGTTAATTTCTCATTAATGATTAGTTCAATAAGAAAATAAGCAAAACAATGTCATAGTTAAGAAAAGCGATCTATCTTGTTATTGTCCATTATCATGCTCCTAAAATTCAATAACCCAAGACAGTCCTATGGAATTTTTGGAGCACTTAGGTAGTACGATCACATATAAGAAAGAACTGAGGTTATGACTTTTATTGTAAACTATCCCATACTTATTAAAATAATTTCTCTTTTCCAACAAAGGATGTTACTTTTATTCACAGGGATGACTAACACACACATCTCTTCCTTGTAATCACTGAAATACTTTATACAGTATTAATTAGCAGCTGTTTTCAGCATAAAAGTAGGATGCACAAAATAACAAGAATCTAAATTTGATGACAGGAAAAAACAAGCCTTCATACTCAAAATTATTAACCAATGTAGTTATTCTTATTTATTGAGTGGAAAATGTTGCATCTATTATTAGTTGAATAGCCTGAAGACAGTATATACCACATTTGAAAAGTTGTCTCCAAAAAGTAAATACTAGTTTGTTAGCAAAAGGAATTGTTTTCAATTCGGAATTGCTGGAATAATTAACCATAGTTTTCTCGATAGTTTACCATGAACAGCATTAATAGTAAAATCCTAAGTTTTTTTTTTTTTTTTTTGACAAATAAGAACTAACCAATGAACCGTTTCTATTCCACAGAGATAAGTAATGCTTCTCCCTTGTAATCATGTGAAGGAACCCCGCCTATCAATGATTAAAGCAAACTTAACTACATGAAATTAACAAAGATCATAACAGAAAATTACAAAGTGAACTATCAAGGACAAATAGTTTTGCAAATTCGACTTATGGAGAAATGTCTGTTATTGTGTTTTTCCTTCTATCCTTTTTTAAATCCTATAAATTGTCTTCTAAACTTCAGTTTGATTAACCAACCCTTCAGTAACAGTTCTCTGCTTAACATTTAAAAAATCAATATTTATTGTGTTTAAATTTATATTCTATTCCAAACATTATTAAGCACATATACAAACATGTAAAAGAACATAACTCCCCTTAGTATTTCAACTTTCCATTAAAATGCAAATGTAATGATTTCATTAGCCAGGCAACAATACCACCAGTCTTACACCAAACCAAACCAATGTCTTTTCTCTGTGAATCCCAACTTCCTTTAAGATACAATCTTATTTCTATGTTGGATCATTTGTTGATGAATATCTTTGAATGTGGGTTTCCCATTATAATCCCTGATTGAAGGCGAAAAAGCACAATGTGTGATTTGAGATATTAAATTCATGAATGTATTCCACTCCCTAAACAGGTAAAATATATAAATATTTCACTAAATTTTACCGCTGGAAAATAAGCCTTTTCTCAATTCCCAAACATTAGATGAAGAAGGGAGAACTCACTCAATGTAATTAAAAGTATATCATGAGGTGAATAACCAGCAAGTAACACTTATATTTCATTTTCGGCCTTTCCAGGAGTCTATCTAGGCCACACTTTATTATGTCATAGGTAGAAAACTCTCCATAGAAACCCTGTTAGCTTAATAAAACTAGACAAGCAGTCCCAGTGAAAAGATTCAGCAAGATGCGAGGAGTGTGTGCGTGCGTGTGTGTGTGTGTGTGTGTGTGTGTGTGTATGAGAGAGAAGAAAAGAGTAGAGAGGGGACACAGAGAGAAAGGCAGAGAGATGAAAGACCAAAGAGAGAGGCCAAAAGAAAAATTTGGATGGGACTGTTACAAATCTGCTCTTCACTTCTTTGCTGGGACTGGGTTTCATTTCTTTCGGCGCCCCTGACCTTGCAGTCTTGCAACTCTCAACGCTGCGCTCCCCACCCCCTCCCGCCCCCTCCCCGGGCCTGCGCCTGCCTTTGTGTCTGCCTGTCACTTACCAAGGAACCAAACGAAGCTGATTCGGGAGAAGCACAAAGCCGGGACACAGATTTGTCCATAAATTCTCTTACATACATACCCCAGGCTGGAAGGCTCAGCCCAGCGCAGACTTATGTACCTTGAGAAAAGTGAGTTCTGGTCTTGTTTGGGGAACCGGAGAAACTATTCTTTCCTCTTTCACTCAGCGCCGCTAACAAAACGCGCGGACTTAAGAAAAAAACACACACACACACACACAAAACCCCACTCAGTGTACTCTAATTCCACTCCCTGTGACATTCACTTCATACAGCCCCCAAAGGGGGATAAGGAGGTAGGAGGAGGCAGACACCAACCCAGACCCAGACTCTACAGCTGATAAAAGGGTAGAAAAACACCGTATCAGTGTTCTCTCTGAGGTTGTTCAGGATAAACGGGAGAGTCGTTTCACTCACACGAGAGAAACGGGGGCAAAGGATTAAAGGGAAAAGTAGTGCCCCCCAAAGCTGAACTATTTTAGAAAGGAAAGCAAATTTAAAAATCACTTTTCTGCGGATTAAAAGGCCGCGAAACCGGCTCGTCGGAGGCACAAAGGTAAGTTTTCTGGGTGAGGAAGGGACGAGCATTAGGAGGAGAGAAGAGCACACAGAACTACAGGTTTAAAAGGGGTATAGGGAATTAAAACTATATTTGTCAGCCATGTTGAAGAGGCTCCAGTAATTTGTGAAGCTTCCCTCTTCCCTCTTGGTATTTGTGGGTGACACTACAGGGTTTGCTCCCCAGTCCCTGGAAGCCCGAGAAAAAGCGAAGGGGAGAGGAAAGGGAGAGTTTCGCGGCATAAGAGAAGCGCTCTGACCTCGTTCTCGTCCCTCAGCCTTGCAGCAATCCAGCAGTTGCAGTCGGGTCTCCTTTCTAACAAATCCTAAAGGGCAGCCATCTTGCTTCCTTCTGCTTCTCTACGAAAGCAGCCTAGCCTCCGCATCAATATTCATAAGGCAGTTTGACGTCTGTTCTCATCACTCAGCGGGGCCGGCGTCTCGGGGCGGCCGCGCCG
>NW_012108208.1:1380453-1401204 GCF_000951045.1 Mandrillus leucophaeus
CGGGGACCCCGGGGACCTCGGCGGGTCTCCACCCCCAGGAGAAGACGCAGTGCAGGCGCGAAGGTCGGGGCGAGGCGGGAGGATGGGATGGCATGGGTGCCTGGACAAGGACGTGACATCCAAGATTTCCCTTTGAAACTTTTTGTTAGTCTGCACTCCACCACCACTTCGAGGTCCCGCGCACACGCCCCTGCGCGCACCCACCTCCTAGAGAGTGTATCCGCACGTGCCCTCGCACTGGCCCCCGCCTCCATCCACTGGCACCTCTCCCAGTACCACACACCCGCTTGCGCCCACCTTACCCTCAGAGGCCCGCGTCTCTATCTGCCTTTAGATCCCCTTGCCGGCGCTATCTTCTCCCTTTTCTGTCGCTTTAATCTCATTCAGCAGAAGCGCTCCTCCGGTTCACCGAGGGTATGCCCTTAGTGCTTTAGGGGCCTGTATTTTTAAAGACCCGACAAATCGGGAAATTGACCGAGTTCTGTTTCTCCCCGCCCCGGCCCACCTTCTGTTTACTTTAGCCACGTGGGCTGAGTAGAAGGGGGCGTCTCACAGATTCAAGATGGGTTTCTCACGAGTGACCCTCTCCTTCTCTCGCTAGGAGGAAATAAACCTGCACTTTCAAATGCTTAAGTTACCTCTCGTAAGAGCCTCTACTTTCAAGTAGTTTCCACCCGTACAATTAAGTAACGAAGAAACCGACCGATACAGAGCTAATTCCGAATGACGGATGCTTAATTTTCCCTGACATTCGGAGCTCTATAACTATGCTCTTCCTTTGACCGGAGTTTTTCTCTATTGTCGAGTAGTGTTACTTCCCATTCTAATGCTCTTTTTTCTAATCATCAACTTTTTGGTTGAAGATGAGATGAAGAACAAAGCCCCTATGAATCATCGTAAGAATCATATTATGTCAGATAGTAGTTTTTGAAATATTCCCTTCATCGTTAACATGTTGTCACATGACTGACGTTCAACTTGTAAGTAAGTATTTTGGTCACATCTTTTATGGGATCACTGCATAGTGATCACAATACCCTTAAGTCAATACTAGTTACATTGTGTAACCACACTTTTTTTTTTATCTTTCTTTAGAAGTGAAGCTCTAATTTTACGAAATCGAAATATTTCCTCTTCGAAGAGTGTAAAAAAGGGAACTCCTTGTAAGTGTCGCATTGTTGCTAATAAGAATGTTTAGTATGTCCAATCAAACATTGTTTGTTCCATTTTGAAACAAAGTTGACTCAGATTTCAGATTTTGCACAAACTAAGGAAAATAGTACATTTTCCCTTAAACATTTCATGTTTATGGGAATGTCATTCCATGTTTTCTAGCTGTACACTAAAGTGTCACTTAGGTCTTGGCAATTGTTAATACACTCTAAAATCCAAGCTGTTGGAAAGTTCTTTGTGATCTTTCTTTCTTTATTTATTTCTTTTGTTTTCTTTCTTTCTTGAGACAGAGTCTCGCGCTGTCAGCCAGGCTGGAGTCCAGGGCCGCGATCTCCGCTCACTGCAACCTCCACCTCCCGGGTTCAAGCGGTTCTTCTGCCTCAGCCTCTCAGGCGCGCGCCACCACGCGCAGCTATTTTTTTGTGTTTTTAATAGAGACGCGGTTTCACCATATTGGCCAGGCTGGTCTCGAGCTCCTGACCTGGTGATCTGCCCGCCTCAGGATTACAGGCGTGAGCCATCGCGCTCGGCTTGTGACTTATTTTTCAAGTCCAGGAAATAAAGTTCTCTCAAGACCACGACATACATTTATATAGTGCACAGATTGTAGAGTTGAAACATGGGCTTTGGAGTTTTACAGAGCTAAGTGACCCTTAACTCTATCTTTTCCAGTGTGACCTTGTGCATTTTACTTAACTCTCTCGCTATCGGTTTCTATTTTAATCTGTTGAACAACCTGTAAGACATGAGGGTTGTGGTGAGTTTTTAATAAGAGCACTAGGTAAGTGCCCAGGTAGTTATTACTACTACAATAACAAACCATTTACTTCTAGGAGTTATTTTGTTTCTGATTATAGAATTATATAATTATATATCTTCTTGCATTTAATAATGTATGGAAAATATTATATTAACATGTGTTTAATATAAAAGTATCCACATGTTCCTTTAGTTATATTTGGGAAATGATCTTTCAGGTCACCTCCTTCTCGTTTCTTCTTTGAAAACTGCTCTCTGTTGTAACAGGTTGTTCTTGCCTATTTGGAATCATATTTGGCTTGCAGTTGGTTTTACAACAGGCCCTGAACATTTTCTTGCCAACTTCTTTCTCTGCACCTCCACTCTACCCTTAACCATCATGACGTTTTGAAATTTAAAATAAAATACATTACTCCTCTTGGCTGTTATGACCTTTCAACAGCAAAAGGAAATAAAATTCTGAAGGCCTTCAAGTATAAAAATTTTAGTTTTTTTTTTCTTTTCTTTTTTTGATTTTAAAAACTTCTTCCTTAGTTGCTATTTCTGGGAAGGAAAGGATATAGTTTGCATAATCAGTTGTTTACTGAACGCAGTGTGCGCTTGTATGGGTAATTCAGAGCCAGCTTTTATTAATCGTGTGCATTCTTGAGATTCCTTCTCCTATAGGTGTGGAAAATGTATGTTTAAAATATAATTTGCTCTTTAAGGAACAATTAATTATCAAATTCCTTACCATTTTTTTCCCTCAAACTAGAAATAGCAGCACTGCTTCCATACAGAGAGATCCTTGCTTCCTTAATGGAGAAAAAAGACTAATAGAACAAGTTCCACAACATGCTACTCTGTGTTAGAAAATTGACTTGATTGGCCTGTGCACCTGCTATCTAACTCAGTTCTCAGTCTTTAAGTCTCTTAGGGTGAGGGCAGTTTCCTGTCTGCTGCTGTCCATTAAAGAGCTGATGATGGTAGTTTGCTTTACAATGCAATTTTTTTTACTGTTGTACTAACGCAAAAGTAATAGGTGCATTCTTCATTTCTTCCCCTCCTGCAGACTAAAAAATGTTCTTTCTAGCCGGGTATGGTGGCAGGCGCCTGTAGTCCCAGCTACTCGGGAGGCTGAGGCAGGAGAATGGGTGAAGCCGGGATGCGGAGCTTGCAGTGAGCCAAGCCCGCGCCATTGTACTCCAGCCTGGGCTACAGAAGGAGAGTCCGTTTCAAAAAAAAAAAAAGACAAGGCAAGGCAAGGCAAGGCAGGGCAGGGCAGGGCACGCAGGGCAGGGCAGGGCAGGGCAGGGCATTTTCTTTTTTTCTTTTTTTTTGAAACGGAGTCTCGCTCTGTCGCCCAGGATGGAGTGAGTAGCGTGATCTCTGCTCACCGCAACCTCCGCCTCCCGGGTTCAAGCAATTCTCCTGTCTGCTCTCGAACTCCTGACCTCGTGCTCCGCCCGCCTCGGCCACCCAAAGTTCTGGGATTATATTTTTCTTTAAGGACTTGATACTCTCTTCAACACAGAGAAATAGTTGTGATATACACTGCTTTGAAAAAATTGTAGTGGTTTAACAAAAACAAAATCATGACCTGTTGTTTCCCATCTCCAAAAACATGTTTCTAAAGTATAACATAAAGATTCTCTGCATGCTTAAAAGAAAGTTGACTATCAAACAGCATAGCAGTCACTGCGGTGAAGAAGCTTTCTTATTTATTTTCTTTGTTTACATTACTGCACTTTATATATAGGTACATATTTAACACAGAATACTAAGTTTTAACAGTCTCCAATAGATGAAATATTGAGATATAATACTTTAGCTTATTAATATAAATTATTATTAATAAAAATTATTGTCTAAACCCAGAGATTATAATATTATGAGAGTCTCGATAGAATCTCATGATTTCTACTTACTTTTTTCCTAATCTGATTTTATCTGGTTAATTTTTCTTTATATAATTTGAAAATTTTAAAGAAAAAATACAAATTATATTAAAGTAATGAAATATTTAATTAACATTAATTAATTTAATATTAATTTAGTTAATATTAACATACATAATTAATTTAAATAATATTTAATTAATATTTCATTGGTTTAATATAATTTGTATGTTTCTTTAAAATTTTCAAATTATATAAAGAAAATTAGTATTAAATTAATGAAATCAGGAACTATCCAATGTGTGTACTAATTTAATGGGGCAAAGTAGAATATAAGATAAACTGAAAAGTATTGGCAAAGGCATTATAGAAGGAATATTACTGAGGAGGGAGGATCACTTAAGCCCAGGAATTCAAGACTGTGAGCCACGTGAGCCATGATTGCACCACTGAACTCCAGACTGGGTGATAGAGCGAGACCCTGTCTCAAAAAGAAAATGAAAGAATATTAGAATCATTAGTGAGACAACATTATGGAAATTACTCCACAATTATTGCAAATATTGCTAATACCAATCTCTCACAATTTTAGGGAATATTTTTTCTCTTTATAAATTCTGACTTCACAATCCAGTAACTGCTCTTTTTGTCCTCATCCAAATTTAGTAACTCACTTAGTATCTCATTTTATGTTGAAAGAATAATTTTTAACTTCAATGATGAATTTCAATAATCAATAAAATTTAACTATTAATAATTACCTCAGCACCATTTTATAGGACTCTATAGTTTTTTGGCATTTTATGTACATTATTATGACTTAATATTCAAAATCATGTCATGTTAAAAATGGCATTTAATGTAATTTCAATCATATAAATATTAAAGGTGAGGTTAAGCGATTTATTTAATGTAATTTCCATCATATAAATATTAAAGATGAGATTAATTGATTTAGTTAGGGTCAGACATCCTTACCAATCTAGATTTTGTGAATTAAGGTTTAGGCTTTTTTTATTATACCAAAGCTAACCTTCAGTTTGTTTCCTGCTTATCTTCCTCCAATTTTTTTCTCACCATTATTAGTACTGACTGGTAAAGGACTCTTCCCTTCAAAACCTCATGGTAATTTTCTATTGTCCTTTGCTACTTAAAAAATTAAAAACTCAGCACCTACATTTACTTAGTACTCCGAAAGTAATTTTGTCTGTTAAATACTGGTTATGCACCAAGCATTGAAATAATTCTTTTACATTCATTATCTCTTTTAATTTAATGCTTATTATAACCAAGTAAAGTAGGTAATATCTTGTTGAGAATTAAGGGATGAGTAACTTGGTTGGGATAAAATAGCGGGAATAATTGAATTTTCTCAATCAGGGTTAGCTGACTCTAAAGCTGATGATCTTGCAGGCTACCTGGTATTGTTTCCCAATTTGGCAGATACAGACATCTATGTTTGCCCCATGATATGCTTTTCACACAGTATGTTTTATAGCAATAACATCAGTATTTCCTATGTCTTTCTCATATTAAAAGAAACTTCTTTTGTCTAAAAATCTACTTTATATAAAAAAATCATTGCTTTCTACTCTGTTTCTTTAGTTTCTAATTTTGTGCCAGGAAGTTGACATTCTTGAAATCTTCAGAAGAATAATTACATTCATGTAATAAGCAAATGTGATACTGTACCCCTTCCCCACAACCACTTTAACATGTGTCTTAACTGACTAACAATTGGTTTGCAAAGGTAAGTTCTAGTGTATGTTTTCAATATTGGCGTGGAATTACACCTTTGACCTGCCCTTGACTTTTGTGAATGACTTAGGGTTCATTGCGCCAAGCAAGGAAGCTGGCAGGTGGAAAGAGCGCCATCTACTGAAATCGTTAATCGGACATGGGTCTTTGGTGATATTAATAAAATACTCAGAATGGGATAGCACCAAACCTTTCAACTGGGAAAACAAATAAAATCTAATTTACGGAGCTTTTGAAAAATATGCATGACTAGGTTCCACTCCTCTACCTCCACAGGCCTCTTGGAGATTCTGATTAATGAGGTCTGGGATGGGGCAGGAGTAACAATACTTTTCCAGTGATTCACAATGAGATGTACAAACTGTACTTGAAAATCACTGGGATAGCTTAATGTGTGAGAATGCAATAAAAACATTTGGTGTTTACACCTATTATGAATAGTTAATAGGCACACAATATTATCTTTCATAGAACATCCCATGACAAAGAACAGACATTGTGTATCTCTCTTTAGTATAGTGGAACTCTTTTCTCTGCAAAGATCCTGCAAAGCTGCCTGTAACTCTTTTGATATTTCATATTGATTAAATATTTCTGAATTCTCTTAGGATAGGTTTAAAAATCGAGGAAAAGATAAATAGCAGCTGAAGAATGACTCAGATTATCAGTAGTGAATAAGAATGATTAGGGGGAAATGTAAGTAACAGGAACAATGCTCTGAAGCAGTGGGGAGAAAGAAGTACTGGAAGTTGCCTGAGTTCCATGTGTGAAGAATATTCTGTTTTGTTGTTGTTGTTCTCATGGGAAAATTCTGATAGAATTTTGTCAAAAATTTTAAAGTTTTTAAGCCATTCCTATAATCTTGGCAATCAGACCAGTTGAATATGATTTTTTTTCTTTTTCCAAAATAATTGTCATGCAATAGTGTATGAGTTGTTATTATGTGGCATCATGCTAACAGTTAATGCAATTATTCCTGGAAGGAAGACCTATAGAGATTAAACAATTTTTAGGCCCCAATAAGTTAAATTATTCCCTTTCCTACAGACACCCTATATGGAGAAGGCAAATTAAAAAGGAAGTAAGGTAGCTATTAGTTGATACCCAATTTTCTTCAAATCTTCTAAAGTGTGTTTTCATATTTTCTGGAGATGTGTGGGAAAATTGAGCTCTGACTTAGATCCAACTCAAAGCCTGTGGAAACATGAGAGGCTAAGTAGTTTCCTGCGAAGCTCTGTACTACCAACCTCTGTTTAATTTGTTTTCTTATGTTATATCTCAGAGCACAATATTATTATGATTTGGCAGAAAACCTCCTTGATCTGTTAGTAATTAGGCATACCTCTAAAGTGAACATGGGTTGGTTGCCAGGCAATTGTTCTGCATTTCACAATGACTTGTATCCTCAAGAGAATAAATTATATCCAAGCAGGGACCACAAAACAGGGGTTTCTGACAGGCTAGGGTAGAAGGTGAAAACACACACACACACACACACACACACACACACACACATATTCATCAGAATAGCAAAAACAAATCCCAAAGGAGCATTTCATTGAGGTTCTCTGAAATCTTATGACCACTGGCCCTAGTTTGACTGGATAGGAAGAGGTAAGAAAGAACTATTGAAGAAGGGTTTCTTTAGCATGGATTAGTGGTCAGGCACATGCTGATCCTAGGGTGATGATGATATATTTTAATGAAGGGAAGTTTTCTGAAACCCCTTTAGTAACACAATGTCAATAGACACTGTCTACTAATGAACAAGAACTAGAGAGTCTCTAAATTTAAAATTGGTGAAACAGTAAAGTCATAATGTTGATAAGTGAGAACTGCTGTAAAGGTAAAGGTAGTGAGGTCAAAAATAGATATTCAAAAAATTTAGAAAGAGAAACTCCAAAAACACACTTATTGGAGGTGTTAAACTCAGGCAATAAGTATATGATAGGATCCAAGATTATAGTCCAGCCTCCACTACTAAAAACCTACAAAAAACTTTTAAAATGCATTATCTCATTTAGTATTTACAGTAATCTTGAAAACAGGTAAGACCATTATAATTTCCACTTTATTGAATTTTATTTTTTTAACACCAGGGAACATGTGTTTAATACATGAAGGAGCATGTCAGAGAGATTAAGAACTTGCCCAGGGTGACAAAGCAGATGAAAAATTCTCAAATTCAAGTTTTTTTCAGTATTCTTTCCACAAACTAAAGGGAAATAAGCCAACTTTAATTCTTTCCTGAAGGCAGAAAAGAAGCTCTTACCAACTGGTGACATTGTATCTTAGGTTGATACATTTTCATTCCTTGCCTGTGCTCACACAGATAGAGGAGAATGCTACAGTAAAGGAAACATTTAGGAAGAGAGTGCTTTGTGTTTTTTTTTTTTTAAAGTAGGCCATCCACTGTGATAGTAATTCTGTTTATTCCAAATGTGAAATGAAAGTTAATCTGTTCCCTAAAAGCATTTCTGAGGAAAAAAATAAGTTATTCAAAGGCATGAAAGACAAAATGTTGGAGTTCTTCCTTGCTCTCTCCCCTCAAAAGCTACTGAGAAAGATATTTGGATGAAGGGGAGAGAGAAGAGAGAGAAAGAGAGAGAGGGAGAGAAGAGTGTGTGTGTGTGTGTGTGTGTAAGTAATGAGAAAAAACCATTAGACCAGAAGTTTATAAATTGAAAGTTTTATAAAAAGCTTTTTTTAAATTTTGAAATTTATTGAAGCAATTCCCCTTTTTATTGATTAAGGCTGGAGGGGATGGGGCTTGGTGGATTTAGTTTAGAGTTTCAAATTCACTTATTTTCTAATGAAACAAAAACTCAGAATGAAACAATGGATACAATCTGGAATGAGTGAAACATTTTGCTCTAAACTGTTTTATGAAAAGACAAATTTCATATAATTCTGGCAAATAATAGTGTTCTCCAACAAGGCTGCTTACCAAGCAATAATGCTTTATTACATATCCAATATCTTTAGAAAAAGGGCAAATGTAGAATGTATTTATTATAGAATTATTAGCTTTTGGAAACAATAATTACTTTACTTGGTAGCATACATTTTTACTTTTGAGAGACTTTATTGGTGGCAGCCAATGGGAAAGATGTGAATTTTTGTAGTAATTTATAAAATTCAAAATCATAGCTGTGAGGTGACAAGGGAAATCGTTTTAGGGCCCACTTTTAGTTGGGACTTTTGAATTGCTTTGCTCCTGAAAGGTATGTGCCATGAATTGAGAGGAGGGAGGAGCTTACCAAAGAATTTGAGATGAATAAAATCTAACCTAGTCAGGACACATTTACAGAATTTTTTTGTTAAAAAAAATGTAGAAATGAAGGCTTGTTTTTCTCATTTTCCATTGCATAAATGGTTGCTCAAATGCGAGTTTCTAATTTATCATAGTTTATGTTGATATATTAAGAGACTAATGTGTCATTTGTGTTTTGATTTCTACATTCTAGAGAGACAGTTTAATCAGTGCATGACCAAAAGCAAACAGAATGAACTGCATCCTCATGGAAGTCTGCCCAGGAAATCCCCAAAATACAGAAGGATCATAAGTAGATGGAAATTCTGTCATAGAACATCTCTCACAAGTGTGTTATAAGAATGACAGTGAAGCTACAGGTTACAACAGATTTGTGAACTCAGCCAAGCACAGTGGTGGCAGGGCCTAGCTGCTACAAAGAAGACATGTTTTAGACAAATACTCATGTATATGGGCAAAAAACTTGAGGATTGTATTTGTGACTCATTGTATAACAGGGTATTTTAGTTTCTGTTCTGTGGAAAGTGTAAAGCATTCCAACAAAGGGTTTTAATGTAGATTTTTTTTTTTTTCACCCATACTGTTGATTGCTAAATGTAATAGTCTGATTGTGATGCTAAATAAATGTCTTTTTTTTTCCCAAAGAAAAGGAAGAATGACATATTTGTTCTTCATTCTTGTTTCACATTAGTAGTGGCATTTCTCATGCTGTGTTTTCCCAGCCTTGTTCTATATTTTGAGTTACGTGAAGAAAAGTATGCCAGGATGCAATAGGAAGGGTGCTTAATATTCATCTTGTAGGTTCAGGGAGATCTTTCCATGGAAGTAACATTTGAACTGAGATCTTAAGGATGAATAGGAATTATTCAGGCCAAGTGGTAAGTCAGAGAAAAGTGCTTGCTTTAGATAAACGACTGTATCTATATTAAAGACATAAGACAGCATGACATGTTTGATGAAATAAAATTAATTCCAAAAGACTTATAGAAAGTAAAGAGGAAGTGTTCATACTATTAGGATGCAGCAGTTTGCAGGGATCAGATTATGAGGGTTACTTTAAATCATGGTAAGGAGTTTGGATGCTGGCTTAAGTGGACTGAGAAATCAATAATTTGAAAAGAGAAGAAAATGATTAGATTCGGGCTTTGAAAATATTTCTGTAGTTGCTGTGGGGAAAGTGGATTGAGAGAATACAATAACAGAGGCTAAGACATCTGTGAGGAGAGAGTAGAAAAATTAGAGTGGTCTAGATGAGAAATTAGGCAATAATAGAGAAGACAGAAATGGGTAGATCCAGAAGTATTAACAGAAGTGGCAGGAATGGAGCACAGTAACTACTTTGGAGCAGGGCGAGGCAGATGCAGGATTGAGGATGTCACCCAGGTTTCTGACCTGGCCAACAAAATGGTTGGTAGTAGCTTTCACTGGAGATAAAAAGAAGATAGAAGGACAGGGGAGTAGCAGTTTAGGGGTTGTGGGAAGAAACAATCACAACGAACAAGTTAAGTTTCAGGCACTGGAAGGACATCCATTAGGAGCTACACAGTGAGTAGGTGGGTATCTGAGACCGAAATTCAGAAAAAAGATCCAGACTGGAGTTAGAAATTTGTGAATCATCAGCATAAAGATGGCAGTTGAAGAAGATAATCTCATACACTGAGGGAGAAGAAAAGTGGAACTCCAAAAGAGAAACAGAAGAACACCACTCTTAGGGTTGAGAGAAAGAGAAGGAGCCCCCAAAGGAGAAACCCAGAAGTGTGTGGTTTTATGGGAGCCAAATTAAGGAAATGCTTCCTGACAGAACATTAACAGGGCCACATACTTACTGAATTATCACCTGAGACAAGTAATAAGAAGTATCCCTTGGATAGATGGTGCTGCATTCATTGCAATCCTTGGCAAAATGAGGTTTAGTAGAAGAGCAGTGGTGACAGAAGCCAGATTGCCTGAGGTTGAATGCTAAACAGGAAGTGAGGATGTAGAGATAGTGAGTGCAGATGACTATTTAAAGAATGTTCGCTACAGAGAGGAGGAAGGAGATAGCACAGTAGCTACAGGGTGATGTGAGATTGAGAAAGGAATTTTTTAAGATGGGAAAGAATTGAGTATGTCTAAATGCTAATGGGAGAGAGCAAACTGAGGTGCATAGTTAAAGGGAAGAAAAGATAACATACTGAATAAAGTCCCTGAAAAACTGGGTCTTTTAAAAAATCACTCCACTGACAAGCTGAGGCAGAGGAGAAGTCTTATAAAGGACTAAACCCATCAAACCTCACCCCCTTCAGCCTTAATCAATAAAAGAGAATGGTTTCAATACATTTCTTCTGTCTGATAAGAAAGTATGAGAGATACCATGGGTTTGGTTCCAGACCACTAAAATAAAAAGAGTATCATAATAAAGCAAGTCACAGAAATCCTTTGGTTTTCCAGAGCCAGTTGACTCAGTGTAAAGTTTTCTTCATATGGTTCAGGTAAGTTTGTAGATTAAATCCTAAGACCTGAGGGAATTTTCACCACATGCCTCTCCAGAATTGGTGTATAGTCTCCATAGTTACTGACATAGACTAAAATAGTTATTTTCATTGTGCCCTCCCCCTCCCATGCCATGTTTTTCTTTTTTCTTTTTCTTTCTCTTTCTTTCTTTCTTTCTTTTTTTTTCTTTCTTTCTCTCTTTCTTTCTTCATTGTTTTCTTTTTTTTTTTTTTTTTTTGAGATGAAGTCTCGCTGTCCCAGGCTGGAGTGCAATGGCACGATCTTGGCTCACTGCAACCTTTGCCTCCCACACTCAAGTGATTCTCCTGCCTCAGCCTCCTGAGTAGCTGGGATTACAAGTGCCTGTCACCATATCTGGCTAATTTTTGTATTTTTAGTAGAGATGGGGTTTCACCATGTTGGCCAGGCTGGTCTCAAACTCCTGACCTCAGATGATCTGCACCCGCCCCCCCCAGCCTCCGAAAGTGCTGGGATTACAGGTGTGAACCATGGTGCCTGGCCGCCATGTTTCTTACAATGGCAAAAGGACCTTCATCTGGGTGATGTACAATGATGGTTATGGTTTTAAATCTATGCTTGCTACTACAGTGACAGTTCTGTGATCCAAGAATAATCATAAGAATATTGCTTGTGCTGGGCACAAAGAATATGCAAGCATATCTTGTTTTATTGTGCTTCATTTTATTGCACATCACAGACACTGCATTTTTTACAAATTGAAAGTTTGTGGCAACCCTGAGTTGAACAAGCCTATTGGTGCATTTTCCAACAGCATGTGCTCACTTTATTTCTCTGTTTCACATTTTGGTAATTCTTATAATATTCTCAGTTTCATTATGGTTATATCTGTTATATTGATCTGTGATCAGTGATCTTTGATGTTACTATTGTAATTATTTTGGGTGCAACACTGTACCCACCTAAGTTGGCAAACTTAATTGCAATAAGTGTTCTGCCTGCTCTGCTGACTGGCTGTTCCCTATCTCTTTTTCTCCTGGGTCCTCCATATTCCCTAGAACATAGCAATGTTGAAATATAGGTCAAGTAATAACCCTACAATGGCCACTAAATGTTCAAGGGGAAGAGTTGCACACCTCACTCTAAATTAAAAGCTAGAAGTGATTCAGTTTAGTGAGGAAGGCATGTCAAAAGTCAAGACAGGCTGAAAGCTGGGCCTCTCACATCAGTTAGCCAAGTGGTGAATGCAAAAAAAGAAAACGTTTTTGAAGGAAATTAAAACTGCTATTTCAGTGAACACACAAATGATAAGAAAGCAAAATGGCCTTATTGTTGACATGGAGGAAGTTTTATTGGTCTGGATAGAAGAACAAACCAGCCACAACATTCCCTTAAGCCAGAACTTACTCGGAGCAAGGCTATAACAATCCTCAACTCTGTTAAGTCTGTGAGAGTGGTAAGGAAGTTGCAGAAGAAAAGTTGAAAGCTAGGAGAAGTTGGTTCATGAAGTTTGAGGAAATATGCCATCTCCTTAATTTAAAAGAACAAAATGAAGGCCAGGCGCGGTGGCTCATGCCTGTAATCCCAGCACTTTGGGAGGCTGAGGCCAGCAGATCATAAAGTCAAGAGATCAAAACATCCTGGCCAACATAGTGAAACCCCGTCTCTACTAAAAATATAAAAATTAGTGGGGCATGGTGGTGCACGCCTGTAGTTCCAGCTACTCAGAAGGCTGAGGTAGAATTGCTTGAACCCAAGAGGCAGAGGTTGCAGTGAGCCGAGATCATGCCATTGCACTCCAGCCTGGGTGACAGAGCCAGACTCTGTCTCAAAAAAAAAATTAAAAAAAAAAAAGAACAAAATGAAGCAGCAAGTGCTCATGGATACACTGTAGCAAGTTGTCCAGAAGATCTAGCTAAAATAAATGATAGAGTTGGCTCCACTAAACAATAGATTTTCAATGGAGATAAAACAGCCTTATATTGGAAGAAGACATCATCTAGGACTTTCATAACTAGGGACGAGAAGTCAATGCATGGCTTCAAAGCTTCACAGGACAGACCAACCTTTTTCTTAGGGGCTCATGCAGCTGGTGACTTTAGGTGAAGCCAATGCCAGTTTACCATACTGAAAATTCTAGGGTCCTTTAGAATCATGCCAAATCTACTCTGCTTGTGCTCTATAAATGGAACAATAAAGCCTGCATGACAACCTATCTGTTTACTACATGGTTTACTGAATATTTTTAGCCCACTGTTGAAACCTACTATCCATGAAAAGGAGATTTATTTCAAAATATTACTGCTCATTGACAATGCCCCTGGTGACCCAAGAGCTCTGGGAGGCTTGTGCAAGGAGAATAATGTTGTTTTTACACCTGTTAACACAACATTCTTTCTGCAACCCCTGAATCAGGGAGTAACTTTGACTTTTAAGTCTTATTTAAGGAACACATTTTGTGAGCCTGTAGCTACCATAGATAGTGATTCCTCTGATGAATCCGGACAATGTAAATTGAAAATCTTCTGGAAAGAGCTCACCATTCTAGGTGCCATTAAGAATATTTGTGATTCACAGAAGGAGGTCAAAATAGCAACATTAACAGGAATTTGGAAGAAGTTGATGCTAACTCTCAAGGATGACTTTTAGGAGTTGAAGATTTCAGTAGAAAGTAACTGCAGATGTGTTGGAAGCAGCAAGAGAACTAGAATTAGTGGAGAGTCTGAAAACATGACTGCATTGCTGCAATCTCACGGTAAAACTTGAATAGATGAAGAGTTGTTACTTGTAGATAAGCAAAGAAAGTGGTTTCTTGACATGGAATCTGCTCCTGGTGAAGACACTATAAACGTTGTTGAAATGACAACAAGAAACATTGTTGAAATGACAACAAAGAATTTAGAATATTATGTAAACTGAGTGTATAAAGTAGCAGCAGGGTTTGAGAGGATTAATTCCAACTTTGAAAGAAGTTCTGTGGATAAAATGCTATCAAACAGCATCACATGCTACAGAGAAACCTTTGTGAAAGGAAGAGTCAATCAATGTGGCAAACTTCATTATTTTCTTATTTTAAGAAATTGCCACACACAGCCACTCCACCCTTCAGCAACCCCCACTCTGATCAGTCAGCAGCCATCAACACTGAGGCAAGACCCTCTGCCAACAAAAAGATCATGGCTTTCAGAAGGTTCAGATGATTGCATTTTTTAGCAATATTCAAAAATTAAAAGACGTAAATCTATTGCACACTTCATACACTATGGAATAGTGTAAACTTAACTTTTATATCCTCTGGGAAACAAAAAAAATTATGTGACTCACTTTATTGTGATATTTGCTCTATTGGTATGGTCTGGAACTGAACCCACAAGATCTCTGAGGTATGACTGTATTGCCTTCATATTCTTGTAAGAATTATGCAAGGTGAATATTATTATCCTCAGCTTACAGGTAAGTAAAAGCTCAGAGAAAATAAATAAATTCGTGCAATCAAAGAGCTGGTAAATGGCCAGGCACGGTAGTTCATGCCTATAATGCCAGCATTTTGGGAGGCCAAGGCAGGTGGATCACTTGAGGCAAGGAGTTCGAAACCAGCCAGGCCAACATAGCAAATCCCATCTCTACTGAAAATACAAAACAATTAGCTGGGTGTGGTGGCACACACCTGTAATCCAAGGTACTTGGGAGACTGAGACAGGAGAATTGCTTGAACTCAGGAGGTGGAAGTTGCAGTGAGCTGTGAGCCAAGATTGCACCACTGCACTGTAGCCTGGGTGACAGAGCCAGCCTCTGTCTCAAAAGAGCTGGTAAATCACTGAACTAGCACTTCACCTAGGTTTATCCATTTCAGATGATGAGCACCAGTGTAAAGTGCTCATTTTCTGAAATAGACAATGTTGTGCTTCAAATTACCCTCATGGCAGTGTTATGTTTTACAACTAATCTTCTCTGTTACACAATAGTGAACAACCCACAGTGGGAGATATTGGTATTGGTATACAAAAGAAAGAGAGAGTTGATGAAAAACTAGATCCAGAAATAGATCAATGGGAAAAACAAAGTAATTACTTTCAGCACCTATGTATTCCTTCACCTTTCCCATTTTCTCATGCCTTCATTTATTCACTCACTAATAACATATTTTTAAATTTACAGAGAAATTTTGTCCTCATGGAGCTAAAATTACTCAATTAGATACTTAAATTACAATTATGGTAAGAGATACAAATGAAAGGTTTGGAGACTTTGGGGGATGATAACAGGAGGGATACAAGCAAGTTTATGAGTCAACCTAATGTTTCCTTGAGGAAGTGATAGTTGGGCTGACCTTTGAAAAATTTGTAAGAATGAACCAATCCAATGAAACCTGAAGAAAGGAGCTTTGTTTTTCACAGAGGAAATTGCCCATGTGAATGTCCACAAGCAGAATGGGAAATGACATAAGGCCAGTGGGGCTGGAGCCCAAAGGGTAAGCAGGAGACTACATTCAGACAAGACAGGTAAGGTAGGCAGGGGTCAGATCATCCAGGGCCTTATATGACACATTGAGTCTTCTAAAAGATTGTTATTGTTTTACCTACTCAAGATCTATCCCCTCTTTTGTCAAGTAATAACACTATGATTTATCCTTGGAAAACCTACCTTCAAATCACAGGGCTCAGGTTGTCTATCTTCAGCTTCAAAGCTGGGCATTTTTTTTGGAAGGGGAAGAGGGTATTTCTCTGTTACCCAGGCTGGAGTGCAGTGGTGTAACCTTGTCTCACTGCAACCTCCACCTCCTCGGTTCTTGTGCCTCAGCCTCCTGAGTAGCTGGGATTACAGGAATGCACCACCACACCTGGCTAATTTTTGTATTTTTAGTAGAGATAGGGTTTTACCATGTTGGTGAAACTCCAGGCTGGTCTCAAACTCCTGACTTCAAGTGATTCTCCCCATCGGTCTCCTAAAGTGCTGAGATTACAGGCATGAGCCACTGCACCCGGCCTAAAACTGGACATGTGTTAATCCAGCCTTGACCAATCCGAGATTAATCCTCCTTTCACCACAGAAATTACTAAGAGAGGAAAACACACAACCCAAGCCAGGCCAATAAAAACCAATAAAGTTAGTTCTGGGCCTTCTGCTTGTGTTGTTGGGGAAAAGTATTCCCTCTCTGCTGGGGATGCTGATGTGATGGGATGTAAACCTAATACTACTGGCAGCCAGAAGGAAAAAACTCATTTTCTCAAAGGAAATGCCTTTTCTATGGCGTAGACAACACAGAGGATGGTGGAGCAGAGAGATAAGACGGAAATCAAGTTGATATCATTGAGCAGATCTACTCCATAACTTTTAAGTTTTATGAACCAGCAAATTTCTCTCACAAAACAAGCCGGTTTGAGGTTTTTTCAGTCACTTAGATCTGAAAGAATCCTGATTTGTATATTTTTTAAATGGTGCAAGATTTGAAGCATGGTAACAGACCCTTAAATGTAGAATTGCCTCAATTCAGGTAGTAAAGAGGCAATGAGGACCCTTCTTTCTTTAGCTGAGAAATTGACACAGATGTTGATTAACCTATCTTTTGTATCTTGGGGCTCAGACCATATTTCTACTGAGGCTGAAGATTAAAGGATGTATATGAAAAAAAGCCCCAGAAATGTATTTATCCCTTTTTGTAGAGTTTAATGATGTCCTACATGCAAGAAACAGCTGCATTAAAAGCTGGCTTCTCTGGAAGCAGTAAAAACACTAAAAGCAACCCTTTCAGCCCTTGTCCTGATAGACAAGCCAGCCGAGAGTCAGAAGCATTTTTGCTTCAGTCTTACCTAAACTTAGTGTTAGCAAAGGTGGGGAGAGTAGAATAAAATTGGAAGCTATGAGTAAAACTAGGAATTCTGCCCACCTGGGGAGACAGAGCACTGAGGCCAATTGTTAGAATACAGAAACAACAAATTTGGAATCTAGAATCAAGGATTAGAATGCAATACTGACTCAGTTTTGTTGTAAACTTACTGAATTTACTGGAAACAGATTGTAGAGTTTAGTAAACTTTTAAGGAACAGAGGTTTCCAGAGAAATGCAAATACCCATAACTGAGTACTATGATTGCTCAACCCCTGAGGCAATACTCAGTCAGGATCCTAAACCTATACCAACAGAAACAGCACTATCAGTAGGGTATGATAACCAGAAAGTAGGTATCCCCAGTGCCTTTGTCAGCTGTGACCATAAAGGACAAGCAACAGGGGAATCCCAAAAGACAGATCCAAGAGGAGACTGAAGGGTTGACCAAGGAATTTGCCCCAAGGCCAGGACAAGGGGTTACTGCTGCTCCTGTCTAGCAGGATAGTATATATGCTAAAGAATGGTGATCATTTTCTGCCACCTCCCACCCATATCCCCTTTTTCAAGCAGGAGTTTTTTTTGATAGTTATTTTGTTTCCTTCAAATAAATGCATATTAGATTTCTTGGTTAGAGTTTCTAGCATCTATTGTAAATGAAGAACCTACCTGAAAACAGAGCTAAAATAGACCAAATAAGAGCTGGGAAATGCAGAGTGAGATGGAGTCCTGGTGTCATCATTTGAGCTCATTTTTCTAGCTAAACATGAAGATGACCTATTTATGCAAGTTTTCACTATGTTAGTCAATCCCTCTTCCACTTCCCATTTTTTGGGGAGCAATCGACTTTTTGTCGGGTTTATGTCCTTCCCAACCTAAAAAGTCTTTAACCCAACAACAGTGGGATGTCATGAAATGGATGTAAGCAGGGTTGGGATGTGATCAGATTTGAGATTTTTAAAGAACAAATTTTGAGTAATTAATCTTGAATGAACACCATCTAACTCTCTAAAAGTCATAAATAAGAATACTCAGTCAGCTAGTTGATTGTACCTATGTTTGTACTGAATGTTTGTAATGAGACAAAATGTAACTGTTTACATTTGCTATGAGAGATAATTATGTAACACAATCCAATAATATAATATCTTTCTTACTGAAGAAAGATATTTTCTTCAATAATTTTCCTAAAATTATATTTTAGGAAATATAATTTTGAGAAAATAAGTCAGTTTTTTAGTGACTTTTTATATAATCTTGAAAAAAATTCAGACATAATTTTTACCTTAAAAGAAAGTTTCATTTTGTTTTCCAAACAATGTTACCACCAGTTTACCACTTTCTAGTTATCTCTTAGTTTTTGGAAAAGTCACCAAGCTTCTTTAAGCAGATGACACAACTCATTTAAATGCATTTTTTCCCCAGATTTATTAGAAAAAGTTCCATCTCAATGTATAACTGAGAATAACTTACTCCTTAGAATAAATCTCTATTGATATGACTATTCCTGGGAGTTTCATATATCTTTTACTGAATGTACTATTGCAGATATAAAGTAAGCTCATATTAAAGATGAAAAATCGCCTCCTCCATTTTATTGCATTCAAGCTTTTCTATTCTTCTGAGGTCTTAGAAAATTGAGGTCTCATATTTATAGAAAGATGTGTTAAGCCACATGATTTAATTATCAACATTATCAACATTAGGTCTAATATTTATGAAATCTGTTGTAAAAATCACATGATTTCATTATCATTAGAAAAATCTAGAAAGTTCTGATGCTGTAATGCCTATCTTGGCCTCCCATTATAATCTTTTAGTGTCAAGATACTAACCCACATATATTTTGGTTTATTACTTACCTTTCAGCCCCAAATGCTTCTTGAAACAAGATTTCCTTCTTTGTAACAATGTCTTTTTTTTCTCCATAATTCTCAAGACATTTTAATGAGGAAGAGTGATCCAAAAATCTGGGTCATTGCTTAATGATTGACCAAGAGATATTTGCATAAACAATTGTCAGAGAGTATTTCAGGTAATTCATTGTGCCCATTTTTAGAAAAAATGGATTGTAAATGTAGCATAGAAATATTCTTGAGACAGCTTATTCAACAATGAAATTGCTTACTAATCTAGATTAATGTTTTCCTTTGAGCAGAAGCAGAGGTTCATAAGCATGAAGCCTAATTTACTGTTTGACAGAGTCTGTTATTCAAAAGCAGGCTTGTGTGGCTAGTTATAAGTGACCAAGGCTTGGGGTAACCCTCTTGTGGTTTTATAAGTGATTGTCCTTAAAAATCTAAGTTTCTTCATGTGAATCCACATATATATTAGTGAAGATTCCAGCTTAGAAAGTACTCTCTCCACTCCCCATTCTATTTTAACCAGAATCTAAGTGTAGGTTTAGCCACAAGAAAATTGGTTACCCTCACATACTCACAATGTCATGGTCCTAGGGACACCTGCCAACTATTTCAAAACATGGACGGGATTGGCTAGCTTCAGTGAGACAAATGAAGTTTAGCTTAGAAAACTGACTTTGTAAGTGCTTTTGTTTCTACTGTGCTTCCCAGAACCTCATTCAAATTTATTTTTCAATAGTGTGGTCACTATTTACTGATCCCTGAGAAAGATAATCTTATTACTTTTTAGAGAAGAAATGTTCTTATCACATTAGGTTAAGGTCAATTTATACTCCAATTACTTTTCATTTCAGCATAGATTTTTCCATCTGTTTCATGGACAACTTCTTTAGCCAAGAAAAACAACCTCAAAGGCAAATATTTTACTGCAATGTCTGGTTTTCTTTAGAGAAGTGTAAACAATTGAATTTTTTGTTTCATAAAAAAAATAAAATTATGATTAGAGTTTGTGATAAAAGAGATATGCCATTTCCCTTGGGTCAAATATGAGTTCAGAAACTGTCCCTAAACAGCTTACATGGGGGACTAGGCTACACAATTGGATCAACTTCTATTCTTCCACAGAGGGAAACAGTAAGTTTTCTTATTTTAAAAATGCCAAAGATTACAACTTAGAAAGATATTTATGTATAATTTCCTTCTTAGAACTAGTTAACAATCCTTCTCAATATAAATACACCTCAGAAATTAATAATATAAGACTATGCTGGGAGTGGTGGCTCATGCCTGTAATCCCAACACTTTGGGAGGCTGAAGTTGTAGGAATGCTTGAACCTAGGAGTTTGAGACGAGCTGGGAAACGTACTGAGACCATGTATTTACAAAAAATAAAAAAAGTAGCTGGACATGGTGGCATGCGCCTAGAGTCCCAATACTTTGGGAGGTTAAGGTGGGAGAATCACTTGAAGTGAGCCAAGGCCATCCCACTGCACACCATTGTGGATGACAGAGTGAGACCCTTTGTCTAAAAAATTAAAATGGGCTAAGAGCGGTGGCTCATGGCTATAATCCCAGCACTTTGGGAGGCCGAGGCAGGTGGATCACCTGAGGTCGGGAGTTCGAGACCAGCCTAACCAACATGGAGAAACCCTGTCTTTACTAAAAATACAAAATTAGCCTGGCATGGCGGCACATGCCTGTAATCCCAGCTACTCGGGAGGCTGAGGCAGGAGAATCACTTGAACCTGGGAGGCGGAGCTGAGATTGTGCC
>NW_012108208.1:1401719-1442685 GCF_000951045.1 Mandrillus leucophaeus
TATGTATACACATACACACACACGCACTTAAAGCTTCTGTTAAAAACCTTGCAACTTTTCCATGCAGCTATTTTTTTTAACAATTTTCATTGAATAGAGAATATATACCCTTGTTTTGTACTTTTAATTGTTCTGCTTATTAGCGTACTTATTAGGTATACCACCCTATCATTTGATGGGTATATACTCAGAATTGGTCATTCTTGAAATGTCGGGAATACAGCCCTCAAAGGTTTTGGGAAAATCTCAATAGAAGAGCCACGAATCAGAAAGGATCCCAGGAGGAAATAGAGGGCATATTTACATTATGATAATTTGAGGAGGGTTTTATATAGAAATATTACAGATGTTTGGAAAATGTTTGTAGGAATCACAAAGGGGAACACTATTATCACCCCTAGGCTCAAGGGGAAAGGTGAGAAAATGGTTACCAGAACCCAAGAGGAAAGAGATGTATAGTTTATCCTACCTTGAAAGGAACTATGATGTTAGGATGGAGGACAGTGCCAGTCTGAGGTGATTCCACAGCAAAGGAGTCAGGGGAAGAAATATCCCATATTTACTCTTGACCCTCTCTGTGATCCATTGTCAGGGCTTCTTCTGGGCTACACTGCACTGCCTGATACGATAGCCTGGTCACAGGTGGCTACTGAAATGTGGTTTTAGGTGTAAAATACATCCCAAATGTTGAAAACTTAATATGAAAAAAGAATGTGAAATATCACCTTAATAATTTTATGTTAAATAAAAATGGTATCAATAGTATGGACATATATATTTGATACACATTATTATTAAACATTAACACATTAAATATGTATATATCAATATATGTAATATGTAATAATATCTGACATGTTATTATTTTTACTTGGTTTTTAATTTTAAAACATAGCTATTAGAAAATTTAAATTTTTAGAAAATTATTAAGATTAAAAAACATATTTATACATATATCATACCATATCACGTAATATCATACCAGATCACACAATTTCTGTTAGACAGGACTAGGCTAAATTTACTAGAAAGTAGAGGATGTGGGAGTCTGTTGATACAGTTAATTACAGGCCAGCTTCTGGAGCACAGAAAAGGTTGGAGAAGGAGGGTGAGTGACCCAGGAGAGAACAACAGAGATGTTAATAAAGAATATTAAACCTAGAAAGATGTACCCTAAGTAAGTGGACATTTTTCTTGGTGATTTCTATTGTTGGTCTGTGAAATAATTTGTCAGGAAACTTGTCAGGACATTCCATATTACATGAAGACTCATATACATTTTTTCTTTTTAAACAGCATTGAGGGTGGAATACATAATCAGCTGAGTTCTTTCCAATTGTAACTTTTCACTTTTATGTGTGTTCCATTTTGCTAAGCTCTGAGTATAACTTGAAATTCATATTATGGAAGTATATGTAGGTCTTTAAGGGACAACTATAGCAGGTCTGACAAGTGGAAGACACTTAAAAAAACAAATTTATTTTATGAGATGGAGTCTCAACATGTTGCCCAGATTGGTCTTGAACTCCTGGACTCAGGCAGTCCTTCCACCTCAGCCTCCCCAAGTGCTGGAATTACAGGTGTGAGCCACTGCACCTGGCCTAGAAGACATATTTAAAAAATTTTTTTTGGGGGGGGATGGTGTCTCTGAGAGTTGATTAACCTTTTTGTGAAAAATATTTGTTTAAATGTAGGCATTTATCTTTTATTAAGTAAATATTGATTGGGTAGCTTTTATGTTCCCTCACTGAGCTTATTGTCTAATATAATATTAGGAAAGAGATATTTAGCAAGCAAGCAAATAAATAATACTAATTTTATGTTTTATATATAATACATAAATTGTTATATATATTTTTGAAGAAGGAACAACAAACTAATGTACAATAATGACTGGAGTGTGACTATGGGGTCTTATTGTAGATTAGGATGGTAAATTAGTTTTCTGTTGCTATGTAACAAATTATCATGAACTCAGCCATTTAAAAAACATTCATTTATTTTATATTGTTCTGTAGATCAGAAGTCTGGCATGGTATGGCTGGGTTCTCTGCTCAGGGTCTCACAAGGCTGAAATAAAAATTCCGCTTCCAAGCTCATTGCTGTTATTGGCAGAATTCAGTTCCTTGTAGTTGTAGGACTGAGATCCTTGTTCCTTGCTGGCTGTTAGCCAAGGGCTACTGTGGGCTCCTGTAGCCTGCCACATTCCTTGAATTCCTCCATCTTTGTCAGCAATGGCATGTGATAACCTTCACAAACTTCACATCTCTGACTTCTTCAAACAGCCAGATAAAATCGAGTCTTTTTTTCTTTTTTCTTTTCCTTTTTTTTTTTTTCTTTTTGAGTGGAGTTTTGCTCTTGTTGCCCAGGCTGGAGTGCAATGACATGATCTCGGCTCATTGTAACTCCATCTCCCGGGTTCAGGTGATTCTCCTGCCTCAGCCTCTCAGGTAGCTGGAATTATAGGAGCCTGCCACCACACTCAGCTAATTTTTTATATTTTCATCAGAGATGGGGTTTCACCATGTTGGTTAGGCTGGTCTCGAACTCCAGACCTCAGAACTCCTACCACCTCGGCCTCACAAAATGCTGGGATTACAGGCATGAGCTACTGCGCCTGGACAAAATCAATTTTTTTAAAGTATAAGCCCCATTTTTATTTTTACTTATTTTAAATGAATAAATAAAAATTGTATGTATTTATGGTATACAATGTATTTTGATATATGTATACATTGTGAAATGACAAAATCAAGCTAATTAACATATCTACTACCTCACATATTTTTTGTTTGGGGTGAGGACATTGAAATAAACTCTTTTAGCAATATCCAAGTGTATGTTACATTGTTATTAATTATAATTGGAATGCTATACATTAAATTACCTGAACTTGTTATCTCTTGTCTTTTTTTTTTAAGATGGAGTCTCACTCTGTTGCCCAGTCTGGAATGCTGTGGTGCGGTTTGGCTCATTGCAACCTCCATCTCCTGGGTTTAAGCAATTATTCTGCCTCAGCCGGGTAGCTGGGATTACAGGTGCCCTCCACCATGCCAGGCTAATTTTTGTATTTTTAGTAGAGACGGGCTTTAAGCATGTTGGCCAGGCTGGTCTCAAACTCCTGACTTCAAGTAATCCACCCTCCTCTGCCTCCCAAAGTGCAGGGATTATAGGCGTGAGCCACCACACCCAGCCTCTCTTGTTTCTTTGGTATAGCCATTGTAACAGCTATGAGGTCATATCTCACTGTGGTTGAGAAAATTTATTTTAAAGGGCTCATATGACTTGGTCAGTTCCACCCAGTTAATCTCTTTATTTAAAGGTCAATAGATTTGGGACCTTGATTTCATCTCCATATTTCCTTTACAGCAATAGCTACATTACTGTTTGACTGAATAACTGAGAGATGTGCATATATCAAGGCCAGGAACCTGGAGGGTTCATCATAGAATTCTTCTTGTCAAGGATGGTTAAGAAAGCAAAAGGCTTTCTGAGGCATTTCCGTTTCAACGAAAGCCTGAATGACAAGAAATTACCAGACATACAAAGATCTAGGGGGTGGGGCTGAGGGAAAGAATTATTGCTAGAGATGTACATTTCAAATGGTGAATTCCTAAAAAATGTATAATGGAATATCAATTCAAAACTCCAAAAACTTCTGGAAGTATACAGACCATTATGTATTAGAATTTAATAATAACTGTATACCTACGCTTGCTGTACAAATGCTGAACTTTAAACAATGAAGTTTAGCAAATAGTAGTATACAAAGAACAACTCCTGAAGGATCTTATACTTTCTATACTTCCCAAACTTTCTACTATCTTCCTGTTTTTCGGGGCATCAGCCTCTTGTTTATATTCTTCATGTATCTTTTCTTCCATCCTCCTCTTCCTTTAATGTCACATGGTCTTAATCACTATAGTATACTCATATTTATGTCCTTGCACAATCTTTCCTGTGATCTCACGTATCTAGAAGAATCCTTTTAGATACCTATCTTTAGAGAGTCAGCACTCTACCATTAATCAAAGGCCTGCTCTAGGCAAAACTAGGAAAAATGTTCTTTCACTGTCCTTTGATCTTTCCTTTAAATCCTTGTTGACTTCTTTCTACCACCTTTGCTCTACCAAGCAGTCAAAGATCTCAGGGCTCCTCCTCCTTTTCCAGTATTAATGCTCAGATTCAGCTAGATCTTACTGGACGCCTTTTACATATATTAAAGTTTAAACAATTGATGAGTAGTTTCATGTGTGCAGGGGGTGTCTGTATTTTGACACTGGACAATTGATTAATTCATAAGACTGAGGATTTAATTATGAAATCTTCAGAATAACCAGGCTAGATGCCAACCCTGCTCAATGTCCCTATGAACTGTCCTGCTCAGGAAAGCAGCACCAGGCTCTTTGTGTATTTCTTGTGGAGAGTCAGACACTAATTTGACTAGAGTCGGTACCTGGTCAACTGAGATTCACCCATAAAAATGCTGATGAGGCCGGGCGCGGTGGCTCACGCCTGTAATCCCAGCACTTTGGGAGGCCGAGGTGGGCGGATCACGACGTCAGGAGATCAAGACCATCCTGGCGAATACGGTGAAATCCCGTCTCTACTAAAAATACAAAAAAATTAGCCGGGTGTGGTGGCGGGCGCCTGTAGTCCCAGCTTCTGGGGAGACTGAGACAGGAGAATGGCGTGAACCCGGGAGGCGGCGGAGCTTGCAGTGAGCGGAGATCGCGCCACTGCACTCCAGCCTGGGAGACAGAGCCAGGCTCCGTCTCAAAAAAAAAAAAAAAAAAAAAAAAAGCTGATGAAATGGATTGGTACAAAACATTCTGCCCAAGAAAAGTGAGACAATGAGCAAAGCCAACCAGTCTATTTCCTTCCGGAATTTTAACTGGATATTGCCGAGAGAAATTTCTAGTAAGTGTGCTAAGAGCAGGATGAGAAAGCTAGTCAGGAAAAACAGCCATACTACAGGAGAGAGACCATGTGGGTAATAAAAGAGAAGGTAACTGGATTCCAGGTGTTTTGATTCTCTATTGCTGCCTAACAAATTAACCCAAAACTTAGTGCTTTACACAATCATTTTATTTGCTTATAATTCTGTGAATCAGGAATTTAGGCAAAGTGTAGTTGGGTAGTCCTGCTCCTCTTGGCACTGGTTGGTGTCATTCACTCAGTTGTGCTTACCTGGGGGTGAAGCTGAAATGCAAGTTCCAAGAAAGTTTTACTCACAGGTATGGCCCTTCAGTACTCCTTCACACACTCTTTCTCTCCATGAGGTTAGCTCAGGCTTCCTCCCTGCAGGGTGGACTCAGGGTAGTTGTTATTTCTTGCATGGTTGCTCACTTCCAATAGAGAGCATTCCAAGAGGGAGAAAGCATAGTCTATAGATCTCTGAAGGCCTACTCTTAGAAGTTCCATAATCACTTTTGCCACAATCTATTTGTCAAAGTCTGTGACAGGGCCAGTCTAGATTCAAGGGGAGTGGAAATAGATTTCACCTCCTGATGAGAGGTGTGGCAAGACTTTGATGACATCTTTTAAGTTACTACATCAGGATTATCTTGGAGCCATATGGCTTAGTAGTTCTTTGTCTTTGTACTATGGAAATAGAAGGTCCCAGCAGATAGTATCTTTTGGAAGAGAAGATAAGATTAGAGGATTTTTCAGTGCCCCTTAAGTCAAAATCTGCTGATGACTACGTTCATTAGCAATGGATTTCTTAAATCATGTCAAACAATATTCCTCTACTCTCGGGATATAAATAAAGACTTCAACTTTCTTTAAAGCTCTGCTAGCAATTATTTTTCTATGGAATCTTCATTAAAATACTTTATTAAGTTAGTAGAACAAACATATAAAACTAAAAAGTAAAAAAGAGATCTTTATGAAAGATTTCTTTAAAAATTTGTACAGAGCAGAGAAAAAAAAAGACATCTGTCTTGCTTCCCCAATGATAGTACGAAGTACAACAGAAGGGAGTATGTGTTGAAAAGGGAATATTACAAGGGTTATTCATTTTATTTTGCCCAATTAATCAGGTGATATACATATAATATTTATGAGTAAATGTCTTTCTGATTTATCTGAAATGAAGGGAGCTTTCCAGAATAAATGCTGTTTTCACATTTAATGGGCTAAAAGTATATCCGGAATGCCTATAGCATATGTCTCAGGTGTGTGGCAGAGTAGTGTAGGGTGAGGGCTAGGTAAAAATGAGGACAAGAGGCACACACAGTGGCCAAACTGGTATGACCTAGGGTGAAAGGGATGCTTTTGTTAATTTGTGGGAAATAAGACCCAAAGCACTTGAAGACAAGAGGAAAGTCACATTACAACTAGAAGTTTTCTATCTTGCCTTTTTTCTTTTACAAATAACTCCAACAGAGGTTGAGAAACTCTCCCAAAGTCACAATAATTACTTGGGTATGAGCATTTGACTGTATGTACCTGCCACATCACACATGCAAGTAATATTTTGTACCTTCCAAACATCCTTTCTGGTTCCATTGTCATATTTTAAGATCTACTTCCCTTGGGTTTCTCTGTTTAAAGAGGACTTTGATCTTAACTTTAGGACTATTTCACCTGTTTTACTTATTATTTATTTATTTATTTTTGAGATGGAGTTTTGCTCTTGTTGCCCAGGCTGGAGTGCAATGGCACGATCTTGGCTCACAGCAACATCCACCTCCCAGGTTCAAGCAATTCTCCTGCCTCAGCCTCCCGTGTGGCTGGGAGTACAGGCGCCCACCACCACACCCAGCTAATTTTTTATATTTAGTAGAGATGGGGTTTCACCATGTTGGTCAGACTGGTCTCGAACTCCTGACCTCAAGTGATCCACCCACCTTGGCTTCCCAAAGTGCTGGGATTACAGGTGTGAGCCACCACGCCTGGCCTTATTTTATCTCTTTTAAAAGAGATTTTATCAAACTTTAATGTGTGGATTCTGATTCAGCAGGTCTGATTAATTAGGCTTGAGATTTCGCAGATCTCACAAGCTCCCAGGTGATGTTGGCACTTGTTTGTGGACTACACTGTGGAATAGTAAGGAATTAGGTTTTTGGGGTGTCCAAACTTGACCCTAAAATATTTGTGTAAATCATCAGGAAATTAATATTAGGTATAAATGCCAAATGAATTCTACTTTCTCAGGCTAACCAAAGATTTATTCAAGGAATATTTATTAAGACCTTACAATATGCTAGTCCTTGTTCTATTAAAAGAAAAGATGAACTTTTTTACTGTCATTTCTATTGTTATAAGAAAATAAAGTGCCCATTACAAAAATTTTTTTTAAAGACAGTCTTGCTGTGTTGCCCAGGCTGGAGTGCAGTGGCATGATCTCGGCTTAATGCAACCTCTGCCTCCCAGGTTCAAGTGATTCTCGTGTCTCAGCCTCCTGAGTAGCTGCAAGTACAGGTGTGCACTACCACACCTGTTTAATTTTTGTGTTATTTTGGTAGAGACGAGGTTTCACGATGTTGGCCAGGCTGGTCTCGAACTCCTGACTTCAAGTGACCCACCCGCCTCTGCCTCCCAAAGTGCTGGGATTATAGGTGTGAGCCACCACACCTGGCCTAGTGCCAAATTTTTTCTTACTTAGACATCACTTTCTATATGCTCAAGCAGAGTTGCTTTCTGATGTACTTTGGATATAGGTTATATATACAGAAGGAGCTTTTACAGTCATAGCCTCCTTTATTCTGTCAGCATACTGTTCAAATTCCTGGAACTTGGAAATACTTTTGGAGATTACTTTCAATTAAATGTTTCAATAAAATATTTGACCAATTAAAAAGTGGAAAAACACATTTACTTTTAATCCCAGGGAAAAACCAGCCTGTATTGTATGGTGCTTGAACTTGTTAAATGTGCACA
Source organism: Mandrillus leucophaeus (assembly GCF_000951045.1). Lineage (NCBI taxonomy): Eukaryota > Metazoa > Chordata > Mammalia > Primates > Cercopithecidae > Mandrillus > Mandrillus leucophaeus. Next base: position 1,409,607 of record NW_012108208.1, read on the forward strand.
GCATGCTTTGCACAACCCTTGAGCTAGGATCACTGATTTGCTTTCATAGCTGCCCCATGTGGCCTTTTGTGACATAACCCAGGTCAGGCTGACCTGCCAAATAACTAACATTGATAAGTGCCGACCAGAAATGTGAGCTGAGTTATTCGGTACTGTCTTCCCTCATTGCAAGGGCAACAACCTCAGCATTTATTAATCCAATGTAATGCTCCCTTTGTAATTAACCTGGGAGCTACATCAAACATCTAATTGTACCTCTGACAGCAAGAGGGTAAGTTTTGTTGAGCCTTAAACCTCTCTCAACACATCTCTAAGAAGTGCAGTTTTGTAGCTATCAGTTGGTGGCTGTGAGAGAAAAAAAAAATAGCAGTCATGCTATTGCAACAGTGATTACCCCAGCCTCTTCTTTCAGTTAATAAAGTGTTGAAAGTTCAAGACCCAAGTTATTGGTAGAACTAATGAGAGTCAAACTACTATTAATACTTGCTGGAATGACTCTTTTAGGATTTAAAGCTTATTCACAATCATGCTTTGATAGGACCCTATTTTGTATGCATTTCCTCATTTGCTATATATTTGTTCATGCATATCTTTTTGTCATGTGAAGTATTAGCTACTTGAGAGCAAAGATGGTGCCACTTGTTTCTATGCTGTGCCGGTATACAGCCTTGTTCATTATAAATATTCAGGACTGCTTGGTAAATAAAAACAGAATGCAATCTGTGTACTTATCTTCTTTCTTAGCAAATTCTTTCTGCTTAGTACTAAGAAGTTTTCCTGGTTCATTCTCACCTTCCTGATTATGGTTGGATTAGAAAATTAGAATAATTCCTGTAAGAAGATTAGATTAATTCCCATGATTCCCTGACTGACTTCTCTAGAAAAACCAAGAAGTGTAGATTACCTAAAATATCTGAAAATCTTTTGGGGCAGACTAGATAGACCTTGAATAATGGGAATATAGCAAGAGGCATTATGGAGGTGAACTCTTTTCAGTAGGGGTTTCAAGAAAACCAAAATTTACTCTTCAGCTTCCCTTCAATCATATATGTTCCATGAAATTCAAAAAGTAATATATGTGAACATAAATTTACATAATTTTCCTGAAAAAATATCTCCACAACACTAATATTACATTGCTTAATGTGATGTATGATGATAGAACTATGGAACTCAAGATATCCTCAAAAAATATTAGCCATTGACTATTCTGGCTGTAAGTCTAAATCCTGGCTATGAGACTATTCTGGAAATGAGTCTAAATATAGACCCAAGCCCCACAGTATTAAAAGGTGTGCTTTAGTTTGATCACCCTTAGACCTAACTGCTCATTGTGTAAAAGCGGTGGGTTAAAGAGAACCAGTAATCCCTGATGATCATCTAACATCACTGCATGCCAGATACTGTATTAAGAACTTCATATGCATCAACTCATTTAATCTTCATGATATCCCTATAAAGTAGGTGTAATTTTTCTACCCACTTTACAGATGAGGAAATAGAAGTACAGAGAGATATTAAGAAATTTATCCAAGGATACTCAACTAGAAGGCATGTAAGGGATTAAAACCCTGATTTACCTAGCTCTAGAGTCTTTGTTCTAACCTCCAGTACACTATGTGGCTCTTCTAAACCAAGCTTGCTTTAAATGACAGATGGAAATAGAAGTGTTGCCAGTTCCAAAACCACACTGTATAGGTGCAAACCTAAAATAAATACTTCATCAAATTGGTATAAACAGCTTTTCTAATCATGCAGATATTATTTTCATTTCTTGAAAAGATGCTTTATTACAGCAGAATAGGCTGAGGAGTTAGTTATACGGATTAAATATAATTTCATATAGATAGTCTGCAGCAGAAGTGAAGAGGAAATTCATATTTTGTCGACACTCCAAAAGTGTATTCAATTTGGTAGACTTTGCTGCACTCCATGCCCTGTCGTAAATAGAAAGCAATTAACTAAACTCTACTCTTGTAACAATAGCAATGGGGACTTTAAAAGGATAAACCGGCCGGGCGCAGTGGCTCACACCTGTAATCCCAGCACTTTGGGAGGCTGAGGTAGACGAATCATGAGGTCAGGAGTTCGAGACCAGCCTGGCCAACATGGTGAGACCTCTTCTCTACTAAAAATACAAAAAATTAGCTAGGCATAGTGGTGGGCATCTGAAATCTGAGCTACTCGGGAGACGGAGGCAGGAGAATCGCTTGAATCCGGGAGATGGAGGTTGCAGTGAGCTGAGATCATGCCACTGCACTCCAGCCCAGGCGACAGAGTGAAATTGTCTTAGAAAAAAAAAAAAAAAAGAAAAGAAAAAAAGAGGATAAACCTCTTACATGCTTACATAACTTTACATAGATGAATCATCAAACAAATGCAAATTTTAATTCCACTCAGTGCTATGTTAGCATTTTTCTTCCTGCTCAGTCTTAAGGCTTGAAAGATATTATACATGCTTAATGTTGATGTGCATTATATAAACATTTCCTTATCGCTGAACATCTTTCTTCCTTTCTCTCTTTTAACTGTAAATATTCTGAAATGACCATCTATGCACAGCTTGCCTGCCCTCCTTCTTTCCCCCATCCCCCTTTCTTCATTCCTCTTACCTTCCTTCCCCTTTCTCTTACTCTTCTCTTTTTTTTCCGTAAGATAAAACGTGACCAAAAGATAAGAATATTTTTGTGACCCTTGAAACCTGTTGCCAAATTATTTACCCAGAATATTATACCAATTTATGCTGAAATCACCAATGAATGGGAGCATCATCCCTTTTCATATTTGCCAGAGTTGTTCATTATAATTTTGAACTTAATGTAATGATAGAATGCTTCCTCATTAAGAAAAATCCTCCTCTTTTAGAGAGGGTTCCTTTTAAAGGTTTTCAGTTTTTAGATTGTTAGAGAAGTAAATCTTTTGAATGATTAAAACACATTCAGTTACCTATACTTCTCTTTTTAGAGATAGACTACCAAAACCAGTCTGTTCTGCACCATATATGCCTGACACCCATAAGACACATTGCTATGTCTGTCAAATTACCCCTCCTTGCTTGTCCACTCAAGATATTACACAACTATCTTAGTTGAAACAAAAGAAGTTCTCCTGTGTTAGCTTATTTTTTTTTATTTAATTAAAAAAACTTTTTAACCACAGGCTTAATTTGCATTTAGAGGTTCCCATTTCTTCCTCTCAATGTTACCCAATAGATACCACAAAGTAACTGCTTCTGTCCAGACTGGCAGTAGAAAACTGTTGTGGTTCTAATGATAAGAAGAGCACTAACCTCCAAAGAATTCAGGGTTCTTATTTGCAAAACTAATCAATAATTTGGTTTTACAAACTCTCTCTTTGATGAAGTTCTAGTGGAGAAGGATGACGGACAAGGGTTGAGCAAGGTAGCTTATGCTACATATATTTTTTTTTTAACAGTTTCACAATTTATTTATTGAAAGATTATATGTTATTTTTAATTTTGAGAAACTTTATTTTGAAAACTTCAATCCTACAGGCAGATTACAAGACTAGGACAATGAATATTGTAGATTCTCCCTCTACATTCATGAATTGTCAACATTTTGCCATATTTACTTTGTCTCCTTTTCCTTATACTGCATTTTCCTCCCTGAAAAAGCTGAGAGTAAGTTGCAGACATCTTACCCCTAAATAACACAGAGTATATCTCCATCTCCTGATAAGACATATATATAACCTACATACTATATATATGTATGTGTGTGTACATATAACCATAATACCATTGCCACTCAGACTGTTTATCGTTAACATAATACTATTATTTAATATACAATCCTTCCATACCCAAATTTCCCCAGTTGTCCCAATGTCTTTTTTTTTTTTTTTACGATGTAGGATTCTATCAAGGGTTATGTATTATCTTTAGTCTCCTTTAGTCAGAACAGTTTCCTAACTTTTTTGTTTTCATGATATTTTTGAACATTCTAGGCTCTTCTTTATGACAACCCACCTCCACCACTACCTTATTTTTTGGAATATGGAAGCTGTCTTTCTGACTGTCAGATCAATGTGTTTTTGACTCTATGACTCCATGTATGTCATTCTTTTATGTCTTTTTCCTCTCATATCTCTGTGCTATTTCCTTGTTTTTCTCTTTCATCAGTTTTTTAGGACAAATTTTGGTTTTATATTTATTTTTTTCATTTTCTTTTCTTACTCAACTTTTTCCCTTCCCTGTAGGCTCTCATCTGTTTCCTTGAGATAATACTATTTTTAAAAATTGTAATTTGTTTGGTGTTATTTGTCTTTTTTCTAACTTTCTAGCACTTCCCCTCAAGATGATGTGCTCCCTGTAAAGACAACTCTGTTTTTACAAGTATTTTCCAAACTGTAAGTTAAATTCTCCTTTAAGATTATACTTGTTCTCTCTCTCATTTCCTCAGCTTCCTTTCCTTTAGGCAGGTCTTAACTGAAATTCTTATTTTCCAAGTTGCCCTAAATCAGAACTTTACTTTTATTAAAATGTGTTCATTTAGATAAAGTATATTATGCTAACTTTGACTCTATGGTGGAAAAATGCATTTTGTCATATTCCTGGTTCAACATTCATAAGATTTTGTCTATTTTAATTGATACAAACCTTGGATTTGAGGTTTAAAAAAACAAAAAAAGAGCTTAACATACCTAAGCAAACATGCATATTGAAAATGGCTATTGTAAAATGTCATTCCAATTATTTCAGGATAATAATACCAAATACAGTCTTATTTGAAAGAATGTTAAAGCTGAAGGAGCTTTAGAGATACTTAATTTACTTCCATTAGTTTTCATATGAGGAAACTGAGAGCCCAAATTACTTAAGGTCACAATTGGTGGGGAAAATTCAAGGGATCCCATATCCTGATTTTCAGTTCAGCATATATTATTTGCTCTCACTGTGTTTCAATTTAATATTTTCCTGGAAATAATATTCAGAGATATAAGAGAACTCCTTGGAAAGCACTTGGAAATATGTGACAACGAAGAATTAAGAACACTTCATTAGCTAGAGCATCTGGTTTAAAAAGATAGTCTTGCTTTGATGACTATTGCTGCAGACCTAACATACATTGAATTATTGCTTTGTATCTGACATTGTTCTAAGCATTTTACATGCATTCATTAATTTAATCTTCACGATATCCCTAAAAGTTGATATATTATCATTCCCTTTTACAAATGCAAAACTGGAGGCACAAAGAGTTTAAGTAACTTTTCTAGTGTCATTTAGTAACAGGAAGAATCAGAATGCACAGGGCCGTGCACCTAGCCACTGTGATATACTGCCTCTCTTGATTTTAAGGGCTTCAAACACAAAGGCCATTCTTTTTCTTTCACAAATATGGAAACTGAGGCACAAATGGGTTTAAATGTTTTATTTAATGTTACCCAGTCAATAAATGCAAATAGATATCCCAAACTAACTTTGCCTTATATTGAAAACTTCCCCAAATCACAAAGGTGTCATATCCCCCATTCTAACCGGATTGCCACATCTGGTGAGACTTCCCCAGAAATTTTATTCACAGTTACATTGGTTGATCACATTGTTTCTTCTTGCTGATGTGAATTGGCAAGATGGTTGTCTGTAGTTTATATCACCTATTATTATGAAATTGTTTTTCTCTATACAGAACTAAGTTACCAGTATCTGCTAGGAGCCAGATATTTTCAACCAACTAACATCCTTCTTTTAAAAATGGAAAAGGCTAAACGTGGTTCCTCATGCTCATAATCGCAGCAGTTTGGGAGGCCGAGGTGGGAGGATTGCTTGAGCCCAGGAGTTTGAGACCAGCCTGGGCAACATAATGAGACCACATCTCTTAGAAAAAAAAATACAAAAAATAAAAATGGAAAATAGCACTAAATTAAACTCTGCATGCCTCATTTATGATGAATTTGGTCATCATTTTCATTAAAGTACTAACAATGTCTATATGGCTATTGCTACAAATGATTTTTTTTTCTAAAGGTCAATAAGGCTAGATATAACTTTACTATAGTCCATAACTAAGTAGATAATAGAAAATGGAAATTTTGGCCAGGTGTATGACATATGATCTGAATTATCAGTCCAGGTTGACCTAACACAGGAATAAATTTTCAGCTGATGATCTAAGTCCTGACTGTTTCGGAAACCTCTAGAAGGAAGAATTGTAATATAATATACTTGGTGAATAATGTATAACACCATAGTGAGTGACCCTCTATTGAATTTATGGCAAGCGGGAAATGATACTTAAAAAATGGGAAGAATTTGGGTAACTTTCACAAAATTGTCCCCCTATTTGTGTCTGTCTCAGCTTTGTGTAGGCTAAAAGATGAAGATTACCTCAAGATGCAAAGAGGCATAGAGGGGCTCCTGAGACCGGCAAGGTACTGAGGACTTAAGGTACACCTTGAATTAAGTTTGACAGTACACACAATTTTTTTCTGACAATATGGAAAACGAAATGGTCACTAACATCTTGGGGTGACTACTTGTACAAAAATGACTGGCATCTCCAATAAAATTTCCCCTACTCTTTTGGGAAGCAGCCTACACAGCAGGTAATTACAGTTTGGCTGGAATGTAAGTCAGCCAAAGTCTTATCTCAATAACATGTCCTGCTTGCAAAATGAAGTGTAAGAGTGCAACTCAGGAAGAGTGCATGGCTGAGCAAGTGTTCTGGGGGAAAGACCTGGACAGAGAAAGAAAGATGAGAATAATAGGAAAGAGAAATGCTAAACATTCCTTTTCGGTCTTCTAGACGCTGTATAAAATTCCAGAATCTTATATCCCATGTTCATTATACAACAAATTATGTGGGGAATCTTATGTATGAATCTAAACATGTAAGGCAATGCCACATTTTTGCTGAGAGGATTTATTGTTGAAGAGCATAAAAATGTGACTTTGTTTTCTGAGGCAGAGGTCTATGATATACCTAACACAAGTATTAAGCAGTTCACTACATTCAAATAAGTGGTCTCAAGTTCTCAGGAACTTTCAAGGGAAAGGTGATAAAAGAGACAGCAGTAAAAACCTTTGTGAGGAAAAGGTAGGCTAAGGCTAATTATTATTAATTATTATCATTTGAGACAGGGTCACACTGTTGTCCAGGTTGGAGTACAGTGGTGCAAACCTATTTCACTGTAGCCTCGACCTCCTCAGCCTCTCAAGTAGCTGAGACCACGGGTGTGTGTCACCATGCCTGGTTAATTTCTTAAAACTTTTGGGAGAGACAGGCAACATTTTTGTTGCTCAGGCTGGTCTTGAACTCCTGGGCTCAAGCAATCCTCCTGCCCTGGCCTCCCAAAATGTTGGAATTATAGGCATGAGCCACTGCACCCAGCTGTTTTTTACATTGAAAGGATGATCTGTGTTAAATTATCAGTGGGGTCCTTGGGCCACAGAGAAAAGTGCTACTGGATAAAAGATCTGCATTTTAGTTTTATAAAGGAAAATAAGCATTGAAAAAAGGAAACCCTGAATGTGCAGCAATTTTATTTAAAATTGCATTACATTAATTTTTTAAAAAATAAACTAGAAAAAATTTAGGTTCAATTTGTCATATTGGGATTTGGATAGCATGTATACTTTGATGTACATCCATTCATTAATCTGTTTATCTATCTATCTATCTATCTATCTATCTATCTATCTATCTATCTATCTATCTATCTATGTCTGCTGCCATAGGAATCATATTTCTGGGCTACTGTGAAAGCTGCTCTTTTTTTCTGGTCCCTACCCTCAGAGGTCACAGTGGCTTAGAACCCAAAGAACTTGGGACTTAGTACTCAACATTAGGGAAGTCCAGATTTTCAACTGCATATGGTTTAAGTAGAATTTCTAGGATTCACCTGGGAACCTGAACTATGGATTTAGTGGGAAAAAAGCTTTCTAATTCCAATTGACTGACATACAAAGGCATTTTGGAACACAGTCTGTTTTTAATCTAATTGTTTCTAAAACTTTCTATGCATTTATGAAATATATGTAATATATTGTTCTCTATCAAGTATGTACATTTTTGGGGACTGCAGATGCTGTGTCCATTTAGGGCCCATGGGAGATAGTTTATTTAAAAGTACAAAGCTTGTTCTCCTCACTCTTGGCTGACTTCTAAGGAATTATATCTCAATCCTGGGAACTTTTTCTGGATCAAGTGAGACTTTTTTATATTTATGGCTTTTCCAAAAGCAGATATTTCAACTACTTATAATTTAATGAAGAATTATACTACTTTTATTTTTAAAATTCCCAGAGAAAGTTCCCAAAACTCTCTTAGTCATTCAGGTCTCCCCAGATACTCCTTGACCTGTTACTGCTGCACAATCATACTGGAGCCAGCACTAATTTCCCCATTGTGCATCCGGAAATCAATACCCTGCTGGCACACTGATGGTGAGGAGGCATAGGATTTATTCGCTGCAATTGGTGGCTTCAATCAATTTCCTTGTGCACTTCATCTTTTTTTAGATTTTGCAAATTTATGTCCTTGTTCCTTCCTCTCTCTTATTCATTATCTAGTTAGAACAGATTCTATAGTCATTATTAAGATCACCAGCAAATAAAGAGGAAGTAGAGTCAGCCTCTTAGGAGGAGTCAGATACCCTCAAAAGTCCATGTTCAGTGTCAACCATTGTTACTTTGTTTGGCATCAAAAGTGGGAACAAGGATTAAGAAACACAGATTACATCTATCATCCCATAGAATAGCAGACTAAGACAGAATTTCGTCCTTGTTCCTCATATTTTCTAAGAAGCTTTTGCCAAAGTTCTGAAACAGGAAACCAGAACCATTTCTCTGGTTATGTAAGCTCTTCTACCAGGGCAAATGAAGGATAGATGTACCATTTTGGGTATTTAGGAAAGAAATTTTAGCTCACACTGGCAACATGTTTTCTGGATAACTATATATGGATGGCTGTTGTCATAAGCACCACCTTCCTGGACTACTGCAAAATCTGCTGCTCCTCTGGTTTTCCACCTTCAGAGTTTCCAGTAAGTCAAGACTGAAAGATAACAGGGACTTGTAACTCAATTCTTGGTTTGTATATTTTTAGCTACATCATGAGTTGATTAGACTCTCTGCAATTCACAGAACCTAACCATAGAGTTGTGAAGGTATAAATTCCAAACTCCAAATAACTGTATCCACAGATTTGGCCACAGGAATTGGGGCTGGTTTGGTGGACCCAAGGCAAATGATGGTTCATGTAATTGCTAATGCTTCTGATTCAAAGAGGTTGGGAACAGATAATTTGTTTTTGTGCTTAGAGCTTGGATTATGATGCAAGACTAGAAGAAACAAGAGGAATAGAAAGATCAAAGTAGAAGCTGGGGTGGGAGGAAACGGGCAAAAACACAGGCAGGGCTATTTATGAAGATAGATGGCAAGTAAGATGGAATGAGGTCACTATAATGTAACTTTAGAACATTTTCATAATACCAAAAAGAAATTTGACACCTATTACCAGTCATTCACCCTTCCTCACACTTCTCTCTTCACTGCCCAACCCAGTTGTTAGTAACCACGAATCAACTCTCTGTCTCTATAGATTTGACTATTATGGACATCTCATATAAATGGAATCGTGCTATATATATATATATATATATATATTTTTTTTTTTGCTACTGACTTCTTTCACTTCACATAATGCTTTCAAGCTTTATTCAAGTTGTAATATGTATTGGAATTTCATTCCTTTTTGTGTTCCTTCTTTTCTTTTTATCATTGGCTTGCTTTTAATTACCTTTAGCCTTTAAGCTCTTACAAATGTAACCAACTAAGTTAGGATAGGAGGAGCTATTTCCCGACACTTCTCATGTAAACCAAATTTTAGGTTTTCCTTTGTAGTAAAACAGGCTCTTCAGTGTTTACAAGATTATTCCTGAGTTGTGAAAATTCTCTCTGTGTTTTACTCCCTGTATTCCTCTATTCAATCTCAGGCTGCTACAATCAGACAGACAGAAAGTGTGAAGAGACTTTTTTCTTGTATCTGTAGAGGAAGACTTAACAGCAGACAGTAACCGCTTTCACCTTTTAACTTTCAGATAATGTTCTATTGTATGGATATACCATATATTAGTTATCGATTCATTAGTTGATGGACATTTTGGTTGTTTCCAGTTTTTGGCTAATACAAATAATGCTGCTATAAACATTTATGTACCAATTTTTACGTGGACATGTTTTCACTTCTCATGGATACATACCAAGGAATGGAATGGCTGGGTCATATAATAGCTCTATATTTAACAGTAAACAGTCAACTGCCAAACTATTTGCCAAAATGGTCACATCATTTTACAGTCACATCAACATATATGAGTGTTACAATTTCTCCACATTCTTGCCAACATTTGTTATTGCTGTCTTCTTGAATTTAGTCATCCTAGTTAATGTGGAGTGCTACACTATTGTAGTTTTGCTTTGCATTTTCCTAATTACTGATTAATGTACTTTTCATGTCCTTATTGGCTGTTCATATATATTCTATGGAGAAATGTATATTTAACCCTTTGCTCATTAAAAAAATTAGTATGTCTTCATGCACACATATGTTTATTGTGGGACTATTCACAATAGCAAAGACTTGGAACCAACCCAAATGTCCATCAATTACAGACTGGATTAAGAAAATGTGGCACAGATACACCATAGAATACTATGTAGCCTTTAGAAAAAGGATGAGTTCATGTCTGTTGCAGGGACATGGATGAAGCTAGAACAATCATTCTCAGCAAACTATCACAAGGACAGAAAACCAAACACTGCGTGTTCTCACTCATAGGTGGGAATTAAACAATGAGAACACTTGGACACAGGGTGGGGAACATCACACACCTGGGCCTGTTGTGGGGTGAAGGTCTTGGGGAGGGACAGCATTAGGAGAAATACCTATTGTAAATGACGAGTTGATGGGTGCAGCAAACCAACATGGCACAGGTATACCTATGCAATAAACCTGCATATTATGCATGTGTACCCTAGAACTTAAAGTATAATAAAAAAATTAAAAAATTAGGATGTCTTTTTATCACTGAGTTGTAAGCCTTTAAACATATATTCTAGATAAAAGTCACTAATTAATAATTTACAAATGTTTTCTTCTATTATTTAGGTTGTTATATTAGTGTCTTCCAGAGAAAGAAAACCAATAGGACACACACACACACACACACACACACACACACACACACACACAGACATACACAGGCATACCTCAATTTATTGTGCTTTGCTTTATTGTACTGAACAGAGCTTTCATTTTTCACAAGCTGAAGGTGTGTGGCAACCCTGCAGCAAGCAATTCTATTAATGCCATTTTTTCCAACAGCAATATGCTCCGTTTGTGTCTCTGTGTCACATTTTGGTAATTCTCACAATATTTTACACTTTATTATTATTATATCTGTTATAGTAATCTGTGATTAGTGATCTTTGATGATCCTATTGTAATTTTGAGGGGGCTATATGAAGCATACCCACGAACTTAATCAGTAATGGTTGTGTATGTTCTGATTGCTCCACTAACCACCCATTCCCCCATCTCCCTCACTCTCCTCAGGCCTCCCTATTCCCTGAAACACAATAATATTGAAATAGCCCTACAATGACCTCTAAGTGTTCAAGTCAAAGGAAGAGTTGCATGCCTCTCTTTTTAAATTAAAAGCTAGAAATAATTAAATTTGGTGAGAGAGGAAGGTCAAAAGCCATGATAGGCTGAAAGCTAGGCCTCTGTGCCAAAGAGTTGGCCAAGTTGTGAGTGCAAAGGAAAAGTTCTTGAAGGAAATTAAAAGTGCTGCCTCAGTGAACACATGAAAAATGATAAAAACAAGGAAACAGCCTTAATGCTGATGTGGAGAAAGTTCTAGTTGGTCTGGATAGAAGATCAAGCCAGCCACAACATTCCCTTAAGCCAAAGCCTAATCCAGAGCAAGGTCCTAACTCTCTTCAATTCTACAAAGGCTGAGAGAGATGAGGAAGCTGCAGAAGAGAAGTTGGAAGCAGTGCTTGCTTGTTGCTGTACCTGCTGCAGTTGCTTTCAGCTGGAGGAAACTTATGCTGTTTGTGTCTCAGAAAATCTGCAAAACGTGCTGGTGACCAGTGCCTCTGGGGAGCTTGAAGACTGCAGAGATGTTCTCTACGGGCTCTTGGGACAATGGGGAAAATTATGTTTCACCGCGGTCTATTGGAGATTTTGGAAACTTGGACTCTGATAGAGGGTTTGAAGGAGACAATCAATTACTGTGTGATATTAGACACTATGGTGATATAATGGATTGACAGTTGTCTGACCAGGAAAGAATTGTAGCTGCTTCATCAACAGGATGTGTATCAGTTTTCCTTCATCATCTGAATAACCAGACTCTTTCAGTCAACCAGCTGTGAACTACAGCTCATTACCACACAGGTCCAGAAAGTCCTTCGTGTAGCAGTGCACCATGTACAGCTGTTGTGTGGAACAACCCAGAAACCATTAACGTTGGAGACAATGGTTGAATAAATCTCTTCAAAGCTTATCACAAGGAAACTGTAAGAACTATAGGCAATGCAGATAGTAGTATACTCTATGCTGTAATCTTTCTTAGAACTCTTGAGAGATTCTTACTGTAAATTCGATTGGACAGTTAAAAATATGGGATTTCACACAACAAGGAAATGAGCCTTCTCAGATATTGTCACTGACCGGTGACTGAGTGCCATTCCATTGCATTGATAGAAATCTCACCAAACAGCATGTTGTAGCTCCTGGTGACCAGGATGGAATGTTGAGTATTTGGAATGTTAGACAAGGTACTATGCCTGTATCTTCGCTGAAGAATTACGAAGCTAAAATGTAGGAAGTTCACTTTCACCCATTAAACCCAGATCCTCCATTTATTGTTCTGAAGATGAATTCCTCTGACATTGGGATGTTTCCACAGATGTACCATCACTCTTTCACCAAGGAGGAAGAGCTAGTACTTTTTTGTCTCATAGCATTGGTAAGCAAGCTAATGTTCACCACTCTCTCAAAGTTCTTGGCTCAGCACTGATCCTACAAAAGACCAAATTGAAATCACAAGCTTACTTCTCAACCCTGTCTGTGAACCATTTGGATGCGTTTTTGTCATCTTTATCCTTGTCTTGTTTGTGGAACTGACGCAGAAGCAGTTTATACTACTGGACAACTTTTTTCATAAACTACTGTAATTATAAGATTTTAGATAAATGTATAATCGGCCTTTTGAATTCCACCTTTTGTGCAAAATTTTATTATCAGAAAATGTGACAGGGAAACATCAGTAAGCTACCATCAGTGTCAATGCCCAGCTTTGGCTTTTGTTAGTTGGATATTCCCACAACAGTTGCAGAATCTGATAGATGACCGATGGTAAAAACATGTGAACATGTGGAAGAACATCAGAGGGATTCTGGTGCCAATGAATAATACATTGCCTTCAGACAATTATTGACAGCTCATGGAACTATTTCTTCATTTATGATGTTGTGGGATTTAACCCAACATCAGTGGTAGTTAGGGGAACAACCAACAGGTTTCTATAATATTTATCAGTATGTATACTCCTTCCTAGTGGCAATTGCCAGTGTTAATGATTATTCTTTTTATTGAAAATATTTTCTATAGTCCTTCTACACTTTATTTCCTTAATAATTTTAATAAACTTTTAAAGGAAGAATTGAGTAGAGCAAAAGTGAAACATTAATAGTTGCATTCAAAATTTTTTAAAGATAAAAATGTTTTGACAAGTTATTTTGTAAGAATAGGTTTTTGAGCAGAACTGTGTCAACTGCTTAGACTCAACTTTATTTTTCTTGAGTTTCACAACGTAGTTGAAAATTGCCCAACTGGACATTGTGCAACAAAGTAGAATTTGATATTGATAAGTGGACTGACTTCCAAACTAAAATTTGATAACAAATGTGATAATTGTATGATGATGTGGTAAGAGTAAAGAATTTTGCCATCTTTATCCTTATCTGCAATGTTAGTAATGACTTAACATAGTGTTTTAAGACAATTTTATGATATTGTCTTTCCAAAGTTCGTTAGATTTTAAATGTATTATAGACCTAAAACCTTAATGATAAATCACAACTGTTACATAATTGAAGTGTTCATTTACTTTATAATTACAATATTCATAATTATGGTGAAGTTTTGCTTTTCTGTCCAAATAAATATTTTCAGTTTTTAAAATACCACCTTACCTCAGGGATTGCTGGGTGTTTTTTGTGCTGGGAGTAATTTTTAAAAGACTTTTTGTTACTATGAAAGTAATTCATTGCAGAAAAAGCAAATATAGTCAAAAGAAAATTTTAAATCCAATTTCAAACAGACAATATTATTTTCATGTTCCTTCCTGTCAATATATATAATTTTTTATAAAAAATGAAAACAACCGTGTTATTTTTGGGGATTCACATTTCCTAGCAGTAAATACATTTTTTAACATATAGATTATTTTTTACTATGTTTTACACATTGAAAAAGCTCTAATCTTTTTTTTCTTACACTTTTATTTTAAGTTTTGGGGTACCTTTTCAGGATGTGCAAGTTTGTGACATGGGTAAATGTGTGCCATGGTGGTTTGCTGCACAGATCAACCCATCACCCTGGAATTAAGCCCAGCATCCGTTAGCTATTATTCTGGGTGCCCTCCCTCCCCCTTCACCCTCCGACGGCCCCAGTGTGTGTTGTTCCCCCAATGTGTTCATGTGTTCTCATCATTCGGCTCCCACTTATAAGTGAGAACATACAGTGTTTGGTTTTCTGTTCTTGTGTTAGTTTGCTGAGGATAACAGTTTCCAGTTCCATTCATGTCCCTGCAAAAGACATGATCTTGTTCCTTTTCATGGGTGCATAGTATTCCATGGTGTATATGTACCATATTTTCTTTATCTAGTCTATCATTGATGGGCATTTGGGTTGATTCCATGTTTTTGCTATAGTGAACAGTGTTGCAATGAACATATGTGCACATATATCTTTATGACAGAATTATTTATATTCCTTTGGGTGTGTACCTGGTAATGGGATTGCTGGGTCAAATGGTATTTCTGCCTCAAGGTCTTTGAGAAATTACCACACTGTCTTTCACAGTGGTTGAACTAATTTACACTCCCACCAACAGTGTAAAAGTGTTCCTATTTCTCTGCAACCTCACCAGAATCTGTTGTTTCTTGACTTTTGAATAATCACCATTTGACTGGCCTGAGACAGTATCTCATTGTAGTTTTGATTTGCATTTCTCTAATGATCAGTGGTGTTGAGCTTTTTTTTCACATGTTAGTGGCCCACATGAATGTCTTCTTTAGAGAAGTGTCTGTTCATGTCCCTTGCCCACTTTTTAATGTGGTTGTTTTTTTCTTGTACATTTGGTAAACACACTTTTTTTCTACTATCATTTTGAACTGCTACTTAATATTCTAAGGTATACGTATGTGTATCATAATTTATTTCAGTTGGTTGCCTATTATTACTTCATGTTTCTAGCTTCTCACCATTATGATCAATGCTATAATGTCAATTTAATCTGTATTTCTTTTAAAACTGGCTTATCTGGGAGGCTGAGGCAGGAGAATTGCTTGAACCTGGGATGCAGAGGTTGCAGTGAGCTGAGATTGCGCCACTGCACTCCAGCCTGGGTGACAGAGCAAGACTCTGCCTCAAAAAGAAATAAACAAATAAACACACACATAAAACTTGCTTATCTTTAGCCATTTTCATTTTTTGAGGTAGTTTGGCATTTTCTTATTAATTTACAATATCTTTTTATATATGAAGATTTTTTCCTTTGGTTATATGACAAGTGTTTTTCAGTTTATTTTTGGATTTACTTATGGTGCTTTTCATAGAAGTTTGCATTTTGTGGTAAAAACAATAAATTTCTTTCATTGCAATTCCTGTCCTTGGCATCATGCTGTCCCTATCCTAGGTTTATATAAATGTTAAACAGCAATTCCTTCTATTTTGTGGTTTTGTTTTTTATATATAACGATTACTTTGGAATTTAAGTATTTAGTACATCTGAAGTTTTTTTTCTTTAAAAAGAAAGAAAAGTTGGAAGCCAGCAGAGGTTGGTTCATGAGGTTAAAGGAAAGAAGCCATCTTCATAACATAAAAGTATAAGTTGAAGCAGCAAGTGCTAATGTAGAAGTTGCAACAAGTTATCCAGAACATCTAGCTAAGATAATTGATGAAGTTGACTCCACTAAACAACAGATTTTCAAGGTATATAAAACAGCCTTACACTGGAAGAAGATACCATCTAGAACTTTCAGAGCCAGGAAGGAGAAGTCAATGCATGGCTTCAAAGCTTCAAAGGACAGGCTGTCTCTTTAGTTAGGGGCTCGTGTAACTGGTGACTTCAAGTTGAAGTCAATGCTCATTTACCATTCTGAAAATCCTAGGGCCTTTTAGAATTATGCTATATCTACTCTGCCTATGCTCTATAAATGGAACAATAAAGCTTGGATGACAGCCTGTCTGTTTACTGCATGGTTTACTGAAATTTTTTTTTCTTTGAGATGGAGTTTCACTTTTGTTGCCCAGACTGGAATTCAATGGTGTGATCTTGGCTCAAGGCAACCTCCACCTCCTAGGTTCAAGCGATTTTCCTGCCTCAGCTTCCCAAGTACCTAGGATTACAGGATGTGCCACCATAACCAGCTAATTTTTGTATTTTTAGTAGAGACAGGGTTTCACCATGTTGATCAGGCTGGTCTTGAACTCCTGACCTCAGGTGATCCTCCCACCTTGGCTTCCCAAAGTGTTGGAATTACAGGCAGTTTGGGCGTGAGCCAACATGCCTGGCAGTTTACTGAATATTGTTAGCCCACTGTTGAAACCCACTACTCAAAAAAGAAGTTTATTTCAAAATATTGTGGCTCATTGACAATGCACCTGGTCACCTAAGATCTCTGAGAGAGATGTGCAAGGAGAATAATGTTTTCATGCCTGTTAACACAACATTCATTCTGCAACCCCTGGATCAAGGAGTAATTTTGACTTTCAAGTCTTATTTAAGAAACACATTTTGTTAGCCTTTAGCTACCATAGATAGTGATTCCTCTGATGAATATGGACAACGTAAATTGAAAATCTTCTGGAAAGAGCTCACCATTCTAGATGCCATTAAGAATATTTGTTGTTTACAGGAGAAGGTCAAAATAGCAACATTAAAAGGAGTTTGGAAGAAGTTGATGCCAACTCTCAAGGATGACTTTTAGGAGTTGAAGACTTCAGTGGAGAATATAATTGCAGATGTGGTGGAAGGAGCAAGAGAACTAGAATTAGTGGATTCTGAAGATTCCACTTCAGTGGATGAATTGCTGCAATCTCATGGTAAAACTTGAATGAAAGAAGGGCTGTTGTTTATAGACGAACAAAGAAAGTGGTTGCTTGACATGGAATATACTTCTGGTGGAGATGCTGTAAACTGTTGAAATGATAACAATGGACTTAGAATTTTTCATAAATTTAGTTGATGAAGCAGCAGCAGGACTTGAGCGAGTTGACTCCAATTTTGAAAGAGCTTCTATTGCAGGGAAATGTATCAAACAGCATAACATGCAACAGAGCAATCTTTTGTGAAAGGAGGAGTCAATTAATGCAGCAAACTTCATTGTTGTCATATTTTAAGAAATTGCCACCACCTCCCCAAACTTTAGCAACCACCACCCTGATCAGTCAGCAGTGATCAACATGGAGGCAAGACCCTTCCCCAGCAAAAAAGATTATGACTACCTGAGGGCTCAGATGATGGTTAGCACTTTTAAGCAATATTTTAAAATTAAAGTATGTACATATTTAATATATAATGTTACTGCTCATTAATAGACCAAAGTAGAATGTAAACATAGCTTTTATATATACTGGGGAATATGTCTGCCATAATATTCATGTGATTTGCTTTATTTGTGATATTTGCTCTGTTGCTGTAGTCTGGAATCAAACTTGCAATATCTTCTAGCATACATATGTATACATACACACATATGTTGAGAGAGAGGTTGAAACACAGAGGGAGAGAATTTTTTTTTTTTTTTTTTTTTTAGACAGAGTCTTTCTCTGTCACCAGGCTGGAGTGCAGTGGTGCGATCTTGGCTCACTGCAACCTCCACCTCCCGGGTTCAAGCAATTCTCCTGCCTCAGCCTCCTGAGTAGCTGGGACTACAGGCACGTGCCACCACACCCAGTTAATTTTTTATTTTTATTTTTAGTAGAAACGGGGTTTCACCCTGTTGGCCAGGATGGTCTTGATCTCCTGACCTTGTGATCCGCCTGCCTCTGCCTGCCAAAGTGTTAGGATGACAGGCATGAGCCACTGCTCCCGGCTGAGGGAGACATTGTTTTATGAAATGATTCATATGATTGTGTGCGCTGGTAAATCTGTAATCTGTAGGGCAGGCTGACAGGTTGAAAATTCTGTCAGGAGTTGATGTTGCAGTCTTGAATAGGAATGTAGTCTAGAAACAAAATTTCTTCATTTTCCCAGAACCCTTTTCTCTTAAGGACTTCTGTTGATTGGAGAAAGCCCACCTGCTTTATGAAGGGTAAATCTGCTTTCCTCAAAGTCTACTGATTTAAATATCAATCATATCTAAAAAATATCTTTACAACAGCATCCAGATTGATGTTTGACCAAACAACAGAGTATCATGATCTAGAAAAACGTCCTATAAAATTAACCATCAGAGCTGTCTTTTTATTTGTGTGATAGTAGCACTCAAAGAGCAAACGTTTGCTAGTTTGATAAAGTCCAATTTATTATTATTTTTTGTCATTTGTGGTTTGGGTCAAATAAATCATTGCCTAATTCAAGGTCATGAGGATCTTCTCAAATAAATTTTCTTATAAGAGTTTTATAATTTTAACTATCATATTTAGGTCTATAATTCATTTTGACTTAATTTTTATATATGGTAAAAAGTCTGAGTCCAAATTCAATTTTTGGATTCCTTTTGGTTATTCAGTTATCCCAGCACCATTTGTTGAAAAGATTGTTCTTTCCCCGTTACTGTTTCTTGACACTTTTGATGAAAATCAATTGAGTTTTTATGTGAGAGCTTATTTCGGGAATGTCTATTTCATTTTATTTATTTATATTTCTAGTCTTACTCCAGGAACACACTGTCTTGATTACTTTAGCTTTACGATTATATTTGAAATTGGGAAGTATGAGTTCTCCAATTTTGTTCTTTTGTTTTCAGATTATATTGTCTCTTCTGGATCTCTTCCATTTTCATATACATTTTTGAATCATATCTAATTTTTGCAGAGGAGTTGTCTGGGATTTTAATAGATATTATGCTGAGTATACAGATACACTTGGGGAATACCTCCTTTTTAACAATATTAAGTCTTCTCATCTATGAACGTGAGATGTCTTGATATTTATTTATTCTTCTTCAATTTATTTCAACAGTATTTTCTAGTTTTCAGTATACATTTCTTGTACTTCTGTTAGATTTAGTTTCAAATATTTTATTCTTTTTAATGCTATTATAAGTGTAATTGTTTTCTTAATTTTATTTTCATATTTATTGCAAGTGTACACAATTACAATTGATTTTGCACACTGATCTTATGTAATCTTCAACTTTATTTCTGCTAGTTTTAAAATTCCTTATGATTTTCTATATACAGAATCATATTACCCCAAAGTAGAGGTAGTTTAACTTCTTTTTTTCCAATTTGTATACATTTTATTTTTTCTGGCCTAATTGCCTCGGCTGGAACCTCCAATACAATGTTGAGTAGAAGAGGCAAAAACTGGCATCCTTGTCTTGTTCCTGATCTTGAGGAGAAAAAGTTTAGTGTCTTACCATGAAATATAATGTTAGATGAAGTTTTTCATAGATGCTCTTTATCCGATTGAGGGAGTTCCCTTCTATTCCTAGTTTATTGAATATTTCTTTTTCATCATGAAAGAGTATTAGAGTTTTGTCAAATGCATTTTCTGCATCTATTGAGATGATCATATGATTTTGTCTTTTCTATTAATATTGGATATTACATTAATTGATTTTTTGGGTATCAAAACAACCTTGCATTCCTGGAATAAATCTTATTTGTTCCTGGTCTGTAATTTCTTTTAATGTTTCTATTATTGGTTTGCTAGTATTTTATAGAGAATTTTTATGTCTTTATTTATAGGTTTATTGTCTTTGTCTAGTTTTGGTATTAAGGTAAAATTGGCCTCATAGAATGAGATGGAAAATGCTCCTTTCTTTTACATTACTAGAAGATTTGTAAAGGATTTGTGTTAATTTTTCCTTAAATATTTGGTAGAATTCACCAGTGAAGCCATCTGAATCTAGGCTTTTCTTTTTTGTGAGACAGAGTATCCACTCTGTCGCCCAGACTGGAGTGCAGTGCCCTGATCACACAGCCTTGACCTTTCTTGGCTCAGGTAATCCTCCCACCTCAGCCTCTCAAGCAGCTGGGACTACAAGCACATCCCACCACACCCAGCTGATTTTTTTTTTTTGTAGACATGAGGTTTTGCAACATTGCCCAGGCTTGCATCTGGGCTGTTCATGGAGGGAAGTTTCCAAATTTCTAATCAACTTTTTTGTACTTATTATAAGTCTGTTCAGTCTATTTCTTGATACAATTTCAGTCATTTGTACCTTTTTTTTTTTTTTTTTTTTTTTTTTTTTTTTTTTTTGAGACAGGGTCTCATTCTATCCCCTAGGCTGGAGTATGTGGTGTGATCTTGGCTTACTGAAGCCTTGACCTCCCAGGCTCAAGTGATCCGCCCACCTCAGCCTCCTGAGTAATTGGGACGACAGGCATGCAACCACCATGCCTGGCTAATTTTTGTATTTTGTATAGAGACAGACAGCCATGTTGCCTAGGCTGGACTTGAAGTCCTGAGCTCAAGTGATCCATCTACCTTTGCCTCCCAAAGTACTGAGATTAGAGGCATGAGCCACCAGGCATATACCTGGCCTTGTGTCCTTCTAAGAAGTTGTAGATTTTTTTAAAGTTATCTAATTTGTTGGTATACATTTGTTCATTGTATTTCCTTAGATTACTTTTAATTCCTCTATGGTCCATAGTTATGTTTTCTCTTTCATTCCCTATTTTAGTAATTCTCTTTTTTCTTTTTTTAGCTAAAGATTTTTCAATTTTATTGATCTTTTCAAAGAACCAAGCTATGGTTTTGTTGATTGTGTTGTTTTTCTATGCTCTATTTTATTTATTTATGTTCTAATTATCATTATTTCCTTCTCTTTTCTGGTTTTGGGTTTAATTTGCTCTTTTTTAAATTTTAGTTTCATATGGAAGAGTTTCAGATTATTGATTTGAGATCTTTCTTCTTTGTTAGGTATAGGTGTTTACAACTATAAATTCCTCTCTAAGCACTGTGTGAGTTGCATCTCATAAAGATGAGATTTCCAAGCAAGTTATCACTGAGGGCAACTAGAGCTTAATCCTTCTCAGGAACTCTTGTAGACTTTGTGAAATGCAGTACTCACAACTTATCCCACCTAAGGGCTGAGGGAGTATCCACCAACTGTTATTAGTCACTAATGGAGGATTAATCTTGAGTGGAATTAATTATTGGGTATTTCTGGTCTTCTCCATAGTCTGGTGGTCAGAAAGGGAGCCTTCAAGCAAAAAATTGCAGTGCTGGCAATTAGAAGTTAGACCTATAAGCAAAGAAATGGGAATTGATAAGATGTTCTGTGCAAAACACTGAGAGCATCTGTTGCATGACTAAATGTGTCTTTTTCTTAGTTGCAAGGTTGCAAGGTGCAATAACTTGTCTTTTTTTTTTTTTTTTTGGAGTACATGAGAACATGTTCAAGTATGTGCCAGGTCATTGGCTTCCTAAAAATCTTCAAAGTATGTGGCAACCCCTCAATCTTTGTAGCTGTTATCTCTGACTCATTGGAATATATGATTTGACAATGGTAACAGAGCTACTCACCATTTCCTGTTCATCATAATTTCATCAATATAGTTGACCAGCATAATTTTCTCTAGAATGTCAAGACGATCTAGTTTCCTTTTTACTACATTTTGACAGAGAACAGGATAAATAACATAGCTCAGGGACAAGACAGTGAATGTGCATTGCTGTCCTTTCCACATAAATGTGATTTTCTTTTATCTTCATTATTCATGAGGATTGAAAAGAACACATTAACCAGATTAATAGCTACATATCAACTGCCACTGCCTGATCAACAAGTGATGTTGATCAGTTCTAGTCAACATATGACATCTGATACAGACATGCAACTGTGGCTCTCATTTAGTAATTTCATGGTAATCAGCTATTATCTATATTGATGTCAACCAGACAATGATATGGTGATGACCACAATACCTGTGCCTTCACATCTTGATTGTAGCATTAAGCTTAGATTTTCATGGAACATGGTATTCTGATTTACTATCTTAAGTGGGTAAGGGTAACTTCAAAGCCTTATCCTTGGCCTTTCATATAATAATTGTTCTTATTGCACAGCTCAAGGAACCATGTGAGTGAGTGTTTGTTAGCTGCTAATCATATTCATCCCAATTGTACACTCAGGCACAGGGGAAATAACAGAATGGGTATACAAACTCATCGTGAGATAGTCTTTGGAGAGGATTCATCTGCCCTTCAAAAGCCCCACTCTAATTGAGGTAGTGGGGTATGATGACATAGCATGTCTCCTTGTATTTTTGTCAGCTTAGAAACATATCTAATAGTCCTTGAAAGGTCAGAGTCCTCCTCTTTCCCCAGTGCATAACTTAGTCTGGTAAGTGGTCACAGTTTCTTCAGATAGTAAATTTGGAGCATGTTGATTGTATATATTTGCTGTAGCAGTATATACAATATACCTTCCTTAAAGGGACCTTTAGGGATCTTTCCTTGCAGTGAACATTATCCTCTTTAATGACTCTTTTTTTGAGAATTGGATCAGATCTTAAAGCTTGAAGCTTGATGAATAATTGTGATTTTCCACTGTAGCAGCTGAAATCAGCCTTCTGTTCACCAGCAATTGATTTTTGTCTGTAGTTAGCTGCCCATCTACCTCACTCTTGATTGACTCTTGATTGTTATTCTAGATTTGCTGCCGATTAGGGTTATTATGTCCACCTTGCCTGTAACTGTTAAGCATTGCAACCTGTGTCTGATGTTTTGGAGTTCTACACTGCCATTGATAGAGAGGAAATGAGTTCCACCATGATATAATTTCCTTCTATCTACTCTGTCCTACAGAGAAGAGCTGCCATTGAAATTTTCAAAGATAAAACTGGCTACTCTCCCACACAAGTTTATACTTTATTTTGTTAGTAAAGGCGTATCTTCTGCGCTCTTCTGAAGAACACAGAGTCAGTTTTTCTCCCACTTCTAAATCTTTCTCCAGCACTCTGCCAACACAGTTCCAGCATCTCCACCATTATTAGTATGGGCCATAAATGTGACTAAGTTTCAAAGAGGGATCCCAGTTCTGTATTAGGACTGGGTCCAGGTGTTCTTGCCAAGGCATTAAATCCTGAGTCATGAAAGAATACTCCAATGTCAACAACCTCTCCTTTATTCAGATTTATATACTGTCTGCCCAACTTAACCCTCAAAATCCACTCCCACACATATTTTACCAATTTCTGCCAGAACATATAAGCCAGTAATACAAAATGTGAATCAGCTATTTCTTTCTGGAAGAGGGCTTGTATTTCCCCACTTAGTGTACCTTGAAATGTGACTTTAATTATTGGTTTGGAAACTATAAGGAAAGGCAATGGTGGGTCTTGAGGAAGAAACATCATCTTGCTAGGCATCTGCTTCAGGTGAGATCTGGATAATATCTTCAGGTAAGAAGGACTCCTCTCTGGCAGGGGCAGTGGCTGCTTATACCAGTCTGGAGGATCCAGGATAACTTAGGGTTCAATCTTTTTAAATGAATCTATAAATATCCCCATATCAAGTTTTAGGATTCTACTACTCTCCTATTATGGCTGTGTCTTCAGCTTTGAAGATTTTTCAAGGCTGCACATTCAGTCTCTTCAGAAGGTTTCAATATTTGACCTGACTTTCAGCATAGAACTACCCTTTGATTGTAGGAGTTGAAGGTCTCTTTTTACCCATCCATGGAGGCCTTCTGATCTTCACAGGGTGCACCTCACAGGAGATAGCTGAACCCAGCATATTATTTTTATTTCATACTCATATTTTTTCAAGACCTTTAAGGCATTTAATGAAAGCCAGTGAATTCCATAATCCTTATAATTACTATTGCCCAATATCAATGAAAGCAATACCTTTCTTTTCCTCTGTATTTTATCACATCCACTACAGATGAGAGTTGTGTGTTGTTGTTGTTGTTTTTTTTTTGAGATGGGGTCTCGCTCTGTTGCCCAGGCTGGAATGCAGTGGCATGATCTCAGCTAACTGCAACCTCCGCTTCCCAGATTCAAGCAGTTCTCCCACCTCAGCCTCCTGAGTAGCTGGGATTAGAGGGGTGTGCCATCATGCCCCGCTAATGTTTGCGTTTTTAGTAGAGACAGGGTTTCACCATATTGGACAGGCTGGGCTTAATAATTGAATGGTACTGCATGTTAGGTCTTATCACCATCCTGTTTACCACCAGTCATTCAATTATTGGTATCATCTGAATGCAAACAATCTCGTGATAGGATCTCATTCTTCTGCTTTGCAGGATCATTGCTGGTACCAATTATCTTTTGGTTTCCCTTAAAGCAATGCCTAAAGTAAGAACTTGGGTACCATTAAAAAATGGGCCCAAAACCCCAACAGAAACTTCACCAAATAAGATATATAGATGCCAAATAAACAATAAAAAGATACTCCACCTCATCCAGGAAAGATACTCCGCCTCATCCAGGAAACGCAAATTAAAGTGACAATGAGATGGCACTACACATCAATGAGAATAACCAAAAATCAAAAACACTGACAACATCACATGCTTGTGAGAATGTGGAGCACCAGGAATGCTCATTTATTGCTGGTGGGAGTGCAAAATGATACAGCCACTTTGGAAGACAGTTTGGCGGTTTCTTATAAAAGTAAATAGGCCAGGCACTGTGGCTCATGCATGTAATCCCAGCACTTTGGGAGGCCAAGGGGGGAGGATTACTTGAACCTAGGAGTTTGAGACCAGACTGGGCAACATTGTGAGACCCTGTCTCAATTTTATTTAAAAAAAAACTAAATATACTCTTAGCATATGTATGATCCAGCAATTATCCTTTTGCATTTGCATTAGTTCATTTTCACATTGCTATAAAGAAACTACCTGAGACGGGGTAATTTATAAACAAAAAAGGTTTAATTGATCCATAGTTCAGCATGGCTGGGGAGGCCTCAGGAGACCTAAAATCATGGCAGAAGGCAAAAGGGAAGCAAGGCACTTCTTACATGGCAGCAGGAGAGAGAGTGAGAGAAAGAGAGTGGAAGTGTCAGACTTAAAACCATCAGCTGTTGTGAGAACTTCCTCACTATCACGAGAACAGCATGGGGGAAACACATGAGGGGCATGCAGATTTTTGAGGCCTGATTATTCATAATTACTCAAACTTGGAAGCAAGTAAGATGTCCTTTAGTAGGTGAGTGGATAAACTGTGGTACATGTAGACATTGACGTACTATTCAACACCAAAGAGAAATGAGCTATCAAGCTATGAAAAGACATGAGGGAAACTTAAGACGCATATTATGAGGTGAAAGAAGCCAATTTTAAAAGGCTGTATACTACAGGACTTCAACTATATGACGTTCTGAAAAAGTCAAAATTATGAAGACAGTAAAAAGATGACTGGTTGCCAAGGGTTACGGGGAGGAAGAGATGAATAGGTGGAGGAGCACAGAAGATTTTCAGGGCAGTGAAAAACTCTGTATGACACTATAATGGTAGACACATGTTATTATAAATTTGTCTAAACCTATAATAATATACATCACCAGGAGTGAATCCTAGTGTAAACGATAGATAGGCTTTGGGTGACAAAGACGTTTTAATGTAGGTTCACGGATTGTAACAAATGTTCAACTGTGGGGCAGGATGTTGATAATGGGGGAGACTGCATATGTGAGGACAAGCAGTATATGGGAGTTCTCTGTATCTTCTGTTTCATTTTGATGTGAAACTAAAAGTAGTCTAAAAAATAAAATATATTAAAACAAGGAATTTGGCCATAGGTAGTTTGTTTGGCAAGTGATCTCACAAAACCTGAGTGGTCACAGAGGGAAAGTGAGATAGGGAAAAAGGAAGAGCCAGTGTAAGGATACTTTATTGAGGTCAGTGCTCTAGGCAACATGGGACTTTTGAGAAAAACAAAGAAAGCCTGCAAGAATTACCTATCTGAAAGATGGGAGTCTGAAACATTTGTCTTCTGACTTCCCTCTTGTGAGCTGCTCTTGTTTAAGTGGGCAAAAATGCTTCTATGACATTATAAAAGGCCTTGAGTTGCAACAGGAAAAGACAAGAGAAGCAGACACTTGAGGTGAGATTTTGGCAGCAGGAGGTGGTTTGGAATGGTTCACAATAGCACTGCTAGAATCAAAGCGTGCAGATCAAGATGTAAGGATTTAGGAAGGAAGTCTAGGCTAGACATATAAATGGGAAAATTATATAGAGGTGATATTGAAAAGATGAGAATGAATGAGATTGTAAAATATAACTTCTATTTTAAGAGGACAATAAAAGAGAATTCAGTGAAGAAGACTCAGGATTGATGATCTGCAATGTAGAAAAGGAATCAGGAGAGCATGATGCCACAGAAAACAAAAGAAGACAAAATTCTCAAAGGAGAGAGTGGTTTACATCTTCAAATAGAACAGAGAAATCCAGTAAAATAGGTAGTAGAAACATTCACTGTATTGCTCATAATGTATTACTTATACAAAAAGTAAATCATTGTTGATATCTGTCTTTGTAAATTTCAGTAAGGTAGTAAGAATAGAAGCTAGACTATAGTGGCTTAATAAATCAGATGAGAGGGAGTAGAAACACTGAAGATGACAACACTTTCAAGGTGATTCCAGAAGCAAAGTAGAGATACAATATTCAGGATTAACAGGAAAAGGGAAGATTCCTTCTTGGGTGGGTGTTTAGGTTCCAAAGCTGTGAATTATTCACCTCAAAGGTTTTCTTCAACTAGTTCAGTTGACTAATTCTTCATTGAGGAGTTAGATCTTTAGCCAGTTAATAGGACTCTCAGCTACTTTAGGAAATGCCTTCCTTTTATTTATCCCACCACTTCCTCTTACAAAAGGACAGGCTTGAGTTACAACTTGGTTGTGTTCTACTCTAACCACCAGAATTTGAGTAAGGGCCGCGGTTGTCTACAGCTCGAAAACAGGAGGAAAAAGTGATTAAAATAAACACAAAGCTTGTTTACATTTTCACAGGAAACTTCCCACGACATATTAAAATGGAAACAAAGAGATCGAATTCAAGAAAGGGATGCAAATGTTGAAATTTTTTTAATCCATGGAGGCCAATTTTCTTTACAGTAAAAAGCCCTGCAAAAGAAAATTAGCCAAATGCACTACTGTTTTGCTGGCTGCCAGCTTTTCAGCATCCGGACACATTGTCGCACTAATTTTCTTCTTCATTATAGGCAGGCAGGAGCTTGAAACTCCCTGCTGAAGCAGAAGGAATCCGTGCAGATGCATATCGTAGGCAATTGCAATGTGACTCACACGCAGAGGCTGGGAATCTTGGGAGTTGAACTGAGGACAAAGTGGGAGGGATTTGCGCTTCCTAGGCTGGTCTTGGAGAGGCATT
This sequence comes from Mandrillus leucophaeus, assembly GCF_000951045.1. Taxonomy (NCBI): domain Eukaryota; kingdom Metazoa; phylum Chordata; class Mammalia; order Primates; family Cercopithecidae; genus Mandrillus; species Mandrillus leucophaeus. Next base: position 1,437,388 of record NW_012108208.1, read on the forward strand.
CTCAGGCAAACTCACTCTACAATCCCGTTTTTAATATAAGCTTACTACTTAGCTACACAGCGCATCAGGGAGAAAGATGTTGAGGACTATAAAGAAAGCTAGTGCTTGTTGCTTGCTTTTTTAACCTCAACTTTGTGCTTCACTGTACTCTGTTTATTCTGAAGCTTCCCCAGCTTTATATATGAGTTTATAAGAAAACTTTCTAGCTAAGATTGGTGATGATGATAATAATATTACTTAAAATTTGTAAAGCAATTATTACTGGAGAGTAAAAAGAACTATGTGGATCTTAACCCTTGGAAGATTTGTTAGGAGATATTAAGATTAAGATTGACATCCAATTATAACAAGGGATGGGTAGACAGCTTTTCCTCTACCTCCTGCTTTTTTTCCTCCCCTCTTCACATTTCTCTCCTTCTTTTCTTTCTTTTTCATCATTCCTCTTTCTTCATAGGGCTGCTATTTCTGCTCTGATAACCTGTGTTTCTCACAGTGGCTACCATATTGAAGGACAAGAACAAAATGATGGAAGGTGTTAAAGTATCTGCTTCATTAAAGGCAACAAAACTAACACAAATTCAAGAGCACATGTCTCCAGATATGGAGAAAGAAACTTCTACTGGCCTGAATTGAAGACCAGACACAGAAGCATATCCCTCTCAGCACCTTGATGATCACAACCAAAACAAAAAGTTTGTGATGTTGGAGTTATAACAGCTTTAAGGTCTACTACTTAAGGAAGACATTTGCCCAGGCTCTTGCTGCAACTAGGCACTGAGAAAATACCGATGGAAGGGTTACAACATCTGTGACTGCATCAGGAACCTTGCTTGGGCTTCAGGTGATGTTACCAAAAAGTGTATACATGGTATCTGGAAGAAGACACTCAAGAGGTTTGCCTATGATTTCAAAGAAATTGTTAAGGATGAAGTTGCAAAAATTAACAAGTCTGTGGTGAGATGGCAAACAACTTTAACCTGGATGTGGATAAGGATGATATCGAGGAGTTCCTGCAGGTTCTTGAGGAACTGATTAATGAATTGAAACTGGAACAGAAATGCATAGCTGAAGAAGAGGCAAGAGAAAAGGAAACTGAAGGAGAAGAAAAAGAAGGACCTCCAAGAAAATTCACAGCAAAGGGTTTAGCAGAAGCTTTTGCAGAGCTTAAAAGCTCCTTAAAAAGTTTGAAAACATGGACCTTAACACTGAAAGATTTTCATTTATAGAGAGGAATGTTCATGGTGCATTTTCTGCTTCCAAGCAAATCTGTAATGAAAACAAGAAACAAACCAAGCAAACCATCATGAACATGTTTCTGAAAAGAGTGATACCTCCTCAAGAAGAGCCTCAGCCAGGTTCTTCAGGAGGTATTCCAGAGAAGACATTGTTGTCACAGGAGGTGACAGCTCCATGAGTGTTTATTACTTGTGAAGACTTTCCAGTGGTACAAGATATGGAGATAGAAAACAGAGATGTTGATTATTCTGTAGGCCCAGGCTAATATGGGTGTTTATGTTCCAGTTTTTAGCACAAAAATTTCAGAAAGTAAAAAAAAAAAAAATTCTGAGGATTAAAAAATATTTCTGTATAGCTGTATAATGTGTTTTAAGCTATATTATTTAAAGAGAGTCAAAAAGTTGGAAAATGTTTATGTGGTAAAAAAGTTACAGTAAGCTAAGATTATTATTGAAGAAATTTTGAAATAAATTTAATGTAGCCTAAGTGTTCAGTGTTTATAAAGTCTATAGAACTGTATAGTAATTAATGTCCTAGACATTTGTAATCACTCATCACTCACTCACTGACTCATCCAGAGCAATTTTCAGTACTGTAAGCTGCATTCATGGTAAATGTCCCATATAGGTGCACTATCGTTTATCTTTTGTACTATAATTTTACTGTACATTTTCTATGTTTAGATGCACAAATACGTACCATTGTGTTAAAACTGCCTACAGTACTCAGTACAGTAACATGCTGCAGAGGTTTGTAGCCTAGGAGCACTAGGCTATACCATATAGCCTATGTGTGTAGTAGGCTTAACCATCTAGGTTCCTTTAATAGGTTTGCACGATGACAAAATTGCCCAGTGATGCATTTTCCAGAGTGTATCCATGTCGTCCAGTGATGAATTCTGTACTTTTAGAATATTAGATACTATCAGATATTAGAGGAAAAGCTGATCTTGTTAATACCCAATATGGAAGATGCTGGAATTGTTCAAGTGGACATTTAAGTTACCTGTGGTGGCCTCACATCTCAAGACCATGTGGAAGGTTGGCATACATTTGCCAGGTGAACACTCTCTGTTTGTCTGCCCCATTGTTCTTAGCTCAAGTTCTACCCTGAGCTGAGATGCTTGCTTCTTGTTTCAGCACCGTTACCTTTGACCTGTGCATTAATGAGACTTGAGTGGTCTATATTTTCCAATGGGGAGGAAAAACAAAAATGAAGTAGAACCTTGCTCTGTTAAGTCCACTTTGACTTCTCTAGGTAATTCTGATTCTTCCCTAGGTTGACAGGGATTTTTCTTTTTATAGGTACCCTTCCTTCTCTCCCGCCCCTCAAGAGCATAATACTACATCAAAAATATCACATTCTAGATGCCCAACTGTAGCTGAAAAGTCTCTAGGATGTATAGCCTCTTTCTGGGACTCAGCACAACAAGAAAGTGCCTTGGCTCTTCCATAGGGCCAATGCTTATAGACTGAAACATAAAAGGTCTGCACCATCTTTGGGCTCTGCAGATTTGTGTCTGTCTAACAATAAGATTACCTGCCCTTTCCCAGCGACACCCTTCCACGCATAACTCCTGTGTTACGGTTTGGGTCTGTGTCCCTGCCCAAACCTCATGTCAAATTGTAATCCCCAGTGTTGGAAGTGGGGCCTGGTGGGAGGTGATTGGATCATGCGTGCAGTTTCTAATGGTTTAATATCATCCCTCTTGCTGCTGTTCTCATGATATTGAGTGAGTTCTCATGAGATCTATTTGTTTAAATGTGTGTAGCACCTTTCCCCCATCTCTCTTTATCCTGCTCTGGCCATGTGAAGACATGCTTGCTTCCCCTTTGCCTTCCACCATGATTGTAAGTTTTCTGAGGCTTCACTAGCCATGCTTCCTGTGCAGCCTGCAGAACTGTGAGCCAATTAAACCTCTTTTCTGATAAATTATCCAGCCTCAGGTTTTCTTTATACTAGTGAAAGAACAGACTAACACACTCTACTTCTAGCTTTCACAAGCATAACAAAGAAGTTAAGTTTTGTGATCACACTGGACCCTGAATCTTTGCAGTGGAATCAGTGTTCCTTTTGGAATGGAGGCTTAAAATCCCCTTGGGGACAAAAGAGTTGGTCTTTTTTGAAGTTAGAGATGAAAAGAGACTCTACCTTTCTTCCCTCAATTTGGGAAGGACGATGGCACTTCCTATGGGACTCTATTATCCACCCCCACCTGCAAATTAGCTCAAGGTTTTATTGTTTAATCACTTCATGCTCAATGTTGTGTACATTACAACAGCATGTTGAAAAAAAAAATGCTCTCGAGGGGTGGGAGAGAAGGAAGGCACTTAAAGTTACAAAAGCAAGACAATTTTATTAAACTGGAACCTAACCATGGCATTCTTGGCTATAAAGCAGAATTTAGTTCAGGGGGTTTTAGTTTCATTACTAAAGTGATGCTGCGTGAAGATCATCAACCTTTAAATAATACTCCATTCATGATTCAAATTTAGTTCAAGACCAGTGGGTGTTCAAAATGAAGCCCTGAGCTAAAATCTTCATTTCTAGGAGAGTGGTTGCAGATGCTAATTTAGATTTATGAAGAAAGACAATGGTCTGTGGCAAACTAAGCAGAACAGCTGGGAAACCATTGGTATTCTGGGAGGACACTTCCTAATTAAGTCGTACACCTCCCTCTCCTACTCTCGAGACCCATCAGTTGTTGTTCATGGCAGATAACTTACCATTTGTAATTGTTTTCATTTTCCTTCTTTAATTTGTTGGATTTTTATTTCTGCTAGGAAATTTTGAAAATTATCTAATCCATTGGACAGCTCTTCCCCTAAAAGAAACATAAACTTGAATTGAAAATTAACTATTGTTTCTGAGGCCCAGGCATGTAGAAGTTTCCTCCTTCTGCAAAAATATGACAGAATAAGCTTGTCATAATTGTCCTTGCATGCACTGGCCCAGATTTCTCTCACAGACATATAGAGAATTGCTGGGGACGGAAGGAAGAGTGGCAAATGCAGGCATCACTTTTGATTTCAAAACATCAAGGAAGCCCTAGTTATAGTGAAAACTTAACTTTAGAAACTCATCCTATTCTAGGTGCCATTCTTAATTTCTTTCCTTACTCTGGTTCTCTCCTCCCCTTATCTCTGTCCCGCCTTTTCCCCTACTTTATTCGCACTTTGAACTTGACTAAATTCAAAGTGCCGGGTTTAGGAAGTACCTACTTATTGATGGCAAAGGGTGTTTGTTATCTGATCAAAAGAGTCAGTAGTTCTCAAGAAACCGAAGTCAAATGATTGAACTATTCACAATTCTGGCTTTCATGGGGAGGGCCAGTGTCATGGCTTGAATATCTGTCTCCTCTAAAACTCATGTTGAAGTTTAATTGCCATTGTAATAGTGTCAAGAGGTGAGACGTTTAAGAGGTGACTAGGCAATGAGGTCTCTGACCCTCATGAATACATTAACGGTATTGTCTTGGAAGTGGGTTTATTATAAATGGGTAAGTTAGGCCCCCTTCTCTTTCTCTCTCTCTTTCTTCCTTTATCTCTCCTTCTCCCTCTCCTTCTCTTTTCTTCTCTTGCTGTTCTGCCCTCCACCATGGGATGAGTCAGCAAGAAGGTCCATGCAAGATGCCAGACCCTCAATCTTGGACTTCCAGCCTCCAGAACCATGAGCCAATAAATTTCTGTTCATGGTAAATTACCCAGTTTTAGGTATTGTGTTATAGTAGCACAAAATGTACTAAGACAGCCAGCATGATGGAAAGAACATAGTTCCAACCTTTCCCAGAAGCTAATATGGTAGAAGGAAGGTAATGTGTTTATTTCCTAGCCCTTCTATTATCACAGACTAGTTGTATCAAACTCAAAGTCTTCACTTGCTTATTTATTTATTTATTTTTATTTCTATTTTTTTATTATACTTTAAGTTCTAGGGTACATGTGGATAATGTGCAGGTTTGTTACAAATGTATACCTGTGCCATGTTGGCATGCTGCACCCATCAACTCGTCAGCACCCATCAACTCGTCATTTACATCAGGTATAACTCCCAATGCAATCC
>NW_012108208.1:1442735-1449795 GCF_000951045.1 Mandrillus leucophaeus
GGCAGGACTCCTTGAGCTGCTGTGAGCTCCACCCAGTTCGAGCTTCCCAGCTGCTTTGTTTATCTACTTAAGCCTCAGCAATGGCGGGTGCCCCTCCCCCAGCCTCACTGCTGCCTTGCAGGGAGATTGCAGACTGCTGTGCTAGCAATGAGGGAGGCTCCGTGGTCATAGCACCCTCCCAACCAGGTGTGGGATATAGTCTCCTGGTGTGCCCGTTTGCCAAGATCCTTGGTAGAGCACAGTATTGGGGTGGGAGTTACCCGATTTTCCAGGTGTTGTGTGTCTCAGTTCCCCCGGATAGGAAAAGGGATTCCCTTCCCCATTGCGCTTCCCAGGTGAGGCGATGCCTCCCCCTGCTTCAGCTCTCGTTGGTTGGGCAGCTGGGCTGACCAGCACTGATTGTCAGGCACTCCCTAGTGAGATAAACCCAGTACTTCAGTTGAAAATGCAGAAATCACCTGTCTTCTGTGTGGCTCGCGCTGGGAGTTGGAGACTGGAGCTGTTCCTATTCGGCCATCTTGCTCCGCCCCCTTCACTTGCTTTTTGTAATCTTATGTTTTCTTCCCTTTCCTCTGCTTAGGCACAGGTTTCTTGTTTATCAAACTATACTGAATAATGTATTAGGAGGCCAAAAGTGAGTATGCTGTCTTATAAAAGTCTGGCTTAAGAACAGTGATGTGCTGGTGAATGTTTAACAACTGGCTATCTGCATAAAAATTCCTGATTTACAGTATTTACTGATTTCTGTGGTGTAAATACTCCCACTATGGCTGATTTCAAGCTACCAATGTGAGGCCACTGAACTTGGAGTTGGGAAAGAGATGTGCACCGTTGGCTTTTGTAAGCTAGTACTAGCTGGCTGTAGCACACCACTGAATATATGCTAAGTGCTTAGAACATGGCCTGGAACGCAGTAAAGTCTACACTAATGTGTGTTTTTTATCAATTATTATTCCTCTTGTGATTATAATTGTGCTCTGTCTCTCTCTTCCTCATATTTTGTGTATATTTATATCCATATCTATATATATAGATATAGATATATATAGATATGGATATGGATATGGATATAGATATATCAGTGATGTGCTGGAAAACTCTCAAGAAAAAAAACCCCTTGATTTACAGCATTTGCCAATTTTGATGAAAATACCCATATGATGGGTGATTTCAAGTTGCCAATGGTTTGACACTTGGTTTGTAAAATTCCTGAATATTTAACAATCTGTCCCCTTAAGCTGGTAGGAAATTGCTCCAGCACACAACTGTCATAAGAGCTGGTTTCCAGGGATATCTGTATTGTTGCAGAATTTTGTTCACAAATACTGAAAATGCAGGTTGTAAGTTTTAGATTCTGTGTAAGTGAACTTTTTCTCTTCTGAGTAATAACCTGTGAATAAGTGCTTTCATATACTTCTCTCAACTCTTTCTTCTTGCCACATCTGAAATATTATATATCAAATTTACAAAAAGATTGTAGAATAAAACCTTCTATCATACAACTCATCTGAAATTTCCTAGAAAGCCTTATAAATTTAGAATCTTGAATATAGAATGTATAAATTTAGAATCTAGATTGTCATTTTGGCTCCTAATAGTTATGAAGCCTCGTAACTTTGGACAAATCCCAAAGAAGAAATACCTCAAAGAATAGCGTGAGGTATGTGAAAGGATGTTAGAAATTGTGCATAAATAGATGGCAGGTTCTGATTGTCTCAAGAATCAATACTGGGTTAATTCTATATCTCCCTGTGCATTGAGGCAGTGAAGAGATGGATGATATAAATTTTTACTGTCAGGGATTTGAATAAAAAATTGATCATTAAGCTTAGAACAGTTTAGAGAAAATATGAGACTAGAGACAATAGAAAGGGTTGGATAGATAGGAAAGCAAGGAAAGAATGTACTAAGTAGGGGCAGCATATAAATAAAGTGACAGAAGTAGGAAAAAAAATCAGTAGTATTCCCTGTTTATCATATGCCAGCCACTGTGCCTTGTGCTAGAGCTATAAGCGATGAAACAGAATTTCTTCATTCAGAGGTTCTGAAATCAAGTAAGGGAAGAAAGAGAAGATGCACCTGATTGGAGAAGATGGCTTGGGAAAAGTGCAAATTAGATTTTGTTGGGTAAATTGAGGTGAGTTGGTTGAAGGATGCTGAGTTTGCAATGATCAGTGACTTGTAATAAAAACAAGTCACTGTGGAATTGTTAGTAGATGAGCGACAGAATTAAAATGGTATTTTGCAACAGTCAATTTAGTTGAAATATGCAGAATAGATTAGGATGGAGTCAGGGAGAGACAGATAAAAGAATATGGAAATAATTTAGAAATGAAGAGTGTGAATTGAATTGATAATCTTTAGTCTCTGATTGTACGTGGAGAAGAAAAATAAAGGATCAGAGCTTTAAAACGGGTTGGGAAATTTTTCTGTAAAGGGCCAGATGGTATGTATTTTGAACTTTGCAGGTCACACAGTTTCTGTTGCAAGTACTCAGTTCTGTCATTGTAGAGTGAAAGAGACATAGGCAATACGAAAATGAATGAGCTTGACTGTGTTCCAATAAAATTGGCAATGATGAACTTGGCTGCTTACTATATCTGGCCCCTGGTTTAGAGTATAGAGAATTTGAGAAGGGTCATTGTCCAGGGGAGAGAATTCTGAATTCAGTTTTGAATATGCTGAGTTTGAGATGAAGAAGAAAAAATTAAAGTGGAAATACCCTGAGGCCTTTGGAAATAGAGAATTGGATTTAGATCTAGAAATCAGAACTCTAGAACTTTTAAATCTGGAACTCAGATCCAGATTTAAGGGTTATCACTGTTAAAGTAAGAAAGTAGATGAACATTTACAGTCAAACTAGGAAACCAGAAGCAATCTAATGCAAGGAGTTGGTTAAACAGGTGACAAGGGAGCAAAAGAGACAAATGGGGAACAACCCAGAGATTAGGAATAGTATACACTGTGTTTAGGAGAGAGGTGCTGTTTCTGGAACTAAGGGACTCAGTGAGGTAGACTGTTACAATAATGGCTTCCAATGAACCACATCCCCCTGTTTTCATGTCTTTTGCAATGTCATATTGCTGCTCTTCTCATCGATAAACAAAGTCTGTTTTTCTATCCCTTTGAATAAGGCCTGGCCTTGTGACTTGCTTTGACCAACAGAATGTGGTGGATGTGACATTGTGTAAGTTCTGGAACATCTGGGTAAGAGGTCTTGCAGCTCTAGTCTTGCCTTATGAAACTCTTAGACCACCATGCTGTGAAGAAATCCAGTCGGGCCTACTAAAAGACAAAAGGTCCCATGGAGGAGAATCAAGCCAACTATCAGAAAAAATTGTCGGACATGAGTGAAGCTATCTTGAGGCATCCAGCTCCAGTCAGGACATCAGAGATGGCACCCAAAGCAGAGAGAGGGAGGGAGAGAAATATCCTGGCTTTTCCCATCCTTTATCTTTCCCTCAGTGTCTCCCGCCAATGCCTCCTTTCTCCTTCTAGTGCATGCCTTTGGTCAATGAAGCTAGCTAAAAGGGGACCCAGGAAATGCAGCCTGCAAGATGAAGCAGAACTGGGAGAACAGGCCCAGGATCACTATGGGGGATTAAGCAAATGAAAGAAAGCACGGAGTGGTAGGAAAAGCCATGGAGAAAGGCGGGAAGCTTCTGAAGGAGCAGAGATAGATCAGTCAGACAGGTTGGAGTAGCAATAATACAATGTTGGCTTGAAATAAAAAATGAGAGGATTATAAGGAAGAAGGAGAGGTCTGATAAATGGCATCAAATAATACAGAGACTTCAAAGAAGGCAACTAACAAAAGAGACTATTTTATTTGGTGGCACACAGTAATTAGGGACCCATGAGTGGCCTGTAAACATACATTAATTTTTCCTTCCCAAACTGTGGTTTGAAAATCCTCAAAGGTTTGTGAAAATGTCACAGGGGATTCATTAAAAATAGCAATGGTATCTGTTTTGATTTCTAGTATGCTTTAAAAATTCTTTATTTGGATGGCATGTTTATAAAAACACATTATAAAAAATCTTCAAAGGTGATATATCCCATTAAAAAACAGAGATGTATAGAAAATTAAGTTAATATTTAATTTTTGTTTTAAAAATGTTTAAATTAAGTGATGGTATGATTATTTCTTTCTTTCAAATGGAACATTTTGAGTCTTATGAAATGTATTGAGTGGCCATGTACAGGAATCATTTGATATAAGATAATTATATTTATGATTTGGTCACTCAATTGAATACCTCTAACCCTGGTGTTGATTTTAATTACTGTAGAGTGAAAGATTCTTTTTATTTTTAAGCATCTTCAGAGTTTAACTTATTACATCCATGATGGAACCTTTGATAAAAACAAAAGCTGATGCTAAATGCAACTTAACTAGGAGTGCAAAAAATGATAATTCTGCTAATTTGTTTCAAGTTGTCTTATACAATATTGTTTCATTAATTGAGTCACAATTTTTTTGTTTGTTTTGAGATGGAGTTTCACTCTTGCTGCCCAGTCTGGAGTGCAATGGCACGATCTCGGCTCACTGCAACCTCTGCCTCCCGGGTTCAAGCAATTCTCTTGCCTCAGCTTCCCGAGTAGCTGGGATTACAGGCATGCGCCACCACACCTGGCTAATTTTGTATTTTTAGTAGAGATGGGATTTCTCCATGTTGGTCAGGCTGGTCTCGAACTCCGGACCTCAGGTGATCCACCCATCTCGGCCTCCCAAAGTGCTAGGATTACAGTTGTGAGCCACCATGCCAAGCCGAGTCACAGTTTATATTGCTTACTAAAATCTCTCAAGTACTTAAAAAAAAAAGTGTAAATGGATAAACCCTATGAATATATCCAATAAGTAAGTTTTTTTACTTCTTGCAACTAAAGATAACCTGTATCTGTTATGTGACATTTTTAGAGAATTGCTGTTTTAGATATTTTCATATCTTATTATTTAAAAACAAAATGTAAATACTCTATGATTCCATTTACATAAAACTGCAAAAAGTCAAATCCAAATTATAATGACAGAAAGCAGTCAGTGGTTTCCAAGGATCAGGGGTAGGGGTGGGTAATAGCAAAATATTACAAGGGGCATTTTTTGGCTGATGGAGATGTTCTGTGTCTTGGTTGTTGAGGTGGTTACATCATTAAATTCAACAATCTACATTTACAATGGTTGCATTATACCAAATGTCAATGGGATCACAACATAGTAGATTAAAGATGAACATAAATTTCGTACAACAGCTCACTATATTTTAAAAATATATTTAATTAGACAATTCTGAATATTAGACCACAGATGCAGATTTTTGTCTCTAAGAACCAGGACAAGAGTGAGGCAAGTGAGAGACTCAGTTTGCAAAATTTAAGGTAGGCCCTCACTGTCAGGTTCCTGAGAGCCCCAGCCCTGTACTTGCACATCTCTTAAGAGTGAGTACCTCATTTGCATTTGCCTCATCCTTTTTTGGTGACTTCATAGAATTTAAAATTTCATTTCATCTTTTAATATACATTGCTACCGCTAGGCATGGTGGCTCATGCCTGTAATCCCAGTACTTTGGGGGGCCGAGGCAGGTGGATCACCTGAGGTCAGGAGTTTGAGACCAGCCTGGTCAGCATGGTGAAACCCCGTATCTACAAAATTTTGCTGGGCGTGGTGGCACACGCCTGTAATCCCAGCTACTTGGGAGGCTGAAGCAGAAGAACTCTTTGAACCTGGGAGGCAGAGGTTGCAATGAGCTGAGATCACGCCACTGCACTCCAACCTGGGCAACAAGAGCAAAACTCCATCTGAAAATAATAACAATAAAAATAAAAATAAAATAAAATTTAAAAAAATACGTTGTTACCTAAACCAAATATTACAAAATATATTGCCATTACATGTGTTGCCAAATAAAACTTTTATTTCCTCATTTTAGCTCATGTGATTTGTTGGGTTTCTTGAGCGTGAGGATTGCTACCTTTCACTTCTGAAGAATCTCAACCATTATCTCTTGGAATGTCACCTCTCTGCCTCAAGTTTCTCCTACTAAAGCATTGATTACATATATATTAGAACTTCTCCCCCTGTTCTTTATGTCCTTTAACCTCTTGTTCATATTCTGTCCCTTTGTGCTGCATTCTGGTTCAAAGCTTGAGGTCTCTCTTTGGTCATTTGTAATCTATAGCTTATCCTGTCCATTGAGTTTTCAATGATTATTATTTCTATTTCTTGATGTTCTATTTCTTTATCAAATCTGCTGACATACTGACAATCTCTTATACTTCTTTAAGAAATTTAAATTCATTCTTTAAAATTTAAATATAGATAATATCACAAAAATTGCACATTTGGAGGTCAGATTCTCTTATTTACTGATTCTGCTGACTTTTGCTAATGGTGACTTGTTTCTTTGGGTGATTTAAAACATTTTTACGGTAAGCTCATGTTTCTTAGAAATTTATTTGGAAATACTTTGTGTCCTGGGTTTAAGGAGCTCTCCTTTGAAAAGTTTCTGTATTTTCTCTTTTCCTTTGCCTTGGATGCACTAACCACCATGGGTCACTTTAAATTCTGCGCTTGGGATTTTTATGGCTTATACAGGTAGAGTGCATTCTAGCCTCAAATCTACATGAAGACTAATTTAGGATTAAGATTCTCATGAAAGAAATTTTTTTTTTCACTTAGGACCAAGGCAAGATTTCTTACCATTTATTTTGAAGGTGGATATGGAGGTTTAAGGAGGTTAAAGTCATACAGATAGAAGAGGAAAGAGGATGAATAGATCTGTAAGACTTTGAAGGCCATTTTCCCCTTATACCAAGTGCCTTCAAATGACTTGTGTTGATAAGTGGACCTGACTTCAACCAGGTCTAGAGTGGGTAAGCAAGTTAAAGAGTTAGTTTGCAGGAAGCCATGCATGTCCAACTGCTAGAGTAGAATCAGAAATAGTACTACGATCCAGTCATTTGCAAAAACATGGATAGAACTAGAGATCATTATGTTTAGTAATCCAGGCGCAGAAAGACAAACATTCCATGTTCTCACTTATTTGTGGGATCTAAAAAT
>NW_012108208.1:1449878-1473391 GCF_000951045.1 Mandrillus leucophaeus
AGGTGGGGATAGTTAATGGATTAAAAAGATAGAAAGGTGACTATAGTCGATAGTAATTGTATATTTTTAAATAATTCGATAGCACAACAGGGTGACTATAGTCGATAGCACAACAGGGTGACTATAGTCGATAGTAATTGTGTATCTTTAAATAATTTAAAGGATGTAATTGGATTGTTTGTAACTCAAAGGATAAATGCTTGAGGGGGATACCCCACTTTCCACGTTGTGCTTATTTCACATGACATGACTGTATCCAAACATCTCATGTACCTTATAAATACATATACTATGTACCCACAAAATATGTACCCACAAAAATAAAAAATAATAAATAGTACTGGGATAGAAGTCTGATGAAGGTTGCTGGATCTTTGTGGCTAGTGCCTCTGAGTTCAGCTGCAAAGTTCAGCTGGAACCTAATGTTGCTATTGTTTGGCTGGACAGGCATTCAGCTAGGGACATAGGGTCAGGAGGAGCAGGACAAACCAAAACTGCCAGTTTCTAGTTTTGTCTGTTCCTCCCTGTCTTGGGCAACCACGATCTTTTGAGCATAATGGCCGTTGGTACATTTCCCCTCCCAAATCTCATCTAAACTTCTCTTGTGGCCAACACTAACCCAGGACTCTATAGGGAAAGAAATTTGGGGAAATGTATTTCTAGCTTATCTAGGCAGATAATATACAACTACTAGAGGAGAAGGAAGAATTGGCAACCTATATATGCTAGTTGCATCTTTCTCTCATCTCTAACTAGATGAATGGTAGTGCTATAAATTCTTCATAAGCAACCACTAACTAACTGCCTTACCTTCTCAGCACACAACTTATTACCTAGAGAGTGAGTGTGGGATGTTGTATATTTCGAGCAACTACTATTAAAAGTGTATTTATTTTCTTGGGATGTTGGTTTCAGTAGCAAACAAGTACAATAGTTTTATATCCATAATTCTTGCAACAGTTAAAGGACACTATTGAAAAAAATTTATTCCTGGAACAATGTGAAGCTTTGTATTTTGGAGCAAACATATAATAATGAATGCTTGTCGTTGACTGGTGACTTCATGTAACCCTACATAACATGTGAGTTACCGATCTAATGAGAGAAAAACACAACCTTAGCAAGTTAATGTGACTCCCTGTTTTGTGGGCAAAGGTTGTCTGAAACCCTAACAAGCCATTTCGAGAATGGGATCCTCTATTAGTCTACACTTTGCTTTTGAGAAAAGTTCTCAGAAAGATGTAACTTTAATTTAAGAGTTTCTTTCAAAGAACAGGTGTTAATGTAGTCTGTAGTCCACTTAAGTTATAATAGATTTCACTTTTTCATGTATGAAATGTATGTATGTCTCCTTTTCCTCCAGTTAAGAACATAATGAAGACATGGTCTGAGGATTTACCAATTTCTAGCACTTTTGGGCAGCATTTAGTATTTTCATTAATAATAATTATTGTATTTAACATTATAACGTATTATAATTGTTACACATTGTAATTATTATTATCATGCCATTTGCTTCTCTTTTTCTTCCTGATGCTCTTAAAATGTTTTACCATTTGCAAAGTACGTCACAAACATTTTCTCATTTCCTGTCCACAACAGTCCTGGAAGGGAACATTTTACCATTTCCACTTTATAGATGCACAAATGGAAACTCAGAGGAATTAAGTGATTTGCCTGGGTTTTCTCCATCAATGTTAGAGCTGGGATCAGCTCAAGTTATTGTTCTATTCCTTCATATTTTTACCATGCTATTTCTTAAAGGCTGATTATTCCTATTTCAGACATTTTGTCACTTACACAATGTGAACCTTTCCTCAATAGAAATTGTGAAAAAATCGCTGATTTACTCAACATTACCTGTTTAAGCAGCAAACATATGGCAATGACTTCTTAAACAAATTGATGAATTTGTATCATTTTTCATGCTCCCTTAAAAGTGATGTTTCAGGATCAATTTTCTAGCTAAATTATATATCCTCAACAAACTGATTAAATATGGGAACATTTTGACTTATTCAAATGGCCAGCCCACAGAGATGGGTAGAGGATATTTCCTTTTGCCCACACAGACAGAATAAAAAATGATTGGTCATGCACTGATAATTACAGTACAAAAGAAATGTGGCTATTTTTAAAGCACCATTTTTCTCTTTAAGACCCAAAGCTTCCCAACCTCTTATAAAAATCCATTCACCTGATATTAAAAGCTCCATTCCCTGCACCAAACCTCAATCTCTGACCTGAAACATAATGGCAAGTTCCAAGAAAATGATGCAGCCTCTGCCACAGTCGAAGCCTTTGTTGTTTGCACTTATCCTCACACGCAGACATCTCTCAATAGAGAGGCAGGTGCTGTTTGATTAAAAAAAAAAAAAAAAACTGGTCCCCACAGTAAATGTGAACAGCAGTCAGAGCACATTTGCATTTTTTTATTTTGTGAAGAAAATGTTAGATAAGTTTGGAATCTTGGAATATCCTTCTGCAGTTCAGCATTTACTTCCCTTCAACATCTGCCAATTTAAGCATTTTAAAGCTGTGTTTAGTTATTAATTCATACAAGTTGTTGAGATGCAGGCATCCCAGTAGATGACAAACCAATGACAAAGAGAAAAATCATTGTATATTTCAACTAACACTCTGGATTTAGAATTAAAGACTGCTTGAATATTCCCATTTCTTATTATTTAGAAAGGTTCTTTGGAGTTGCTCTTTGCAGACACAGCAAATTCATTGACAGGATTAAAAAAATTTGGAGCTGGATTTTAGATGAAAGTGTTGCTGCTGGCATATCAATGCCAGCTACAAATCAGCGCAAACAATTGTTCCATCATTAGCAAAGCCTGTGAACAGAAGCAGTCCTAATAAAGACTTCTGGCGCTCTCACTGGATTTGTTTGACTTGATTGCATCCTGCTACATTTACAATCTGTTTTGTGTTATCGGCACATAGACTGACAGACTTTTAAATTCACATTTAGAAAATTTGAGAGCAGTTTTCAAAAAAACAAACACTCCCCAAAAGAGTAATATATCAGCAGCATTGACTTACACTGCCAATAAATAATATTTAGCCACTGGAAACAATCTGATACAATTAATGAGGAATCCAAGATGAGAGACCTAGATTCTGTTATAGTTAAAACTTTGTGCATGTGGAGTTGGCGCTTTACATCATAGTTCTTTTTAATAACTAGGTCATTGTATGTGCTCCTGCCTTTACTAGTACAAACAAAATAGACAAGAATTAATATTTTCCAGAACGTTGGTCCTCTGAGATAAAAGATGCTGTGGGAATGCAAAGATCTATTAAAATTGTGAATTCCAATGTTGTTATCATTCAGCTCAGACACATGAAGCAGCTAGTTGCATGCATCGTAAAATAATAATAACAGTAAATTCCTGTTTAATGAATATTTATCATCTGGCCATGTGCTAAGTGCTTTACATTTTGTCTTCCTTTTAATTCTCAAACAGCACTATTATTATCATCTCTGCTTTACACACAAGGAAACTGTGGCTAGAGAGGCTAAGTAACATGTCCAAGGTCACACAGCTCAGTGTCGCAGACAGGATTCAAACTAAGGCTGGTTTGTGTCCAAAGTCTATGCCCTTCGCCATAATGTAAACTTTGAAAGTTGCAGTGAAGGTTACGTTTTGTAAGATTACCTTTCATGATCTTTCCCCAAATCACAAGTACTCTACATTTATCTTTTATCTTTTTTTTTTTTTTTTTTGAGATAGAGTCTTGCCACTCTGTCATGCAGGCTGGAGTGCATTGGCACAATCTTGGCTCACTGCAACCTCTGCCTTCTGGGTTCAAGCAATTCTTCTGCCTCAGCCTCCCCAGTAGCGGGATTACAGGCACAGGCCACCATGCCTAGCTAATTTTTGTACTTTTAGTGGAGATGGGGTTTCACCATATTGACCAGTGATGCTCACAGAAATTGCACCTATGCCTGTGGGGAAATCTTGTCCAATCAACTGAAGGAAAGGGATAAACCTGAGCTTGGCTTATGGTCAGGTGGGCTCAGTATGTAAAAATGGAAAGTGACTATAAGAAATATAATTATGGTAGTTACAACTTCTATAGTAATTATGCTTTTATAATAATTGGCCATCTCTCTGCATAGTGGGGAAATTTAGGAGATGTATTCCTGCAATGAGGATTTCCTGTTGGTTCTCATAATCCACATCTATCTTTTAGCCATGACAAGCTAGTTAAACAACTGTGGGTTCTCAACAAATAGAAGAGTTTTAAGGCCTTTTTGAGAGAGTCTGTCCACTATGATACAGGACCCATGGAATAAAGAAGAGGATGTGTTTTCCTCTCTATCATTCTAATTTGCTGTATCAGAGTAAGTGGAGAATTAGCAGAAAAATGAACTGAGTTGTTTGTTATTCTATTTGGCTCAGCATACATAAACTGAGTGTAGATGACATTTAGGCCTAATTCTAGTTGGTTACAATGAGATGAATTAGATATAATAGTCTCCCTCAAGGGTTTATAATGAGGAGAAATAGATCTATGAGCAACTAAGTATTTAAAACAATGTGATTTTAGCAGGGATAGGGCCAAAATTCATTATAGATTTTAAATATATAACATAGGAAAAATTTCTTACCCAAACATTTCTATAATTCTTGAATTAAAGTCCACCTTACAGATAAGATTTTTGCAAAACTGAAATATACAAAGTTTCAGAGTCAATAGTCATTTCTGATAATTAACTGCGCTATTGTGGACAAGTTATTTAATTTCTATAACCTTGATTGTTTTCTTACGTAAGATGTGGATAATTCTAACTCTGAAGACTGTAAGGATGAAGAAAGAAAACATTCATAAAGTACCTAAAGTAGTACCTGGCACATACCAGCACTCAATACATGCTGGCTTTATCCTACCTTCCATCACAAGCCTTATTTTTCTTCTTTCTGAAAAAAAGAATAGGAAGGATGTATTTTAGTTAGTAATAACAGTTATAAAGAAGAATACATTTTGAGGTCATGTCTAAGGAGATAAGTGCATCCTGTTTTCTTTGTTGTGTTATTTAAAACATAGTGTTCAACCGTGACTTTAATGAGAAACAGGGGTTGTTGTAGATGCAGAGAGGGGCAGCCTCCATATCTACCTGTCTACACATGAAATAAGGGTCACTGTATTTCTTTGAAGGAAACCCAGGGCTCTGCTTATTACTCCCCTGTTCTGTGCAGTGAACATATAACGTAACAGTTGCTAGGACCCACTCTGCACAGAGCCTGAGCCTTCCCATGTACATCGATCTCCAGTTCTTCTAACAACTTTGTGGTCAAAAGATGTGGAAATAGGAGAGTTACAGAGTTAGAGATGGTCTGGACCAGGATTACAAATATTCTGTTTCTCTTTTTACAGAAGCCAGTTCTTCATTGTGGTCTGAAGGCCCTCTCTATTCCTGCTCCCTCCTTCTTCATCTTTCACAGGAGTTTCCCCCAATATATATCTTACATGTATAATCTTGTTTTATTAGCTCCTCCTGGGTTGACCTGAGTTGACGTAGATACCAAACATGTTCTGATAAGTCAAGTGGCAAGATGGAGCTTGGGGCCTGGCTCACTCATTTCTCAGCAGGCAAAGAGGACTGCATCATGAGAGGAATGTGGGGCCTAGATAGTCCCTGGCACAAAGTGACAATCCAATTGCTGAACATTTCATCAGGGGTGACTTGAGGAAACATCCCAATGGAAAATACCCTTGCAGTCATGATGATTCAAGGATTCGAAAGAGATATGGGAGTGGGGAGCACAAGGACAGAGAGTTGGCTGGATATTACAGTTATATTGATGCTCTGGAATGGGATAATGAGAAACAGAGAACCATTATCAAACTAATGCTAAGGGCAAGAGTCAGAGAACCTCTCTGGTGGTTTAAGAAGGGGTTCTTTTCTCTTGCAGTGAAATAATGAACAGTGAAAAACAGACTCCAGGATTTCACAAGTAGAATTCCAGAGCATCAGACATACTTAGATGCTCAGCCAAGGCAGACCACGGATGAAAAAACCTAGGACCTTAAAACATGGGATGAACACATAAGGGTAGATTTCCCCAGAGATTTTGGCTCTGTAGACATCCCTGAATGTTCAAAGTTTACAGAGGCGGCTCGTTCCTTTACAGTAA
Source organism: Mandrillus leucophaeus (assembly GCF_000951045.1). Taxonomy (NCBI): domain Eukaryota; kingdom Metazoa; phylum Chordata; class Mammalia; order Primates; family Cercopithecidae; genus Mandrillus; species Mandrillus leucophaeus. The sequence goes on from NW_012108208.1 coordinate 1,456,031, forward strand.
GAGGTAGCAATGCCTGAGAGTGGGAGATAAACCTCATGAAGTTTTAGAGACCTGTCATTTCAGTGATGTTTTTAGAGGTCCAAAGCTGCTCCTGGAGCAATATTAGATCCTGCTAGAGACAGAGCTCTTGACCATGGGCCACCAATTTTCCTGCCCATTATGAGCTAACTTCTGTCAGACTAGCCCAGGCATAAATATGAATTGGCTGAGCAGCAGTTTCTCATTAGATAGAAATGTCATACGCAATGACAATGAGCACAGGTAAGCTATGTGGGAAGGTAGACAAGACTCCCACATTAACCACCACAGTCACAGCAATGATGCTCACAGAAATTGCACCTATGCCCACGGGGAAATCCTGTCCAATCAACCTAAGGAATGGGATAAACCTGAGCTTGGCTTATGGACAGGTTGGCTCAGTATGTAAAAATGGAAAGTGACTATGAGATATATAATTATGGTAGCTACAACTAATTGATAAAAACTTGACTGTTAAAGTATATACTTTTAAAATACTTAAATATATGTGATTATTTTTCAAGTTCTTTTCTCTTGAAAGTAGAATTTTTAAAAATATTCATAAAACTTAAAAATTATTTGGGTTATAGTTATATTTATACTTTTTCTCTCTGACTACCTAATTTAGGATAATGAAGTTTTTAGTCTTTTACTTAAACATTTCCATCTGCCCAGCAACTGGAGTCCATCTGGAATAATGTATTTTTATGAAATTGTATGGGTAACTCAAACCAGGATTACTCATCTGAAGAGAAAATGGTTGTATTTCATAGGTTTCACACATGAGCAAATTGATCTATAGCTGTGAAATGAATAATAGTGTTACTTGACTATACAGTGAAATGAAAGTCTTGGAAATTATATAGTTGAGTATTTTGCATTATTATTGCTATTTTCCCTGGATTTCTCTTTGGGAGGTCTTTTTTAAGAAAAAATTTTCTTTACTTTTCACCTTTATGAAACAATAAAAATGACGGTTTGATTAGTACAGGGTTGGTAAGCAGTGCTGTAATGCTCTATGGGTATGATGACAAGTATAACACCTCTTAGGACAGATTCATGAGTTGAAAGTCAATGCAGTGCTTTTTTCAATTGGTGACTGATTCTGTCCCCAAATGGAGTCATTTCACAATAAGAGATACAGGCTAATTGGATAATTCTGGATGCGGTTTTATTTCATCTCCTTGTCCATGCAGAGAACTGAGACAAGCCTTAGTATCCAGGTGACCTAGGTTTGGGCTCGGCTTCATCCCTGTATAAATGTTGTAACCTCTGGATTTCATTTAATTTGTTGTGCCTCATCTGTAAGATGAGAGCTTTACAGTAGGTTGTCTTTCAGTTCTTCCACCTTTAAATTTACACTTCTAGGGTTAGATTTCTGAATATAATTAAGGTTGACTGAAATAAATATCCAACTGGCCCAAAAGTACTTTCTCCTAAAACAGTCTCTTAAAACACTGTTTGAAGGTTAAATAGATTAATATGTGCATTGTGACTTAATCTTCTAACTAACAATCAATTGTGCCAACTCCTTGTTAATTCTCCCTCCAGCAAGATGACATTAAAATGTCCCATTGTAATATTTTAAATTCTTTTCTGGCAGACGAAGACCCTGAGAAATATTGTTCATACTTCAAAAACTCAATTGTCTGAATAGGTGGCACATGCCATCATTTCCATAACATATTTCATATAGAAATTCTCAGAAGATGGAAGAACAGGATTTCCCATCTGTGGCATGGTACATGCGCCACCCTTCCCCCAATCTACTACTAACAATTGTCCTGCCTCAAGTTTATTCAGGTGTCTTTAAAATTTGCTTATGTTCCTGAAATTTTTGAAGTAATAAGTTTTATAAACTTAATATATACTAGTGAGATAGTATTTCTTGGTCTTTGTCTAAAAATTGTCTTTTTCATTTTATTCTAATATTTGTCTGTGTTCCTCATATCTATTGACTAGAGGATACTTTTTATTCTTTACACTGCTTGATAACCTTTTGAAAATTCATCATGGAAGAATGACTATCACAGGAGAACTGGTACTTGGAAACCTTGAGGCATTACAAGAAAAGTCTTTGTGTAATGTGCAAATGCTTATAAGCAAGAAGGTAATTTGCCATGACCTTCATAACCCTAATGCTTACAACAGTGCCTGTTCTAGAGTAAGCAATCAGTAGATTTTTTTTTTTTTGAGGTGGAGTTTCGCTTTTGTCACCCAGACTGGAGTGCAGTGGCGCGGTCTCGGCTCACTGCAACCTCTGCCTCCCAGATTCAAGCGATTTTCCTGCCTCAGCCTCCTAAGTAGCTGAGACAACAGGCACCCGCCACCACACCCAGCTAATTTTTGTATTTTCAGTAGAGAAGGGGTTTCACCATGTTGACCAGGCCTGTCTCGAACTCCTGACCCCAGGTGATCCACCTGCCTTGGCCTTCCAAAGTGCTGGGATTATAGGCGTGAGCTACTGCACCTGGCTCCAGCAAGGTATTTTTTTAAAGCCCAATGCAAGTGGTGATTGTCGGGCCAAAAAAAAAAAGAAAAAAAAGAAAAAAAATCTCAAATATTTCCTAGCTAGCAAACGTCACCACATCCCACTCTGAATTTTGGAGATTTTTATCATGCCTAACAACAATATTGGAGAGTAAAATGTAAAAACCATTTCATTGGTTATAAAGCACTGGAAATATGATAATTAGGGCAGTCCAGATGCTCACTCTTCCTGTTGAAATTATATTGACATTATCATTTCATTTTGTTTGTTACTCATAACAGTATTCCCATCTTGGCACTTAAGCAGAAAAGCTTCACTTGTTATGGTTGTTTCACAGTTGATTCCATTATTTGACTTCCTGTTTTCACAATTTGCCAACCAATCAAATATATCCGTGGTTTTAAAACGTGTCAACTGAACAGATATCAAGAATAAAATGCACGTATACATCCCAAAAGACCTCTGTCAAAATCAGTAAGATTGCACAAGGCAGGAACCTCGGATAGCACTTTAACAGAAGAAAATTGTCAGAAATTAGTTCATTCAATGTAGTATCTGAGCTTTAATAAACCATGTCTTATCTCTTTTGGCCAGTGGACAGTTTCTAATTGGTAAGGGTCCAAGGTAAGGCAAACAAATGCAAGGAAACCTGTCTGCCTGGCTTTATATATCAGCAAGATAGCCCTATCGTACATCAACGAACAGGCTTCAAGTTGACAACAGGAAAAATGTGACTCAGCTTATACAAAAGGGGAAGTCCCTGCATTGGGCTCAAACAATGGGCCTGTCATTTTACTGCTTTGCTGGTCTGTCTTACCTTTTTGAAGATATGCAGGGGCTGAGGACTCAGCATTCTTCTCTGGGTCCTAGGCAGGGTCAGTAAATTTAGTATCTAGGGAGAGGCATTATTCCAGGGCATGAGCAGAGCAGAGGAAACAATGGGAACTTGTGGTCAGGCTGGTAAAGTGATACCTTAAATTCCAGGAATACTTGATTTGGGAATGGAAACAGGATAGGCCCAGCAACAAAAGAAGAGCAACACAAAATCCTCCTTAGAATGGTGAGTCTCGTGAATGAATTAAACAAAGAAAGCAGACTGTGAGAGATATGTTTATTTTCTCCTCCTATACTCACATATCTGCAATTCCCTCTGCAGAAGATGTTACTGCAGAAGCAGAAACAACCAGCTCATTGATGCAAAAACATTCTATGATATGACACTAAACACTGTGTATATGTGATTTACACGTTATGTGTTAATTTGAGTTTTAGAGAGATCTTTAAGTCATACAGGGCTGAGGAAAACATGTACTTCTTTGGCAACTGAGCTACATCTTACATAAAACAACACCACCAGCACCGAACGGGCAGACCTCACTGTGGAGTCAAAGGCAGAAATAGTATGCTCTCCAAATGAGTCACTCCCAGAGGTCCTGTGGTCTTTAAAAACCTGACCACTATTATTCTCTGTGCTTATAGTTGTTCTTAGTTGCTGTCTTGAGGCTTCCCTTCGCTTCACTGTTTCCACTTCTTCTTTAATGACTTTTGTGAAGTCTCCATTCTCTTCCTCTTTCATTGTAAAGTGATGGTAAATGGGTGATTAGGATGTTCAGTGAAGCACAGACTTATTAACAGGAACCAGGAGGAATGGCTAAATGTTGCTAGGGTTCAAAAGTTTTACATAAAAGACAATCACAGTAGTAAAATAGTCATCAGTAAGAACATGACTTTTCTTGCTTCATTGAAAAAATGTTTAGTACCTTTGACTGAATTATTTCTAGAGTAGGACAAATCTGTTTCATTGTTTTCCTATTACTTGGGGTCATTTTGTTCTGGCCTGTGGTATGCAATGCCCCAGAATATTATTATCATATATCTATATTTTTGAGACGGAGTCTTGCTCTGTTGCCCAGGCTGGAGTGCAGTGGTGTGATCTCAGCTCCCTGCAAGCTCCGCCTCCAAGGTTCAAGCAAGTCTCCTGCCTCAGCCTCCTGAGTAGCTGGAATTACAGGCGCATGACACCATGCCTGGCTAATTTTTGTATTTTTTTTTTTTTTTTTTTTTTAGTAGAGGCAGGGTTTCACCATGTTGGCCAGGCTGGTCTCAAACTCCTGACTTTGTGATCCGCGCACCTCGGCCTCCCAAAGTGCTGGGATTACAGGCTTGAGCCACCGTGCTCAGCTGCCCCAGAATATTATTAAGGATAGAGTTTTACTTCTAGTTTAATCTTATCTTCCTTATCTTTGTATACTTGATACACAGTCAGTGCCTGAAACCTGTCAATCACTTAATAAACATTTTTAATTGAATCAGTACATTTTCAAATATAGTTTGATTAGTTACACTTTCTTTGAAAGAGTCCCCCCAAATAGATATAATTTTATAAAACTAGTACAGGGATGAAACTGAACAACAAAGCTGGAATTCCCTCTCCTGGGCCTCTCCAGAAAATATAGCTGAGATTGATCCTTTTGGTCACCACAGAAATAAAGAATGAAGAAAAAGAGCTAGCAAAAAGAAGCCTTTAAAGACAGCAAAGAGACTCTGTAGAGTTTTAGGACAGGTTTAGATAATTAAAACTCATCGCAGGGAAGAACCTTTAGGAAACAGGAAGGGCTGACTTCATTCCACCCACAAGATTTCCAGAATCTTTCCTGATTCAGATGAGAGTGGAGCTCCCTCTTCTCCCCATTCCCACCCCATTCTTGAGTGCTGTGCTGCTTCTCCTTTCTCTGTTCCTGTTCTCAACCTCCCGTGTCACACAATAGTAACAAAATGACTAAAGCCTTACTCACTGAATGTATTATGTGAGCCAAAAACAAGTGTTCTGGCAGCTTGGAGAACTTACCAAATCTCCTGAGTCTCAAGGTAGCACTGGCTGAAAGTCCTTGATGGAGCTTGGAGAAGAAAGTGTAATATATCTGTTCTCAAATATTCACTTGACTAACTCCATCACCTCCTTCAAGTCTGGTCAAATCTCACCTTCTCAATAAAGCCTGCTTTGATTGTCCTCTTTAGTGCTACAAACTACCCCTTCCCCAACACTAACTTCTGGCATTCCTGATCTTTCTTACTCTACTGTTTTTCTTTTCAATGACGTTTATAATCTTCAAACATACTAGCATATCTACTTATGATGTTTGTTTTCTATTCCTGCCTCCCATTTGAATGTAAGCTTCACAAACGCAGAGATCATTGTTTGTTTGTTAATGTATCTTAAGTCCCAAGAACAGTATTTGGCCCATAGCAGATGCTCAATAAATATCTATAGGATCAAAGAATGAGTATTAATTAGCTATTGCTATGAAACATGAAGTAGTTATTGCTTCTGCTCTCAAGGAATTTATATACATTAAAGAGACAAAGCACAAGAAATGCCCTGTAATACAGTATGATGAGGGTTAAACTATCAATATAAAACAAGAGCAATGGAATGAATAATTTCACAGAACAGTTCTCTGTTCTAGTAAGGTAGCCAAAGTGGATCATAAGAGAGGGATGATGAATGTGGAGGTATCGAGAAGAGATTTCAAGAGAACTCTCAGCTTATTTTTCCTCATTGGAATGGAGTCTTCTCATTAGGAAGATGAAATTTCCTATCTTCTGTATTGCAACTTGAGCCAGCAAATGGAGTGGGAAGAATAAATGGGTAAACTGGAACTCACCTATTGAGTCTCTTGGCTTTCAGTTCTCTTTTTAGTCATAGTATAGGCCTCCTTCCCTTTCCCCTATCATTTACTGCAGGTATTGGGTCTTACAAAACCTATTATCTTCCCAGCCTGCTCAGTGAGGTTCTGAGTCAATCTAATCTCCTTGTGATAGCTTTGAATACACTTCATATTTCCTTCTATCATTCTAGAAGAACACTGCATTTTGCATTTTCTTGATATTGGTTTACTCCTGCTTATCTGCACCTTGACTTACATTTTCTGGAAGAGAAGCAGATGGCAGATGACTCATCAGTACAATCATTATGACTTTCTTTGCTGCCTGTGATAATTTGAGATTCCTGGTGTAGATTTTTTTTTTCCACTTCTGCTTCAGATGAGTCATATGACTTCAGGTGGTGGATTAGAATCGATGCTTTATCTGCCCTAACCAGTTTTGAGTATCTTCTTTTAAGTCGTAAGAGTGTTAAAAGTTATGCTGCTGAGCAAATCCTTCCCAGTGAGAAGAATAAGGAGAAGTTTTGTTTTTGTAATACCGTACTTCTATTGATTGGCAAAAGATTATTATATTTATCATTACCCTCAGTATTTAAAAACCATCCAAAGCCTTCTTGGGTGAAGACTCTAAGTATATCTCAGGCATCTACTCCGTTTATTGTGTTCTGTGTGGCCTGGGAAAGTCATAAACAAATGAATTACATCTGTTTGTGAGACCTTTACTGATTTCTTAAGACAGAGGCTGGGAAACACAAAGGGAAAGTACCTGACCTTCCGACTATAATATGCTCGTAAGTTTCTCTGGGTCACATTTATTTTTGCATACCTGAGTCAGAGCTACAGAGACAGGAGATATCTAATAGGTATTGTGAAATAGTGAACAAAAGAATGCATAGATTGACCTGATTTATTATGTGAGGAACAGCATGAAACCTGGAAATCCAGTTTCCATGTCTGTAGAAAGGAAAAATTATACTAGTCAACTATCTGCTAATAAAAAACACTGTAAAATAAAAGAAGCAACTGAGATCTGTGTGTTCAAGAAACTATGTAACCATTACATTTATCCAATTTTCTAAGAAGGGACAATTGCCTTAGGAGTGCACTGAGTAAGTTCCATCTACAAAGTATAATTGTAGGGGCTCCGAGTCTTTTGAATGCCTTATACAACACTACTCTCCTAGCTGGCCAGTAGTCCCTATCAATAGCACTGGTCTTCAAGGTCGGGTAGTAAGTACCCTGGTACTTTTTCACATACATTAATTGGCATGAAGAAAGAGTGTTGAAGGTTTTCTCAAACCTTCTCCTTTTATAGGACTTTGTCACTTCAATTAGCACATGGTTACACACTAAGGCAGAATTTCCAAAGTTTTGTTCTGTGAATTCCTATACTCCAACCTCAGTTGTCACTGTTTAATCACCATATCCTTCTCAATTTTTCTTCATAATGTTTATTACTACATGAAATCATATATGATTTTAGTCTTTACTTTCTGCCTTCGTTACTAAGAGCATAAACTCCAGGAGCTTATGGATTTATCACCAGCACAGAGATTAGTATTTGGCCTACTAGGCACTATATAAATATTTGAATAAATGAAAAGGTTTCATGATGTGATGATGTGAAAAAAGACTTTTTTTTTTTTTTTTCTTGAGACGTAGTCTTGCTCTGTCACCCAGGCTGGAGTGCAATGGTGTGATCTTGGCTCACTGTAACCTCTGGCTCCCGGGTTCAAGTGATTCTCCTGCATCAGCCTCCTGAGTAGCTGGGTCTACAGGTGCCCACCACCACGCCTGACTAATTTTTGTATTTTTAGTAAAGGCGAGGTTTCACCATGTTGGCCAGGCTGGTCTCAAACTCCTGACTTCAGGTAATCCACCTGTCTTGGCCTCCCAAAGTGCTGGGATTACAGGAGTGAGCCACCGTGCCGGGCTGTGAAAAAAAGACTTCTATGGTAAAGTTCGTTTTGAAAATGTTGGAGTAAATAAAGATCAACAAGTTTATCTATTGCAGGACTCATTGGGTATTTTAATAAACTATATATGTTTTATGAATCTCAGGATAGGGTTAAAATATTCTGTGTTCCCTCAACTTCTTTGATCACAGAATTTTTTTGCTTTTGGCCTAATGTTATGAGATAAGTACATTTCAGTGAAGAGACACAATTGGGGAAATCTTAGACAGCCTTACTCCTGTAGCAGTGAGGCCTATTGGCATGCTGTAGGGATTGTTTCAGTCAGAGTCCCTAGAGGATGAGTTCAGGAAAGCTGGCCTTGTGTAATGAAGATATGAGGCTACAGGAGACTTGGAAGAATGGTGAAACAGGGGAGGATTTGCAAAGACAGACTTTGAGTATCTCATTAAGCTCTCTTCAAAGTGCTGGAAAGATGCTACCAAATGGCAGATGCAGCTCGGAAAGAAGAATTCCTGACCATGTCTCAAAATTATTGTTTTTTAAAGTAAACTTTTTACACATAAACATGTGTAAAACATACTGCAGAGACTGATGATTTTTCACAAAGTAAACACATTCACATAACCAGCAATTAAAAACAAATTACCAAAGCCCAGAAGTTAACTTTTATGAATTCTATCTTTGGCATTGTTGATTTTCTATATTTTACATTTGTTTTCAATTTAAAAAATCTTATCTGGGTTTTTTCATTTTATTTATTTTTCTGTTTTTCAAGATAAACACTTAGAATCATGGCTTTTTAGTCCTTTTCTTTCTTCTTTTAAATTTCCAACTTTCATTTTAAGTTCAGAGGTACATATGCAGAACGAGCAGCTTGTTACATAGGTAAACATGATGGTTTGCTGCGCAGATTATCTGTTCACCCAGATATTAAACCCAGGATCCACTAGTTATTCATCCTGACCTTCTTGCTCCTCCTAACCCCCACCCTCCAACAGGCCCCAGTGTCTGTGGTTTCCCACCATGTGTCCATGTATTCTCATCATTTAGCTCCCACTTACAAGTGAGAACATGCAGCATTTGATTTTCTTTCATCTTTTGCTAAGGATAATGGCCTCCAGCTCTAGCCATGTCCTCGCAAAGGACATTATTTTGCTTCTTTTTATGGCTGCATAGTATTCCATGGTGTATGTATACCATGTTTTCTTTATCCAGTCTATCATTGATGGACATATAATAGGTTGATCCCACATCTTTGCTATTTTGAACAGTGCTGTAATGAACATGCAGTCTGCATGTGTCTTTATAGTAGACTGATTTATATTCTTTTGGGTATATACCCAGTAAAAGGATTGCTGGGTCAAATGGTATTTCTGCCTCTGGGTCTTTGAGAAATCCTCATAGTGTCTTCCACAATGTTTGAACTGATTTACACTCCCACCAATAGTGTAAAAATCATTATTTTTCTCTACAACTTTGCCAGCATCTGTTGTTTGAACTTTTTAATAATAGCTATTGAGTGGTGTGAGATGGTATCTCATTGTAGTTTCAATTTGTATTTCTCTAATGATCGGTGGTGTTGAGCTTTTTTTCATATGTTTGTTGGTCACATGTATGTCTTCTTTTCATAAGTGTCTGTTCGTATCATTTGTCCACTTTTAAATGGCATTGTTAGCTTTTTTCTTGTAAATTTGTTTAAGTTCCTTATAGATGCTGGATATTAGACCTTTGTCAAATGCACAGTTTTCAAAAATTTTCTCCCATTCTATAGGTTGTCTGTTTACTCTGTTGATAGTTTCTTTTGCTGTGCAGAAGCTCTTTAGTTTAATTAAATCTCATTTGCCAATTTTTTCTTTTGTTGAAATTGTTTTTGGCATCTTCATCATGAAATCTTTGCCCATACCTGTTTCCTGAAGGGTATTGCCTGAGGTTTTTTTAAGGTTATTTTTATAGTTTTGGATTTTATATTTAAGTCTTTAATTCATCTTTGCTTGATTTGTGTATATGGTGTAAGGAAGGGGTCTAGTTTTAATTTTCTGCCTTTGCCTAGCCAGTTATGCCAGCGCCATTTATTGAATAGAAAGTTCTTTCCCTTTTGCTTGTTTCTATCAGGTTTGTCAAAGGTTAGATATCAGATGTTGGTAGGTATGCAGTCTTATTTCTGGGTTCTCTATTCTGTTCCATTGGTCTATGCATCTGTTCTTGTATCACTACCATGCTCTTTTGGATACTGTAGCCCTGTAGTATAGTTTGAAGTTGGGTAGCATGATGCCTCCAGCTTTGTTCTTTTTGCTTAGGATTGCCTTGACTGTTCAGGTCCTTTTTTGGTTCCATAAATTTTATTTTTTTCTACTTCTGTGAAAAAAGTGAATGGCAGTTTAATGGGAATAGCATTGAATCTATAAATTGCTTTCAGCAGTATGTTCATTTTCATGATTCTACCTATCCATAAACATGGAATGTTTTTTCATTTGTTTGTGTCATCTCTGATTTTTTTGAGCAGTGGTTTGTTGTACTCCTTGAAGAGATCCTTCATGACTTTTGTTAACTGTATTCCTAGGTATTTTGTTCTTTTTGTAGCAATTGTGAATGGGAGTTCATTCATGAGTTGGCTCTCGGCTTGCCTGTTATTGATGTATAGGAATGCTAGCGATTTTTGCACATTAATTTTATGTACTGAGACTTGCTGAAATTGCTTATCAGCTTAAGAGGTTTTGGGCTGAGATGATGGAGTTTCTTAGTTATAAGATTATTTCATCTGCAAACAAAGATAATTTGACTTCCTCTTTTCCTATTTCAATTGTTTTATTTATTTCTCTTGCCTGATTGCCCTGGCCAGAACTTCCAATACTACTTTGAATGGGAATGGTGAGAGAGGGCAAACATGTCTTGTGTCAGTTTTCAAGGGGAATGCTTCCAGCTTTTGGCCATTCAATATGACATTGGCTGTGGGTTTGTCATAGATAGCTCTTATTATTTTGAGGTATGTTCCTTCAATACCTATTTTAGTGAAAGCTTTTAACATGAAGGGATATTAAATTTTAATGAAGGCCTTGTCTGCATCTATTGAGATAATCCTGTGGTTTTCATTTTTAGTTCTGTTTATGTGATGAATTACATTTATTTATTGTGTATGTGGAACCAGCCTTACATCTTGAGGATGAAGCCAGCTTGATTGTGGTGGATAAGCTTTTTGATGTGCTGCTGGATTTGGATTACCAGTATTTTGTTGAAGATTTTTGTCATCAGTGTCCATCAAGGGTATTGACCTGAAATTTTGTTGTTGTTGTTGTATCTCTGACAGGTTTTGGTATCAGGATGATGCTGGCCTTATAGAATGAGTCAAGGAGGAGTCTCTCCTTTTCAGTTTTTTGAAACAGTTTCAGTAGAATTGCTACCAGCTCTTCTTTGTACCTCTGGTGGAATTCAGTTGTGAATCTGTCTGCTCCTTGGCTTTTTATTTTTGGTTGCTAGGCTATTTATTACTACCTCAATTTCAGAATTCATTATTGGTCTATTCAGGGATTCAATCTCTTCTTGGTTCCATGTTGAGAGGGTGTATGTGTCCAAGAATTTATCCATTTCTTCTATATTTTCTAGTTTATGTATATAGAGGTGTTTGTAATATTCTCTAATGGTTGTTTGTACTTCTGTGGAATCAGTGGCAATATCCTCCTTATCATTTCTGATTGCTTATTTGAATCTTCTCTCTTTTCTTCTTTATTAGTCTAGCTAGTAGTCTATCTATTTTATTATTTTTAAAAAACCATCTCCTGGATTTATTGATCTTTTGAAGGGTGTCTCTTGTACTTCCCTCAGTTCAGCTCTGATCTTGGTGATTTCTTGTCTTCTGATAGCCTTGGGATTTGTTTGTTCTTGATTCTCTAGTTCTTTTAGTTGTGATGTGAGGTTGTTAACTTGAGATCTTTCTGAATTTTTGATGTAGGCATTTAGTGCTATAAATTTTCCTCTTAACACTGTTTTGGCTGCATCCCAGAGATTCTGGAACATTGTATTTTTGTTCTCATTAGTTTCAAATAACTTCTTGATTTGTGCCTTGATTTCATTATTCAAGAGCATGTTGTTCAATTGCCATGTAGTTGTATGGTTTTGAGTGAATTTTTAAATCTTGAGTTCTAATTTGATTGTGCTGTGGTCCAAGAGTCTGTTATGGTTTCAGTTCTTTTATATTTGCTAAGGGGTGTTTTATTTCTGAATATGTGATCAATTTTAGAGTAAGTGCCACGTGGCAATGTGAAGGTATATTCTGTTGTTTTGGGTGGAGAGTTCTGTAGATATCTATCAGGACCACCTGATCCAGAGCTGAATTCAGATCTTAAATGTCTTTGTTAATTTTCCGTCTTGATTATCTAACTAATATTATGAGTGGAGTGTTAATAATAATAGTGTTCCACTATTATTGTGTGGGAGTCTAAGTCTCTTTGAAGGTCTCTAAGAACTTGCTTTATGAATCCAGGTGCTCTTGTATTGGGTACATATATATTTAGGACAATTAGCTCTTTTTATTGAATTGAACCCTTTACCATTATGTAATGCTCTTTGTTGTCTTTTTTGATCTTTTTAAATAGGTTTAAAATCTGTTTTGTTGGAAACTAGGATTGCAATTCCTGCTTTTTTCTGTTTTTCAGTTGCTTAGTAAAATTTCCTCCATCCCTTTTATCTGAGTCTATATGTGTCTTTGCATGTGAGATGGGTCTCTTGAAGACAACATATTCATGGGTCTTGTTTTTTAATCCACCTGGCCACTGTGTGTCTTTTAACTGGGAATTTTGCCATTTACATTTAAGGTTGGTATGGTTATGTGTGGTTTTGATCTTGTCAACATGATTCTAACTGGTTATTTTGTAGACTTGTTTATGTGGTTGCTTCAGAGTATTGCTGGTCTATGTACTTCAGTGTTTTATAGTGGCTGGTAATGATTTTTCCTTTTCATGTTTAGTGCTTCCTTCAGGAACTCTTGTAAGGCAGGTCTGGTGGTAAATAATTCCCTCAGCATTTTCTTTTCTGAAAAGGATCTTATTTTTCCTTCATTTATGAAGCTTAGTTTGGCCAGTAATGAAGTTCTGGGTTGGAATTTCTTTTCTCTAAGAATTTTGAATGTTGGCCCTCAATCTCTTCTGGGTGTAGGGTTTCCACTGAGGTCCACTCTTAGTGTTAGGGCTTCCTTTGTAGGTAGCCTGGCCTTTCTCTCTGGCTGCCATTAAGATTTTTACTTCAATTTTAACCTTGGAGAATTTGATGATTATGTTTCTTGAGGATGATCTTCTTGTGGAGTATCTTACTGGGGTATTCTGCATTTATTGAATTTGAATGTTGGCCTGTCTAACTAGGTTTTTGAAGTTCTCCTGGATGATATCCTTAAATATTTTCAAAATTGCTTCTATTTTCCCTGTCTCTTTCAGGTAGCCCAATCAGTCATAGATTTGGTCTCTTTACATAGTCCCATATTTCTTGGAGATTTTGTTCATTTCTTTTCATTCTTTTTTTTTCCATTCTTGTCTGTTTGTCTTTTTTTTCAGAAAGACGGACTTCAAGATCTGAGATTTTTTCCTTCACTTGGTCTATTCTGTTCTTAATACTTGTGACTGCATTATGGAGTTCTTGTAGTGTGTTTCTCAGCTCTATAATGCCATTTATTCTCCTCTGTATACGGGTTATTTTGGCTGTCAGCTTCTGCATTGTTTATCATGATTCTTAGCTTCCTTGCATTGGATTACAATGTCCTCCTTTAGCTGAGTCAAGTTTGTTTTTATCTACATTCTTAAGCCTACTTCTGTCATTTCAGCTATCTCAGCCTCAGTCCAGTTCCAAACCCTTGCTGGAGAGGTGTGGTCATTTGGAAGAACAGGGAAACTCTGGCTTTTCAAGTTTTTAGTGTTTTTGTACCGAATCTTTCTCATTTGTGGGCTTATCTACCTTCACTCTTTGAGGTTGCTGATGGGTGTGAATGGGGTTTCTGTGCGTTTTTGTTGTTGTTCTAGTTTGTCTTCCATAGGACTGGTGTAGTTTGCTGGGGGTCCACTCCAGAACCTAGTCACCTCAGTTTTTCCAGTACCTAGAGGTATTACCAGTGAAGTCTTCAAAATAGCAAAGATGGAAGTCTGTTCCTTCCTCTGGGAACTGTGTCCTAGGGGTATTGACCTGTTGGCTGGCCCAAATGCATCTGTAGGTGGCAGGAGACCCTGGTTGGGAGATCTCACCCAGTTAGGAGGAATGGGATTAGAGACCCACTGAAAGAAGTGGTTTGTTGCATTTTGGTAGAGCAGCTGTGCTGTATTGGGGATCCCTTCGGCTCCTGATTGGTTTGGCTCTCCAAGGCCCACAAGCTGGACCAGCTGAGTAGCCCAAACAACAAAGATAGTGGTGCACATCTCCCCACAGGCACTCTGTCCCAGGGAGAAATCAGAACTCTGTTTATAGAATTGGGGCAGTGGTGGCCAGAGGCCCTGGTTGGGAGTAACTGCCCACTGTGGAGGAATCAATCAGGGTTCTGTTTAAGGAAGCAATCTGGCCACCCCTCAACAAAACAGTGGTGCCATGCTGGCACACTGCCTCTGCCCCTGTTGGCTTGGGCTCTCCAAATCCCACAGGCTGGAATGGCCGAGTTGCCCAAACAACAAAGGTGGCAATCTGCTCCTCCTGTTGAGAACTCTATCCCAGAGAGACATCAGAGCTCTGTCCTAGAATACCAGTGGGGGTGGCTGGAGGCCCTGACTAGGAGGTCCTGCCCAGTGAGGAGAAATGGATTGGGGTCCTACTTAAAGAAGTAGTCAGGCCACGTTTGGTAAAGCAGTTGTGCTGCAGTTCAGGGGATGCTTCCTCATCCCAGTCATTTGGAGTCTCCAAAACCTACAAAGTAGAGTAGCTGAGTTGTCCAAACAGCAAAAATGGTGTCCCATCCTTCCCCTTGGGGGTAATGTCCCATCTCAGGCAGGCTCTACCCTGATGCCAGTGGTTGGCTGGAACTTCATGCCAGTAGGTCTTTTCTTGTGAGGGGCCATGGAAGTGGAACCTGCAGACAGATGTTACTTGGCCTCCTGGATTCAACCCCCTTCCCAGGGGTATGTACGGACCTCTTGCCTTGCCTGAGTTGCATTCACCTTTGTTGTGGATCCAGAGCCAGAGTATGAAAATCTCCTGGGTCTCTGTGTGTGCCTGAGCAGCTGCTCTGCTGAGACTCCACACAGCTCCATGTATCAGACCCAAGGCCCTGGTGGAGTGGGCTCATGAGGGGATCTCCTGATCCAATGGTTGCAAAGATCTGTGGGAGAAGCATGGTTTCCTGGAGGCTTACACTCACTCACTGCTTCCCGTGGTTAGGGAAGGGGGTTCTCTAGGCTCTGAGTCACTCCCAGGTGCACTGTCGCTCTGCTCTGCTTTTCATTTTCTGTGGGTCAAGTTGTTCTCCTGATCAGTCCCAGTGTGAGTATCTGGATATTTCTGTTGAATGTGCTGTATTTACTCGCCCCTTTCATTCCTCTCTGGTAGCATGCATCATGGCTACTTCTAATTGACCATCTTGTATTACACCCTGCCCTCTTGTATATTTTTTTTTCTTTGAGACAAGATTTTACCATGTTGCCTAGACTGGTCTCACACTCCTGAGCTCAAGTGATCTGCCTGCCTTGGCCTCCCAAAGTGCTAGGATTATAGGCATGAGTCATTGTATCCATCTTCTTTTGTGTAATAATTATCATTTATTTTAATTTTACAAGTATTTGTAGCCCAAGACACTACTAATGTTATAGTTTGTATGTCAACATTCATTTAGATTTATCCACATTTCCACCTTTCTATTGCTTTTCATTCTTCTCTGCATTTCTGTTTTTATTATTTATTTATTTATTTATGTTTTGTTCCTGCTTGAAAAATTTCTTTAATAGTTATTATAGTGTGAGTCTTCTGGGAATAAACTTTTTGGATTTTTTGTTTCTTTTCTCAACTGGAATGTATTTTCACCTTTGAAGTTCATTTTCACAGTGCATAGAATTTTAGTTTGGCAGTTATTTTCTTTCAGTACTTTGAAAATATTGCACTGCTTCCAGGCTTCCACAGTTTTTATCAAGAATTTAGGTATTATTCTTATTATCCTTTCTTTTAAAAAGGGTGTTTTGTTTTGTTTTTTTATTTGGCTGTTTTGAAGATTTTCTCATTATCTTTTTGTTTTATTTTACTTTTACTTGTGTCAGGGTCTCACTCTGTCACCCAGTCTGGAATACAGTGGTGAGATCATAGCTCGCTGTAACCTCCACCTCCCAGGCTCAAATGATCCTCTTGCCTCAGCCTTCCAAATAGCTAGGACTACAGGCAGGCACCACCATACCCAGCTAATTTTTTCTGTAGAGGCAAGGTTTTGCCATGTTGTCCAGTCTGGTCTCGAATTCCTGAACTCAAGTGATCTGCCTATCTTGGTCTCCCAAAGTGCTGAAATGACAAGTGTGAGCCACCACAACTGTTCCCTCATTATCTTTGGCTTTTAGCATTTTTTACTCTAATATGCTCAGAAAATTTTAAATTTATATGTATCCTGTTTAGTTCATAAAACTTTCTGTATCTGTGGATTGATTTCTTTCAGTAGATTTAGAAAATTCATGACCAGGGTCTCTTAAAATATTACTTCTATCATATTCTTTCTCTTTTCCTTCTTATGAAACTCTACTGATATGTCACTTAGAACATCTCGAAGTGTTTAATATACTCCTTATGCCCTTTTTGAGTACATGAGTTACATCAATGAATAACAACATCAAAATGACTGCCTCATAGATCTTAAATTCTGGTAAGATTAAAGATAAAACAAATTATTTATTTTCATTTATAGATGAGAAAACAGAGAGAGGTTTTTTTCCTTTTTTTCTTTTTTTAACTTACCAAAATAGGTGAGCCAAATAGGTGGTGAGTGATGTAATCAGAGTTTATACCCATGTAGCTTTCTCTCAAGCTACACACTTTACTGTATGAATAATATTTATATTTATTTCGCCTTTCCTAAGAGGGAAAACTTGGCTATTTATATATTTTGAAAATCTTGGGAGAACTTTTAATATGGACTTAAGGTATTATGCATGAAATGGGAGCCCTCCTTTATAAAGAATCTTGTAGACTAATATCTGCTCTGTGATGGTTGCTTTAAATGGACCTATTCTGCTGAGGGCTGGGCATGGTGTCTCATGCACTTTGGGAGTCTGAGGCAGGTGAATCATCTGAGGTCAGGGGTTTGAGACCAGGCTGGTCAACCTGGTAAAACCCC
>NW_012108208.1:1475431-1478169 GCF_000951045.1 Mandrillus leucophaeus
TTTGAAGTTCATTTTCACAGTGCATAGAATTTTAGTTTGGCAGTTATTTTCTTTCAGTACTTTGAAAATATTGCACTGCTTCCAGGCTTCCACAGTTTTTATCAAGAATTTAGGTATTATTCTTATTATCCTTTCTTTTAAAAAGGGTGTTTTGTTTTGTTTTTTTATTTGGCTGTTTTGAAGATTTTCTCATTATCTTTTTGTTTTATTTTACTTTTACTTGTGTCAGGGTCTCACTCTGTCACCCAGTCTGGAATACAGTGGTGAGATCATAGCTCGCTGTAACCTCCACCTCCCAGGCTCAAATGATCCTCTTGCCTCAGCCTTCCAAATAGCTAGGACTACAGGCAGGCACCACCATACCCAGCTAATTTTTTCTGTAGAGGCAAGGTTTTGCCATGTTGTCCAGTCTGGTCTCGAATTCCTGAACTCAAGTGATCTGCCTATCTTGGTCTCCCAAAGTGCTGAAATGACAAGTGTGAGCCACCACAACTGTTCCCTCATTATCTTTGGCTTTTAGCATTTTTTACTCTAATATGCTCAGAAAATTTTAAATTTATATGTATCCTGTTTAGTTCATAAAACTTTCTGTATCTGTGGATTGATTTCTTTCAGTAGATTTAGAAAATTCATGACCAGGGTCTCTTAAAATATTACTTCTATCATATTCTTTCTCTTTTCCTTCTTATGAAACTCTACTGATATGTCACTTAGAACATCTCGAAGTGTTTAATATACTCCTTATGCCCTTTTTGAGTACATGAGTTACATCAATGAATAACAACATCAAAATGACTGCCTCATAGATCTTAAATTCTGGTAAGATTAAAGATAAAACAAATTATTTATTTTCATTTATAGATGAGAAAACAGAGAGAGGTTTTTTTTTTTCTTTTTTTCTTTTTTTAACTTACCCAAATAGGTGAGCCAAATAGGTGGTGAGTGATGTAATCAGAGTTTATACCCATGTAGCTTTCTCTCAAGCTACACACTTTACTGTATGAATAATATTTATATTTATTTCGCCTTTCCTAAGAGGGAAAACTTGGCTATTTATATATTTTGAAAATCTTGGGAGAACTTTTAATATGGACTTAAGGTATTATGCATGAAATGGGAGCCCTCCTTTATAAAGAATCTTGTAGACTAATATCTGCTCTGTGATGGTTGCTTTAAATGGACCTATTCTGCTGAGGGCTGGGCATGGTGTCTCATGCACTTTGGGAGTCTGAGGCAGGTGAATCATCTGAGGTCAGGGGTTTGAGACCAGGCTGGTCAACCTGGTAAAACCCCATCTTTACTAAAAAAATACAAAAATTAGCCAGGTGCGGTGGCATGCACCTCTAATCCCAGCTACTCAGGAGGCTGAGGCAGGAGAATCATTTGAACCCAGAGGCAGAGGTTGCAGTGAGCCGAGATTGTGCCACTGCCCTCCAGCCTGGGTAACAAGAGTGAATCTCCATTTCAAAAACAAAACAAAACAAAACAAAACAAACAAAAAACCCAAAAGGTGAGATGGGTAAAAGTTCCTGCAGAACAGTTGGCCTCAGGTTGCAGTACTCATCCCCATTGCTTATTGGATGCCTGAGCCAAGTAATTGTTTCTGGCTCCTATTTTTCCTGATTCTCAAGCTAGATCACAGCTCCCAGTAACCACTAATGAGTGGCAACAATACACTCCTTGACTCAATATATCTTTAAGGAAGTAATTTTGGTTTTTGCCTTTCAGCTCTACATTTCACAAGTTCAGGTAAGAAGCCCAACTCTGTAGCCCTTTATCATTATGGCTGAAGAGCATTAGGATGGAATTTAAATATTTCAGCTGCTCACTTTGTACATAAGTTAAATTCTTTGCAGTTGAGCTCCCTTTGGCTCTCTAGACACACGCAGTAAATTGTTTTTTAATCTGGCATTTATTTTCACTTGACTCATTTATAAAGTCTTCATTTTTTTTCTTCTGTGCATTTGTAACTCTATTAGCTTAGAGACACCATTCATTTTGTAAGCAGTGCTTTAAACACATTTCATCTATCAGAATTAATTTTGCTGAATGCACCATCAAATAAATACATTAAAAACAAATGTAACACTTCATTAATCAAAATGTCAACTTCCACAGATATAAAATGTCCCCCATCTTAAAAATTCACTTCCTTTGCTGTTTGACTAAAATATGAAAAGTGATGTAAAATACTATCATTCTGTTACAATATGCATGCAAGATTTGAAGGTGTAATCCATTATAATTAAGGCTAATTAATTATTATATGGTCAAATGAGCAACAAATGCACATGCAAAATCTAAAAAGTTAATTATTTGAATATTGGTTAATCAATTGTGCATTCAAATGCACATTTGTTTTAGCATGTAGACACTTTGCACTTTTAACAAGGGATTAGTCTAAATAAAAAACAATTAAAGTGAAACATTTTCAAAATATCTCTGCTCTATGGGGAAAGAAAATAAATTAAGATCAAACAAATCTGATTCTTCAAAACCAAATCTATTTTTTTTTCACTAAAGGGTCTTCAAAAGAAAGAAAAAACATACTATGAACACTCCTTTAGGATGACAAAATTAGCCAAGATTATTTACTTTGTAGGAGGCATTCAACTTGAACATAATTAAAAGGAAATCTTCACCATGTTAAGTGGCCTGCCATCTGCATAAAGGTCCCCCCAAAGGCCAATATTCAGACGGAATTGCTCTCTTTTAAAGATAAAACTAGAGTCAGGTAA
>NW_012108208.1:1478219-1489428 GCF_000951045.1 Mandrillus leucophaeus
TGAATGCACCATCAAATAAATACATTAAAAACAAATGTAACACTTCATTAATCAAAATGTCAACTTCCACAGATATAAAATGTCCCCCATCTTAAAAATTCACTTCCTTTGCTGTTTGACTAAAATATGAAAAGTGATGTAAAATACTATCATTCTGTTACAATATGCATGCAAGATTTGAAGGTGTAATCCATTATAATTAAGGCTAATTAATTATTATATGGTCAAATGAGCAACAAATGCACATGCAAAATCTAAAAAGTTAATTATTTGAATATTGGTTAATCAGTTGTGCATTCAAATGCACATTTGTTTTAGCATGTAGACACTTTGCACTTTTAACAAGGGATTAGTCTAAATAAAAAACAATTAAAGTGAAACATTTTCAAAATATCTCTGCTCTATGGGGAAAGAAAATAAATTAAGATCAAACAAATCTGATTCTTCAAAACCAAATCTATTTTTTTTTCACTAAAGGGTCTTCAAAAGAAAGAAAAAACATAGTATGAACACTCCTTTAGGATGACAAAATTAGCCAAGATTATTTACTTTGTAGGAGGCATTCAACTTGAACATAATTAAAAGGAAATCTTCACCATGTTAAGTGGCCTGCCATCTGCATAAAGGTCCCCCCAAAGGCCAATATTCAGACGGAATTGCTCTCTTTTAAAGATAAAACTAGAGTCAGGTAAAGAGGAACAAATACCCAGTTAGCTAAGTGGTTTCAAGCAAACTCTTTTCATCTTCAAATTTACAAACCACATAATCGAAGTTTGTGAGGGGGTGCATGAGAGATACCACAGTGGCAACAACAACAAAACCCACCAGGAGGAATAAGATAGAATGAGGAACCAGCAAAAGAGGCAGAACATAGATAATTGGAAACATAGGATAACTGGAATATTATACAATCACATAAACCAACAGAAGAGATGGTAACCTGTAACAAATCATTATAGTAGTAAGGGGTGAGGAGGAACAGGGTTTCTATGTGAGAGTGGTTGACAGAGTCTAAAAACAGAGAGATCAATAAGATTAAAGCATAAAATAGGGTCATGGAATTGGGGTCTAGGATAAATGTCAATATGTTGTCATTAAGCAGAAGGAGTAATGAAGAGCATAAATAATGAGGCAGCCAATTAGTTTGCTAGTGAAGAATTAACACTGACCTATTTAGCATATAATATATGTTCAAGGCACCATACTAGGTTACCTAAGACATGATACCTACTTTAGAGGAGCTTCTATTCTGGATTGGGAGATGGAAAGAATAACAAATTACCAAGTCATTAATACTCAGAAGAAAGGTACACACTGTAATAGCTGTTAGCTGTTGATACATGGAAAGAGAGCAAGCTCCATGGACAGATGATGATGTCAAAGGCTTTAACAAAAGGTAGCCATAAGCTTGGAGTTAAAGTGGTAAACAGATGAAGGGAGAAGGGAAGGCCTTCCAGGTAGGAAGTGCTGGATCTTGAGAATGAGTTCGATGTTATGACAGACATAATCTAATGCCTACCCAATGTATATTCTCCAATCCCCTATTTTCTGCTCACAGAATCCACATTTATTCAGGTAGCAATGGAGATCTTAAGTGGAGAACGACCTTATCCTAGCTCTAGGAAATGAGTTGTGATTGGTCTAAATCAGAAGTGCTTTTATGCACTTTTGCCATTGATTGTTCTATGGGTAGCCATGTAATTTATTTCTGCCAATAAGAAATAACAGAAAGTTTACTTTAGTTCTTAGTAAAATGAAGCAAACTTGGTTGGCCCAGTTTTTTTTTTTTTTCCTTTTGACTTTTCCTCTTTGTTTTGTTTATAAAATGGACTTATTTTTAAAAGAGCAGTCGTTAACGTGAAACCATTTTGAGAAGCAATGAAGATAAAAGCCACTAAGCTTTGCTTAGCAGAAAGGTACAAAGAGCCTCGGATCTTGTAATTGTCATTGAGCAGTTGTGCTGGCCTGGAATGCCTAACTCCAGGCCTCTTATTTTGTGAGGAAAAAAACTGTTTGTAGCAACAATTTAATCTTTGTTACTTGCAGAATGTTTTTCTGAATGGTTCAGAAAAGAAATGCTCTTATACCTTGGAACTTTATATGTGCAAATGTGTTGATGCCTGGTTTGAAGGTGGATTATTACAGAAATAATTTGTCTTTATTCTATTCAGTCCGAATATGTAATATGTAATTCATACCTGACATAGACTTTGAGTGGTTGCTCAAAGAGATACTGAGAATTTGAGTGGGAAAAGGACAAAAAGGGTTTCTGGAGAAAGGGCTGACTATATGTCTATATCGATTGTCCTTCTGAGAACCAAATGGTGAATAAGATACGGAAAAATATTCTATAATTGCATTCATTAGTTGGTGAAGAGTAAGGAATATGCAGTCCAGAAACTGTCGTAAATCTGGGTGCCCAGATAAGTGTGCAGAGAATACTCAGAACAGGCTCTCTCCCCTTGAAGGTATAAATTCACACCATGGGAACTTGAGCATCGGTTTTAGTGAGGTTCTGAAGTCCAATGAAGAGAAAAAAGCATTTTGGAAGCCACCCTAAGTGAGTCTAATAAAAAATCTGTTACACAAGCCTGGGTCACAAAGGACTCCACATTCAGAATATGTACAGTATTGACTATAAGTGAATCTGCCTCCCCTTTCTCTTTGGGAGACTGTAAAAAAAAAAAAAAAAGCCAGTTTCAAACTTTAGTATTTAGCAGAAAAAAATTCTTAAATTGATGCTATCTAGATGGCCAAAACTCCATGTGGAGAATCCAACATAAAGTGTCTCTAGATGGCTGAACAGAGCAAAGACAAATTATTTCTGGAATAACCTACTTTCAAACCAGGCATCAACACATTTGCATATATAAAGTTCCAAGGTAAAATAGCAGTTTGTAATTAAAAGAAATTACTAAACACAAGGAAGTAAACTATCCTATGTGAGAAAGAAAACAGAAACTATCCTATGTGAGAAAGAAAACAGATACTCACATTTCAAAATTATGGGACACCATATAAATGTACATTAATATATTTCAATAAATAAAATAAAATCTGAACAAATTTGAAAAGCCACAAAGCAGCGTATTATGCACATCTGAAAAAAGAATGAGTGAACTAGAAAATAAACAACTGAAGATAATTATCTAAGAAGCCCACCAGAAAGGCAGAGGTGGAAAATATAAAAAATACATCAAAATATAGAGAGAATAATAAACATAATAACTCAAACTTACATGTATGTCTATGTGTTTAGCTGAAGTTTCAGTATGCGAAGAAAGAGAATGATGAAAAGGAAATATTTGAAGATATTATTGCTGAGAATTATACATAAGTGATGAATGATAGCAGTATCATTCAACAAATCCATTAGAACAAATATCTAATGCATGCAGGGCTTAAAACATAGATGACAGGTTGGTAGGCACAGCAAGCCACTGTGGTACATGTATACCTATGTAACAAACCTGAATGTTCAGCACATGTATCCCAGAGCTTAAAGTAAAATTGAAAAACAAACAAACAAACAAACAAACAAATGAAAAATCCAAATCCAGCAAATTTCAAACAGGGGAATAAAAAAATTTACATCTAAAAAATTTGCATGATAGGAAAATGAAGAACATCAATGTTAGCCAGGGAATTGCATGTATTTTGAAAAACAACTGTTGGCATGCTCCTGTGCCATGACAGAGATGAAGTGAATAACCATGCATCTGAAACTGCCTGCAATAAGCTGGGGTCTGTCAGATTCATGGAACTGTGTAATCAGGTGGGCCCAGCAATAATCCATTGTGAAATAGCAGTGATACCATCTGGAATTACGAGCAGAGGGCAAAAGTCAACTGCATGAGCAAGTAGCCCAGGCTCCCATTTTATCTGCAATTATTGTACCAGAAACAACTCAGCTCACAACTTTTTCTACTTGAGATATTCCTTACAATAAGAAAAGTGAGAAAAACAAAGTCAAAACTTGGCTTATGATGGAACAGTTTGGTATATTGGCGCCTGCCCAAAAGAGATAGCAAATTTATTACAAATCTTATGCAGTGGCTTTGAAAGACAGTGATTAGAAAAAATCACCCCCACAGTAGGCAGAACTTTGGTGATGCATTTAGTCACCTACTTTGCAAAGATCAGTATATGGACCTATGAACAGTGGTGAATGGCTGAGGTGGCTAGTCAGTGGCTTTAAAGGAAAAAGATTGCATGGCCAGGGTCAAAAAGGTATGTGGCAGAGGTATACAGATGGACTTACAGGAGTGGACACAGAGTTTAAAACCTTCATATTAGCACCCATCAAAGAGCAAACACCATAGGAAAGGCACCAAAAAATGAAGTATACCAAATAACTTGGCTTGTTGATGTCAACAGATTTTGTCATTAGCTACCTCAGTGCTAAAACAATAGGCGCATGAGCAAAGTGGTTATGGTGATAGGGATGGAGATTCTGCACAAAGCCTTCAGTGTGGATTCCCATTTAGTAAAATTTATCTTACTACTCCCAATATCAAATTTCTTCTCTGCTAGCAACTTATACCAACACCAAGCCCCTGAAATGGTACCATTCCTTGAGGAGACCAACTTACCAAATTGCAGCTTGTAAGGGTATATTGTATATTCCTTAATGACTTACTGTAGCTATGTTCACTTTTGACTATTTTGACTTTTAAACTTCACACTAGAGATTTGAAAGATTTACACACTACCATTACAGTATTAGAGCATTCTGAGTTTGATTACAAATTTGCCTCTACCCGTTTTATGTTTTCATAATGGTAATTATCACCCTTTTGCTTCTGGTTAAATCACTCCCTTCATTTGGCTTGTCTAATAATAATGAACTCCCTTAGCTTTGGCTTGTTTGGGAAAGGCTATTTTCCCTTCACTTCTGAAAGACAGTTTTGCTGGGTATAGTACTATTGGTTGACAGGTATTTTTTCTTTCAGCACTTTAAATATATTATCCCATTCTCCCCTGGCTTGCAGGATTTCTGCTGAGAAATCTGCTAATGATCTAATGACGATTTTCTTGTATGTCACTTGATGTTTTTTCTCTTATTCCTTTAAAAATTCTTTTTCTTTGACTTTTGACATTTTGATCATAATTTGACTCAGTGAGGACCTCTGTGGCTTAAGCCTGTTTGGATAACTTTGAGTTTCACGGATCCAAATGTTAATCTCTCTCCAAAAACTTGGGATTTTTTGCATTTGTCATATTGAATATACCTTCTATGAATCTCTCTATGTCTTCTCCCTCTGAAATTCTCATAGTGGGAACACTTTTTTGCTTAATGATATTCTGTAAATCCCAGCGCTTGATAGAGTGCCCCAAAATGTTATTTATTATTATTATGGCTATTAAAGAGGAGAAAACCAAAAAGAAAAAACAATGCTGACTGCTTTGTAGGAACAGAAAGTCTTAGTATACTATACATGTATATGAAACAGATAACTGATTTATATTTAAAACAGCACCCATCAAAGAGCAAACACCATAGGAAAGGCACCAAAAAATGAAGTATACCAAATAACTTGGCTTGTTGATGTCAACAGATTTTGTCATTAGCTACCTCAGTGCTAAAACAATAGGCGCATGAAAAATCCAAATCCAGCAAATTTCAAACAGGGAAATAAAAAAATTTACATCTAAAAAATTTGCATGATAGGAAAATGAAGAACATCAATGTTAGCCAGGGAATTGCATGTATTTTGAAAAACAACTGTTGGCATGCTCCTGTGCCATGACAGAGATGAAGTGAATAACCATGCATCTGAAACTGCCTGCAATAAGCTGGGGTCTGTCAGATTCATGGAACTGTGTAATCAGGTGGGCCCAGCAATAATCCATTGTGAAATAGCAGTGATACCATCTGGAATTACGAGCAGAGGGCAAAAGTCAACTGCATGAGCAAGTAGCCCAGGCTCCCATTTTATCTGCAATTATTGTACCAGAAACAACTCAGCTCACAACTTTTTCTACTTGAGATATTCCTTACAATAAGAAAAGTGAGAAAAACAAAGTCAAAACTTGGCTTATGATGGAACAGTTTGGTATATTGGCGCCTGCCCAAAAGAGATAGCAAATTTATTACAAATCTTATGCAGTGACTTTGAAAGACAGTGATTAGAAAAAATCACCCCCACAGTAGGCAGAACTTTGGTGATGCATTTAGTCACCTACTTTGCAAAGATCAGTATATGGACCTATGAACAGTGGTGAATGGCTGAGGTGGCTAGTCAGTGGCTTTAAAGGAAAAAGATTGCATGGCCAGGGTCAAAAAGGTATGTGGCAGAGGTATACAGATGGACTTACAGGAGTGGACACAGAGTTTAAAACCTTCATATTAGCACCCATCAAAGAGCAAACACCATAGGAAAGGCACCAAAAAATGAAGTATACCAAATAACTTGGCTTGTTGATGTCAACAGATTTTGTCATTAGCTACCTCAGTGCTAAAACAATAGGCGCATGAGCAAAGTGGTTATGGTGATAGGGATGGAGATTCTGCACAAAGCCTTCAGTGTGGATTCCCATTTAGTAAAATTTATCTTACTACTCCCAATATCAAATTTCTTCTCTGCTAGCAACTTATACCAACACCAAGCCCCTGAAATGGTACCATTCCTTGAGGAGACCAACTTACCAAATTGCAGCTTGTAAGGGTATATTGTATATTCCTTAATGACTTACTGTAGCTATGTTCACTTTTGACTATTTTGACTTTTAAACTTCACACTAGAGATTTGAAAGATTTACACACTACCATTACAGTATTAGAGCATTCTGAGTTTGATTACAAATTTGCCTCTACCCGTTTTATGTTTTCATAATGGTAATTATCACCCTTTTGCTTCTGGTTAAATCACTCCCTTCATTTGGCTTGTCTAATAATAATGAACTCCCTTAGCTTTGGCTTGTTTGGGAAAGGCTATTTTCCCTTCACTTCTGAAAGACAGTTTTGCTGGGTATAGTACTATTGGTTGACAGGTATTTTTTCTTTCAGCACTTTAAATATATTATCCCATTCTCCCCTGGCTTGCAGGATTTCTGCTGAGAAATCTGCTAATGATCTAATGACGATTTTCTTGTATGTCACTTGATGTTTTTTCTCTTATTCCTTTAAAAATTCTTTTTCTTTGACTTTTGACATTTTGATCATAATTTGACTCAGTGAGGACCTCTGTGGCTTAAGCCTGTTTGGATAACTTTTTGAGTTTCACGGATCCAAATGTTAATATCTCTCCAAAAACTTGGGATTTTTTGCATTTGTCATATTGAATATACCTTCTATGAATCTCTCTATGTCTTCTCCCTCTGAAATTCTCATAGTGGGAACACTTTTTTGCTTAATGATATTCTGTAAATCCCAGCGCTTGATAGAGTGCCCCAAAATGTTATTTATTATTATTATGGCTATTAAAGAGGAGAAAACCAAAAAGAAAAAACAATGCTGACTGCTTTGTAGGAACAGAAAGTCTTAGTATACTATATATGTATATGAAACAGATAACTGATTTATATTTTAGACATAATACAGTCAAATTAGGGACAGCATATTTTTCATATCTAATTTAGGAAATCATCTTTTGTTTATATTAAATTAATGAGCTGATTTTAAAAGGTTTACATACTCTGGAAACTACTATAAAAAATAAAATGTGCCAAAATCACCTTCAAAATGAAAAAAGACTGGAAAAGGAAAATTAGATTTTGAAAGCATCATGTTTAAAACCAGGATGGGGAAAGGAATTCTAGAAATTACTTTTTGAGAAAAATGATGTATGTAATAAATAAACATATATAGGTCTTCCTGATGAATTAACATTTTATCATCATAGAATACTCCTTTATATCTCATAAGATTCTTTATTTTGAAGCCCATTTGACACTAATATAATAACAGTGTGCTCTGCCACTATTAGTGTTTGCATGGTATATCTCTTTCCATTCTGTAATTTTATTTCTTTCTGTTACCTTTCATCTAAATTTTGTCTTTTGTAAATAACTTATTATTGGGTCTTGTTTCTTTATGCAGTTTGACAACATTTTAATAAAATTGTTTAATCTATACTTAATGCAAGTATTGAATATGGTTAAGTTTATCATTTTTCTATTTTGTTTCCTATTTGTTCCTTCTGGGTTGTTTTACTCCCCACTTTGTTCCTTATTTCCTTTCCATTTGAGATTGAGTATATTTTTACTGTGTATTTTCTATTGGATTTTTAAAATCTCTATTTCTGGATTAATTTTAGAAGTTAGTATAGATATTTACAATATCAATCATTAATTTATCACAATTAACCTTGAATTAATATTATGCAACTTCACTAATAATGCAAGAACTTTATATGGAATAATGTCATTTATCTCCTATTCTTCATGCTTTTTGGTTATGTGTTTCTTTAACAAGTTATCATTTTTGTGAGTACACAAAAAGTATATATATGTTTATGTGTTACATGAGATATTTTGATACAGGCATGCAATGCATAATAATCACATTAAGGTAAATGGAGAATCCATAACCTCAAGCATTTATCCTTTGTGTTCTAAACCATTATATGCTTTTAGTTATTTTTAAATGAACAATTACATTATTTTTGAACACAGTTACCCTCTTCTGCTAGCAAACACTAGGTCTTATTTATTCTAACTATTTTTATACCCATTAACAATCCCAACTTACTCCCCACTCCCCCAACTACTCTTCCCAGCATTTGGTAACCATCCTTCTATTCTCTGTCTCCATGGGTTCAATTTTAATTTTTAGCTCCTACAGATAAGTAAGGACAGGTGATGCTTGTCTTATTGGGCCTAGCTTATTTCACTTAACATAAAGATCTCCAGTTCCATCCACGTTGTTGCAAACGACTGGATTTCATTCTTTTTTTAATGAATGAATAGTACTACATTGTGTATAAATACCACATTTTCTTTATTCATTCATCTGTTGATGGGCACTTAGGTTGCTTCCAAATCTTGGCTAGTGAATAGTGATGCAATAAGCACGGGAGTACAGGTAACTCTTCGATATACTGATTTTCTTTCTTTTGTATATATACATGGCAGTGGGATGACTGGATTATATGGTAGCTAAATTTTTGATTATGCGAGGAAACTCCAAACTGTTCTCCATAGTGATTGTAGTAATTTACATTTCCAACAAAAGTGTACAAGGGCTCCCTTTTCCCTACATTGTTGCTACTATTCCTTATTGCCTGTCTTTTAGATAAAAGCCATTTTAACTCAGGTGAGATGGTATTTAATTGTAGTTTTGATTTGCATTTATCTGATAATCAATAATGGTGAGCACTTTTTCATTTGCCTGTTTCCCATTTGCATGTCCTCTTTTGAGACCTGTGTATTCAAATCTTTCGCCCATTTTTCAATTGGATGATTAGATTTTTTTTCTCTAGAGTTGCTTGAGCTCCTTATATATTCTGGTTATAAATTCCTTGTCAGATGGGGAATTTGCAAATATTTTCTCCCATTCTGTGTGTTTTCTCCCCATTTTGTTGATTGTTTCCTTTGCTTTGCAGAAACTTTTTAACTTGATGTGATCCCATTTGTCCATTTTTACTTTGGTTGCCTGTGCCTTTGGGGTTCTGCTCAAGATATCTTTGTCCAGTCCCATGTCCTGGAGATTTTCCTCAGTGTTTTCTTGTAGTAGTTTCACAGTTTGAGGTCTTAGATTTAAGTATTTTATCTATTTTGATTTGATCTTTCTAAATGGTAAAAGACAGGGGTCTAGTTTCATTCTTCTGCATATGGATATTCAATTTCCCAGCACCATTTATTAAGGAGGCCGTCGTTTCCCCAATATATGTTCTTGGAAACTGTCAAAAATGAGTTCACTGTAGATGTATGCATTTATTTCTGGGTTCTTTATTCTGTTTCACTGGTCTATATGCCTGTTTTTATGCTGGTATCATGCTGTTTGGCTACTCTAGCTCTGTAGTATAATTTGAAGTCATGTAATGTGATTCCTCCAGTTTTGCTCTTTTTGGTAAGGATGGCTTTAGCTATTTTGGGTCTTTTATGGTTCTATATAAATTTTAGGATTGCTTTTACTATTTCTGTGAAGAATGCAGTAGGTATTTTGATTAGTATTGCATTGAATCTGTAGATTGCTTTGGTTAGTATGGACATTTTTACAACATTGATTTTTCCAATCCATAAATATGGAATGTTTTTCCATTTTTGGTGCCCACTTCAATTTCTCGCATCAATGGTTTATGGTTTTCATTGTAGAGATCTTTCACTTCTTCGGTTAATTCCTTGGTATTTAATTTTGTGTGTGGCTATTGTAAATGGGATTACTTTTTAAATTTTTTTCTTCAGATTGTTTGCTGTTGGCATATAAAAATGCTACAGATTTTCGTGTGTTGATTTTGTATCCTGCAACTTTACTGAGTTTGGTTATCAGTTCTAATAGTTTTTGGTGGAGTCTTAGGTTTCTCCAAATATAACATCATATCATCTGCAAAGAAGGATAATTAGACTTCTTCCTTTCCAATTTGGATGCCCTTTATATTGTTATCTTGTCTGATTGCTCTAGCTTGGACTTCCAGTACTATGTTAAATAACAGCGGTGAAAGTCAGTATTCTTGTCGTGTTCCAGATCTTAGAGGAAAAGCTTACAGTTTTTACTCATTCAGCATGATACTAGCTATGGAGTTCGTGATATGTGGCTTTTATTATGTTGAGATATATTCCTTTTATACCCAGTTTTTTGAGGGTTTTTGTCATGAAGAGATGGTGAATTTTGTCAGATACTTTTTTAGCATCAATTTAAATGATCATATGGCTTTTCTCCGTTATTGTATTGATATGATGTATCACATTAATTACTCACAAATGTTGAACCATTCTTGCATCCCTGAGATAAATTCCACTTGGTCATGAACCATGATTTTTTAAACACATTGTTAAATGCAGTTTGTGAATATTTTCTTAATGATTTTTGCATCAGTGTTCGTCAGGGATATTGGCTTGTAGTTTTCTTTTTTGATGTGTCTTTGGTTTAGGTATCAGAGTAATATCGGCTTTGTAGAATGAGTTTGGAAGTATCCTCTCCTCGTATATTTTTCAGAAGAGTTTGAGTGGGATTGGTATTATTTCTTTTTTTTATTATTATACTTTAAGTTCTAGGGTACATGTGCATAACGTGCAGGTTTGTTACATATGTATACTTGTGCCATGT
>NW_012108208.1:1489723-1492498 GCF_000951045.1 Mandrillus leucophaeus
GTTCTAGATCCTTGAGGAATTGCCATACTGTTTTCCATAATGGTTGAACTAGTTTACAATCCCACCAACAGTGTAAAAGTGTTCCTATTTCTCCACATTCTCTCCAGCACCTGTTGTTTCCTGACTTTTTAATGATTGCCCTTCTAACTGGTGTGAGATGGTATCTCATTGTGGTTTTGATTTGCATTTCTCTGATGGTATTATTTCTTTTTTAAATATTTGGTACAATTCAGCAATGAAACCACTGAGTCCCAGGGTTTTCTTTGCTGGGAGACTCTTTAGAATGGCTTTGCTCTTGTTACTTGTTATTGGTCTGTTCAGGCTTTAGCTTTCTTCATGGTTCAATCTTGGCAGGTACTATGTCTAGAAATTTGATCATTTCTACTAGATTGGCCAATTTATTGGCATGTAGTTGCTCATTGTTGCCACTAATGATTCTTTGAAATTCTGTGGTATCAGTTATAATGTCTCCTTGTTCATTTGTGATTTTATTTATTTGCATCTTCTCCCTTTTTTCTTTGTTCATCTGGCTAAACATTTGCAATGCTGTTTAAAGTTTCAAAAAGACAACGTTTGGTTCATTGATTTTTGTGTATTGCTTTCTTCATATCAATTTTATATATTTATTTGATCTTTATTATTTCTTTGCTTCTACTAATTTTGGGTTTGATTTTTCTCTTGCTTTTCTAATTTTTTAAGACGCATCACTAGGTTATTTGAAGTTTTCCTTCTTTCTTGATGTAGACAATTATAGCTATACACTTCCCCCTTAGTACTGCTTTTGCTGTGTCCTATATACTTTGGTATGTTGTGTTGCCATTATCAAAGACAATTGTCAATTGTCTTCTTAATTTCTTCATTGACCCACAGGTCATTTAGGAGCATATTGTTTAATTTCCATGTATTTGTAGAGTTTAGAAAATTCCTCTTTTTACTGGTTTCTAGTTTTATTTCACTGTGGTCAGGTCTTCTGATGTTGGATATTACTTTCATTTATTTTGAATGTTTTAAGACTTGTTTTGTGACCTAACATATGGTCTAATCTTGAGAATAATTAATGTGCTGATAAAAGGAATGTATATTCTGCAGCTCTTGAATAAAATGTTCTCTAAACAATTATTTGGTTTATTTGGTCTATAGTGCAGAATAAGTTTGATGTTTCTTTGTCGATGTTCTGCCTCAATGATCTGTCCAGTGCTGAAAGTGAGGTGTTGAAGTGTCCAGTTATTACTGTGTTGCAGACTCTCTCGCTCCTTAGCTCTAATAATATTTGCTTTATATGTCTGGGTGTCCCAGTGTTGGGTGCATATATGTTTAAAATTGTTATATCCTCTTGCTAAATTGACTCTTTTTTCATCTTGTTTGTCCTTCCTTTTAGTTTGGGTCTTGAAATCTAATTTGTCTGATAAATAAATAAAAGCTACTTCTGTACATTTGTTGGTTTCCATTGGCATGGAATATCTTTTTCCATCCCTTTACTTTCAGTGTATATGTCTTTATAGACAAAGCTGTGATTCTTGTAAGCAACAGATCATTCAGTCTTGTTTCTTCATCCATTCAGCCATTTTGTCTTTTAATTAGAGAGGGTAGTCCATTTACATTAAATATTATTACTGATAAGTGAAGACTTACTTCTGCCATTTTGTTATTTGTTTTTTGGTTGTTTTTCAGTCTACTCTTCCTTCTTTTTTTTTCTGTCTTTCTTTTAGTGAAGTTGATTTTCTCTGCGATATGATTTAATTTATTGCTTTTTATGTTTTGTGTATCCATTGTATATTTCTTGGTTTGAGGTTACCATCAGACTGGCAAATAGTATTTTGGAACCTGTTATTTCAACCTGATAACACTGTTTGCAAAAACAAATGAACAAGAAAAAAAAAATCAAATTAAAAACTTTACACCTTAAGTGTATCTTCCCACTTTTTAACTTTTTGTTGTTTTTATTTATGTCTTATTATATTGTCTATGTCTTGAAGTTTAATGTTTTAATATTTGTGGGTACATAGTAAGTATATATATTTATGGGGTACATGAGATGTTTTGATACAGGCATGCAATGTGAAATAAGCACATCATGAAGAAGAATGGGGTATCCATCCTCTCAAATATTTATCCATTGAGTTGCAAACAATTCAATTACCCTCTAAGTTATTTAAAAATATATAGTTATTATTGAGTATAGTCACCCTACTGTGCTATCAAATAGTAGATCTTATTTATCTTTTCTATTTTTTTTTTTTTTGCACCCATTAACCTTCCTCATATCCCTGCTAGGCCCTTACTACCCTTCCCAGTCCCTGGTAACCACCCCTCTACTCCCTATATCCATGAGTTCAATTGTTCTGATTTTTAGGTCCCACAAATAAGTGAGAACATGTGATGTTTGTCTTTCCGTACTTGGCTTATTTCACTTAACATAATGATCTTCAGTTCTACCCATGTTTTCGCAAATGACTAGATCTCATTCTTTTATGTGAATGAATAGTACTCCATTGTGTATATGTACCACATTTAATTTATTCATTCATCTACTGATGGACACTTAGGCTACTTCCAAATCTTAGCTATTGTCAACAGTATTGCAATAAACATAGGAGTGCGGATATCTCTTCAATATACTAATTTCCTTGCTTTTGGGTATATGCCCAGCAGTGGGATTTCTGGATCATATGGTAGCTTATCTTTTAGTTTTTTGGGGAACCTCAAACTGTTCTACGTAATGACTGTACTAATTTACATTACCATCAACAATGTACAAGGTTTGCCTTTTTTCCA
>NW_012108208.1:1492548-1495019 GCF_000951045.1 Mandrillus leucophaeus
TTTTTTTTTTTTTTGCACCCATTAACCTTCCTCATATCCCTGCTAGGCCCTTACTACCCTTCCCAGTCCCTGGTAACCACCCCTCTACTCCCTATATCCATGAGTTCAATTGTTCTGATTTTTAGGTCCCACAAATAAGTGAGAACATGTGATGTTTGTCTTTCCGTACTTGGCTTATTTCACTTAACATAATGATCTTCAGTTCTACCCATGTTTTCGCAAATGACTAGATCTCATTCTTTTATGTGAATGAATAGTACTCCATTGTGTATATGTACCACATTTAATTTATTCATTCATCTACTGATGGACACTTAGGCTACTTCCAAATCTTAGCTATTGTCAACAGTATTGCAATAAACATAGGAGTGCGGATATCTCTTCAATATACTAATTTCCTTGCTTTTGGGTATATGCCCAGCAGTGGGATTTCTGGATCATATGGTAGCTTATCTTTTAGTTTTTTGGGGAACCTCAAACTGTTCTACGTAATGACTGTACTAATTTACATTACCATCAACAATGTACAAGGTTTGCCTTTTTTCCAAATCCTCACCCACATTTGTTACTGTCTTTTGTATAAAAGTCATTTTAACTCAGGTGAGATGATATCTCAATGTAGTTTTGATTTGCACTTATCTGATGATCAATAATTTCAAACACTTTTTC
Source organism: Mandrillus leucophaeus (assembly GCF_000951045.1). Taxonomy (NCBI): domain Eukaryota; kingdom Metazoa; phylum Chordata; class Mammalia; order Primates; family Cercopithecidae; genus Mandrillus; species Mandrillus leucophaeus. The sequence continues at coordinate 1,493,218 of NW_012108208.1, forward strand.
ATATGCTTGTTTACCATTTATATGTCTTTTTGTGAGAGATGTCTATTCAAATCTTTTGCCCATTTTTCAATTGGATGATTAGAGTTTTTGCTATAGAGTTGTTTGTGCTCCTTATATACTTTGGTTATGGATTCCTTGTCAGATGAGTAGTTTGCAAATATTTTCTCCCATTCTGTCAGTTGCCTCTTCACTTTGTTGACTGCATCCTTTGCTGTGCAGAAACTTTTTAACTTGATGTAATCCCATTTGTCCATGTTTGTTTTGGTTGTCTGTGTTTGTGGAGTGTTGCTCAAGAAATTGTTGCCCAAACCAATATCCTGGAGATTTTACCCAATGTTTTCTTGTAGTAGTTTCATAGTTTGAAGTCTTAGATTTAAGTCTTTAATTCATTTTGATTTGGTTTTTGTATACGGGGAGAGATCGAGGTCTAGTTTTATTCTTTTGCATATGGATATCCAGTTTTCCCAGCATCATTAATTCAAGAAACTGTCTTTTCCCCAGTGTATATTCTTGGCACCTTTATTAACAATTAGTTCCCTGTAGATACATGAATTTATTTCTTGGTTGTCTATTCTGTTCCATTGGTTTATGTGTCTGTTTCTATGGCAGTACCATATTATTTTGGTACTGATATACTAAAGCTCTATAGTATAATTTGAAATGAGGTATTGTGATTTCTCCAGCTTAGGATAGCTGTGGGTATTCTGGGTGTTTTGTGGTCCCATATAAACTTTAGGAACTTTTTTCTATTTTTGTCAATGATGTTATTGATATTTTGATAAGGATTGCATCTGTAGAATTGCTTTAGGTAGGATGGACATAATCTGTAGATTGCTTTGGTTACTATGGACATTTTAACAGTATTGATTCTTCCAATCTATGAAGATGGAATCTTTTTCCATTTTGTAGTTTCCTATTCAATTTCTTTCATGAATGTTTTATAATTTTCATTATAGTGATTTTTTGCTTCTTTGGTTAAGTTAATTCCTAGGTATTATATGTGGTTATTGTAAATGGGAATTTTTAAAAATTTCTTTATTAGATTGTTTACTCTTGGCATATAGAAATGCTACTGGTTTTCATATGTTGATTTTGTATCTTGCAACTTAACTGAATTATCAATAGTAGCTTCCCTGTGGAGTCTTTAGTTTTTTCCAGATATAAAATCATGTCATCTGCAGGCAAACATAATTTGATTTATTACTTTCCATTTTGGATGTTCTTAATATCTTTCTATTTTCTAATTGCTCTAGCTAGGACTTCTAGTACTGTGTTGAGTAACAGTCATAAGAGTGGGCATCCTTACTGTGTTTCAGATCTTAGAGGAAAGGTTTTTAGTTTTTCCACATTCAATATACTAGCTGGAGGTCTTTCAAAAATGGTTTTTATTATGTTGAGGTATGTTCCTTCTATCTTCAGTTTTTTGAGGGTTTTTTTTTTTTATCATGGAGAGATATCAAATTTTCAAATACTTTCAGCATTAATTTAAATGATCATATGTTTTTAATCATTTATTCGGTAGATAAGATGTGTCACATTGATTAATTTGTGTGTGTTGAGCCACCTTGCATACCAGCAATCCCACTCATTCATGATGAATGATGTTTCTTTTTTTTATTATTTATGCTTTAAGTTCTGGGATACATGTGCAGAATGTGCAGGTTTGTTACATAGGTATATATGTGCCATGGTGGTTTGCCATACCCATCAACCCATAATCTACTTTAGGAATCCCTAATGCTATCCCTTCCCTCGTGCCCTACCTCCCAATATGCTCTGGTGTGTGACGTTCCCCTCCTTGT
>NW_012108208.1:1496419-1509201 GCF_000951045.1 Mandrillus leucophaeus
CCAGTGATGATGAGCTTTTTTTCATATGTTTCTTGGCCACATAAATGTCTTCTTTTGAGAAGTGTCTGTTCCTATCCTTTGCCCACTTTTTGATATATATATAAATATATATATATATATATTTGTAAATTTGTTTACGTTCTTTATAGATTCTGGATATTAGCCCTTTGTCAGATTGATAGATTGTGAACATTTTCCCCCATTCTGTAGGTTGCCTGTTCACTCTGATGATAGTTTCTTTTGCTGTGCAGAAACTAATTAGATCTCATTTGTCAATTTTGGTTTTTGTTGCCATTGCTTTTCGTGTTTTAGTCATGAAGTCTTTGCCCATGCCTATGTCCTGAATGGTATTGCCTAAGTTTTCTCCTAGGGTTTTTATGGTGTTAGGTCTTACATTTAAGTCTTTAATCCATCTTGAGTTAACTTTTGTATAAGGTGTAAGGAAGGGTTGCAGTTTCAGTTTTCTGCATATGGCTAGCTAGTTTTCTCAACACCATTTATTAAATAGGGAATCCTTTCCCATTTCTTGTTTTTGTCAGGTTTGTCAAAGATCAGATAGTTGTAGATATGTGACATTATTTCTGAGGTTTCCGTTCTATTCCATTGGTCTCTCTCTATATATACATTTTGGTACCAGTACCATGCTGTTGTAGTTACTGTAGCCTTGTAGTATAGTTTGAAATTGGGTAGTGTGATGCCTCCAGGTTTCTTCTTTTTGCTTAGGATTGTCTTGGCTCTATGGGCTCTTTTTGATTCCATATGAAATTTAAAGTAGTTTTTTCTAACTCTGCAAAGAAAGTCAATGGTAGCTTGATGGGGATGGCATTGAATCTATAAATTACTTTATGCAGTATAGACATTTTCATGATACTGATTCTACCTATTCATGAGCACAGAATATTTTTCCATTTGTTTGTGTCCTCTCTTATTTCCTTAAGCAGGGTTTTGTAATTCTCCTTGAAGAGGTCTTTCACATCCCTTTAAGTTGGATTCCTAGGTGTTTTATTCTCTTTGTAGCAATTGTGAATGGGAGTTCACTCATGATTTGGCTCTCTGTTTTACTATTATTGGTGTATAGGAATGCTTGTGATTTTTGCACATTGATTTTGTATCCTGAGACTTTGCTGAAGTTGCTTATCAGCTTAAGGAGATTTTGGGCTGAGACGATGGTGTTTTCTAAATATACAATGATGTCATCTGCAAACAGAGCCAATTTGACTTTCTCTCTTTCTATTTGAATACCCTTTATTTCTTTCTCTTGCCTAATTGCCCTGGCTAGAACTTCCAACACTATGTTGAATAGGAGAGGTAAGAGAGGGCATCTTTGTCTTGTGCCAGTTTTCAAAAGTAATGCTTCCAGATTTTGCCCATTCAGTATGATATTGGCTGTGGGTTTGTTATAGATCACTCTTATTATTTTGAGGTGTGTTTCTTCAATACCTAGTTTATTGAGAGTTTTTAACAAGAAGGATGTGAATTTTATTGAAGACCTCTTCTGCCTCTATTGAGATAATCATGTGTTTTTTGTCTTTAGTCCTGTTTATGGAATGAATCATGTTTATTGATTTGCATATGTTGAACCAGCCTTGCATCCCAGGGATGAAGTCAACTTGATGGTGGTGGATAAGCTTTTTGATGTGCTGCTGGATTTGTTTTGCCAGTAGTTTATTGAGGATTTTTACATCAATGTTCATCAGGGATATTGGCCTGAAATTTTCTTTTTTTTGGTTGTGTTTCTGCCAGGTTTTTGGTATCAGGATGATGCTGGCCTCATAAAATGAGTTAGGGAGGAGTCCCTCTTTTTTTGTTGTTTGGAATAGTTTCAGAAGGAATGGTACCACCTCTTCTTTGTACCTCTGGTAGAATTCAGCTGTGAATCCATGTGGTCCTGGGCTTTTTCTGGTTGGTAGGCTATTAATTACTGCCTCAATTTCAGAATTTGTTATTGGTCTATTCAGGGATTCAACTTCTTTTTCTTGGAAGGGTGTATGTGTCCAGGAATTTATCCATTTCTTCTAGATTTTCTAGTTTATTTGTGTAGAGGTGTTTATAGTATTCTCTGATGGTAGTTTGTATTTCTGTGGGATTGGTGGTGATATTCCCTTTATCATTTTTTATTATGTCTATTTGATTCTTCTCTCTTTTCTTCTTTAGTAGTCTGGCTAGCGGTCTATTTTGTTAATCTTTTCAAAAATCCCTCTCCTGAATTCATTGATATTTTGAAGGGATTTCCATGTCTCTATCTCCTTCAGTTCTCCTTTTATTTATTTCTTGTCTTCTGCCAGCTTTTGAATTTGTTTGCTCTTGTTTCTGTAGTTCTTTTCATTGTGATGTCATGGTGTCGATTTTAGATCTTTCTTGCTCTCTCCTTTGAGCATTTAATGCTATCAATTTCCCTCTAAACACTGCTTTAGCTGTGTCCCAGAGATTCTGGTATGTCGTGTCTTTGCTCTCATTGGTTTCAAAGAACATCTTTATTTCTGTCTTAATTTCGTTATCTACCCAGTGTTCATTCAGGAGCAGAATTGTTCAGTTTCCATGTAGTTGTGTGGTTTTGAGTTTCTTAATCCTGAATTCTAATTTGATTGCACTGTAGTCTGAGAGACTGTTATGATTTCTGTCCTTTTGCATTTGCTGAAGAGTGTTTTACTTCCAATTATGTGGTCAAGTTTAGAATAAGTGTGATGTGGTGCTGAGAAGAATTTATATTATGTTGATTTGGGGTAGAGAGTTCTGTAGATGTCTATTAGGTCCACTTGGTCCAGAGCTGAGTTCAAGTGCTGAATATCATTGTTAATTTTCTGTCTTGTTGATCTGTCTAATATTGACAGTGGGGTGTTGAAGTCTCCCACTATTATTATTTGGGAGTTTACGTCTCTTTGTAAATCTCTAATAACTTGCTTTATGAATCTGGGTGTTCCTGTATTGGGTTGCATATATATTTAGGATAGTTAGCGCTTCTTGTTGCATTGATCCCTTTACCATTATGTAATGTCCTTCTTTGTCTTTTTTGATCTTTGTTGGTTTAAAGTCTGTTTTATGAGAGATTAGTATTGCAACCTCTGCTTTTTTTTTTTTTTTTTTTTTTTTTTTTGCTTTCCATTTGCTGAGTAAATGTTCCCACATCCCTTTATTTTGAGCCTATGTTTGTCGTCTTTCAGCATGAGATGGTTCTCCTGAATACAGCACACTGATGGGTCTTGACTCTTTATCCAATTTGCCAGTCTGTGTCTTTTAATTGGGATATGTTTACATTTAAGGTTAATATTGTTATGGGTGAAATTGATCCTGTCATTATGCTGCTAGCTGGTTATTTTGCCTGTTAGTTGATACAGTTTCTTTATAGTGTCTAGTTGATACAGTTTCTTTATAGTGCCAATGGTCTTTACAATTTGGTATGATTTTGCAGTGGCTGGTACCAGTTTTTCCTTTCCATATTTAGTGCTTCCTTCAGGAACTCATGAATGATCTCTCTAAGGGACTACTGAATTTGGTTTGCTAGTATTTTGTTGAGGATATTTGCACCAATATTCATCAGTGAAACTGGCATGTAGTTTTCATTATTTGGTGTATCTTTTTCTGGTTTTGATATTAGGGTAATACTGGCCTCATAGAATGATTTTGTAGGTAATCCCACTTCCTCTATTTTTCAGTATGGCTTGAGTAGAATTGGTATTAGTTCTTCTTTAAGTGTTCTGTAGAATTTGGCAGTGAAGCCATCCGGTCCCAGGATTTTCTTTACTGGGAGACTTTTTATTATGGCTTTGTTCTTGTTACTTTTTATTGGTCTGTTCAGATATTGGATTTCTTCCTGTTGTGAATCTTGGGGTATCTAGACATTTGTCCTTTTCTTTCAGATTTTCCAATTTATTGGCTAACAGTTGTTCATAGTAGCCATTAATGATTCTTTGAAATTCTGCAGTACCAGTTGTAATGTTTCCTTTTTTATTTCTAATTTTAATTATTTGGATCTTCTCTCTTTTTTCCGTAGTCTGGCTAAAGGTTTGTCAGTTTTGCTAACTTTTCAAAAAGCCAGCTCTTGTTTCATTGCTCTTTTGTATTGTTTTCTTTATTTTAACTTCACTTACTTTTTTCTTTGATCTTTATTATATCTCTTCTACTGATTTTTGGTTTGGTTTGCTGTTGCTCTTCTACTTCTTTAAGATTCATTGTTAGATTGTTTATTTGAAGCTTTTTCTCTTTTTTTTTTTGATGTAGGCAGTTATAGCTATAAATTTCCCTCTTGGTACTGTTTTTGCTGAATCATGTAGGTTTTGCTATGTTGTGTTTCCATTATCATTTGTTTCAAGAAATTTTTCAATTAATTATTTCATTGACCCACTGGTCATTCAGGAGCATAGTGTTTAAGTTTCATGTATTTGTATAGTTTCCAAAATTTCTCATTATTTTCAAGTTTTATTCCATTGTGGTCAGAGAAGATGCTTGATAATATTTCAACTTTTTTGAATGCTTCAAGACTTGTTTTGTGACCTAACATATATTCTATCCTTGAGAACGATCCATATGCTGAGGAAAAAAATGTACATTCTGCAGCTGTTAGATGAAATGTTCTGTAAATATTTATTAGATCCATTTGGTTTATAGTACAGATTAAGTCTAATGTTACTTTGTTAATTTTTTGTCTGCAAGATCTAATTCTGAAAGTGGGATGTTGAAGTCTTCAGTTATTTTATTGGAGCCCACCTCTCTCTTTAGCTCTAATAATATTTGCTTCATTTAAGTATTTTATTCATTTTATAATATAAAATAAATATTTTAATATTTGCTCCAGTATTGGGTGCATATATATTTAAAATTGTTATGTTCTCTTGCCGAAATTACCCCTTTATCATTCCATAGTGACCTCCTTTGTTTCTTCTTATAGCTTTTGTCTTGAAATGTATTTTGTCTGATATAAACATAGTGACTCCTTTTTGTTTTTGTTTTTGTTTTTTTTTTTTGAGATGAAGCCTCACTCTGTGAGTGAGTGCACTCACTGGAGTACAGTGGCACAATTTCGGCTCACTGCATCCTCCGCCTCCTGGGTTCAAGTGATTCTCCTGGCTCAGCCGCCTGAGTAGCTGGGATTACAGGCGTGTGCCACCACACCCAGCTAATTTTTGTGTTTTTAGTAGAGACGGGGTTTCACCATATTGGCCGGGTTGGTCTTCAACCCCTGACCTCATGATCCACCCACCTCAGCCTCCCAAAGTGTTGGGATTACAGGCGTGAGCCACTGTGCCTGGCCCTCTCCCTTTTTTTTTCTTTTTTTTTTTTTTTTGGGTTTCCATTGGCTTAGAATATCTTTTTCTATCCCTTTATTTTCAGTCTATTTGTGTCTTTATAGGTAAAGCGTGTTTCTTATAGGCAATGGATCAATAGTTCTTGTGTTTTCATCCATTCAGCTGATCTGTGTCTTTTGAATGGAGAGTTTAGTCCATTAATTTCAATATTATTGTTGGTAAGTAAGGACTTACTTTTGCCATTTTGTTATTTGTTTTCTCATTATTTGGTGGTCTTCTCTTTTTCTTTTACTCTTCTCTTCCTTCGTGACATGATTTTCTCTGGTAACATGATTTAGTTTCTTGCTTTATATTTTTTGTGCATTCATTGTATGTTTTTTGGTTTGAGGTTACCACGAGGCTTGCAAATAGTATCTTACAATCCATTATTTTAACCTGCTGACAATTTAACACTATTTGCCTAAATAAACAACAACAAAAAACTAATGAAAACTTGTCTTAACTTTGTCTTCCTGCTTTTTAAAGTTTTATTGTTTCTATTTATATTTTATTGTAATATATCTTGAAAAGTTATAGTTATTATTTTTGATTAACTCATTGTTTACTCTTTCTATTTAAGATAAAAGTAGTCTACACACCACAGTTAGTATTATAATATTCTGCATTTTTCTGTATACTTACTATTACCAGTAAGTTTTATACCTTCAGGTGATTTTTTCTCATTTATGTTTTTTTTTTTCTGATTGAAAAAATCAGAGGATAGGACTGGTATTGATGAAATCCCTCAGCTTTTGTTTGTGTAGGAAAGTCTTTTTTTCTCCTTCATATTTAGAGAATTTTTTTTGTCTTTTTGTCTTTTTTGTCTTTTTTCAGGCTCATAAATGTATTTTAGTATGAAGATTTTTCTCCTTCAGGATTTTAAATATGTCATACTTCTCTCTCCTGGCATGCAAGGTTTCCACTGAAAAGACTGCTACCAGATGTATTGGAGCTCCATTTATGTAATTTATTTGTTTTCTCTTACTGCTTTTAGGATCCATTATTTATTGTTGAAATTTGGGAGTTTGATTATTAAATGCCTTGAGGTAGTCTCTTTGGGTTGAATCTGCTTGGTGTTCTATAACCTTCTTGTACTTATATATTGATATCTTTCTCTAGGTTTGGGATGTTCTCTGTGTTATCTGTTTAAATACCCTTTCTACCCTTATTTCTCTCTCTACCTCCTGTTAACAGCAATAACACTTAGATTGGCCCTTTTGAAGCTATTTTCTAAGTCCTGTAGGAATGCTTCACCATTTTATATTCTTTTTTATTTTGTTTCCTCTGACTGTCTATTTTCAAATTGCCTGTCCTCAAGCTCACTATTCTTTCATCTGCTTGGTCCATTCTGCTATTAAAGGACTCTGATGCATTCTTCATTATACAAATTGCATTTTTCAGCTCCAGAATTTCTGCTTGATTCTTTTTAATTATTTCAGTATTTGTTAAATTTATCTGATACAATTCTGAATTCCTTTTCTGTGTTATCTTGAGTGTCTTTGAGTTTCCTCAACAGTGATTTTGAATTCTTTGTCTGACGGGTCACATATCTCTCTTTCTCCAGGATTGGGCCCTCATGCCTTATTTAGACCCTTATTTGGTGAGGTCATGTTTTCTTAGATGGTGTTGATGCTAGTAGGTGTTTGTTGGTGTCTGGGCTTTGAGGAGTTAGGTATTTATTGTTGTCTCCATTCTCTGGGCTTATTAGTAGCCATCCTTCTTTGGAATGTTCTTCAGATATCTGCAAGGAGTTGGGTGTTGTAATCTAAGCTATTTCTACCTTAAGGGGCACTCCAAATCCCAGTAATTCTGTGGTTATTGCAGGCTTATAAAGGTACTGCCTTGATGATCTTGGACAAGATCTAGGAGAATGCTTTGGATTACCAGGCAGAGACGCTTGTTCTCTTTCCTTACTTTCTCCCCAAAATTTGGAGTCTCACTCTTTGTTTGGAGCCACCTAAAGCTAGGGGTGGAGTGACACAAGCACTCCTGTGGCCTTCACCACTATGACTGTGCTGGATCAGACCTGAAGCCAGCACATCGCTGGGTCTCACCCATGGTCTGTTGTAGCCACTCTTTGACTACTACCTATGTTCACTCAAGGCCTTGGTGCTCTACAATCACCAGATAGCAAAACCAGCCAGGCCTGTTTCCTTCCCTTAAGGGCTATGAGGTCCCTCAGGCCTCACATGGGTCCAGAAGTGGTGTCTGGGACTCAGGGACTACAGTCAAAAACCTTAGAAGTCTACCTGCTATTCTATTGTATTGAGACTGAGCTGGCATTCATGCCACAATATCCAGTCCTTCCCACTCTTCCCTTCCCTTTTGAAAGGCAGAGGAGCCTCACACCATAGTCATTGCTACCCCTGGCCATGAGGAGTACTGCCAGAAAACCACCAATGTGCCCCTAAGGCCAAGGTCTCTTAAGTCAGCTTGTGGTGAATGTTGCCTGATTTGGGACTCCCCCTTCAGGGCAGTGGTCTCCCTTCTGGCCCAGGGCAGGTCCAGAAATGTCATCCAAGAATCAAATCCCAGAATTGAGTACCTCAGGAGTCCACTGGTGCTCTATTCTCCTGCGGCAGCGTTGGTACCTGAGATGTAAGACAAAGCCCCCTTTACTTTTCCCAAGCAAAAAGAGTTTTACCCTGTAACCACTAGCACCAGCTGGTAGTGTGTTTGAGTCTCACCTTAAGCCAGTAAGTCTCAGAGATCCACTAAGACCCCCCGGATGTGGTAGCTGGCTATCGCTGCTGATTATCCAGGGCCCAAGTGTTCTTCAGTTGTCAGGTGATGAATGCTGGCAGAATTGGGTTCTTTCCTTCAAGGCAGTGGGTTCCCTTCTGGCCCAGGATGTGTCTAGAAATATCATCTGGGTGCTAGGGCCTGGAACAGGGGCCTCATGACTCTGATTGGCATGTTATCCTGCTTTGGCTGAAGTGGTATTCCAAGATAGAAGACAAAATCCTCTTCACTCTTTCTGCTCCTCTCCTCAAGCAGAAGGAAGGGGTCTCTTTTGGAGCCATGAGCTGTGCAGCCTGGGGTTAGAGAAGGGGTGATGTCAGCACTCCTTTGACTGCCTCAGCTGTCTCAGTATGTTGTGTAACCCCTCAGGCCATTGTCTCTGGGTCTAGTTCAGAGTTACAGTCCTTATGGCTTAGACTGCCTTTCAAGTTTACTTGGAGACTGAGAGTACTTTAGCCCTTAGTGGCAAAGTTTGCTAGCACTAAAGTTTGGACTACTGGGATTGGGGGTTCCTCTCTGGCTAGGGGTGATTTAAATGCTCCCTCTGTGGGCAGGTGTCAACTGTGTTTGTTCTGGTCTTCCTTCCTGCTCTAACAGAACAGCACTCACAATTTCTGTGTTCTCCCTCCCCCAGGGTCCAGAGATGCTGCCACACCACACCACTGCTGCCCCAGTCAGGGAGGGTTGGTGTTAGCAATTCCATGCTGTTTTTTCTCTCTCTTCAGTGCCTCTTTCAGCGATATGAAGTTAAAACTAGGTACTATTAGTTCTTACTTGATTTTTGGTTCTAATGAAGGTGTTTTCTCTGCATAGATAGCTGTTAACTTGGTGTCCTTGCAGGGGGTTGGGGTGTGGGTGTACAATTGGTGGAGTTTTCTATTCCATCAACTTGCTCCACCTCTCTGTAGTTATTATTTTTTATTGGTTTGTTATTTAGTCTTCCTACTTAAGAATAGTTATGCACCATAGTGACAGTGTTATAATATTCTGTGTTTTCTTGCATACGTATTATTAACAGTAAGTTTTGTACCATTGGGTGATTATTTATTGTTCATTTTCTTTCTGATTGAAATATTCCCTTTAGCATTTCTTGTAGGGAAGGTGTGATATTGAAGAAATCCCTCAGCTTTTGTTTGTCTGGGAAAGTCTTTATCTCTTTCCTGTATGAAGGATATTTTTGCTATATATACTACTCTAGGGTAGAAGTTTTTTTCCTTCAGCACTCTAAATATGTCACACAAATCTCTCTTGGCCTGTAAGGTTTCCACTGAAAAGTCTGCTGCCAGATGTGCTGGTGCTCCATTTCATGTGATTTGTTTCTGTTCTCTTGCTGTTTTTAGGATCCTTTCTTTATCCTTTACCTTTAGGAGTTTGATTACTAAAAGCCTTGAGGTAATCTTCTTTGGGTTAAATATGCTTGTTGTTTTATAATCTTCTTGTACTTGCATATTGTTATCTTTCTCTAGGTTTGGAATGTTCTCTGATATTATCCCTTTAAATACACTTTCTACTCCTATCTCTTTCTCTACCTTCTCTTTAGTGACAGTAACTCTTAGATTTGCCCTTTTGAAGCTATGTTCTAGATCCTGTAGGTGTGCTTCATTGTTTTCTGTTTTTTCTTTTTTCTCCTCTGATTGTTTATTTTTAAGTAGCATTTATTTTGAAGTAGCTTGTCTTTCTTTTGCTTGATCAATTCTGCTGTTAGAAGATGGATGCATTCTTTAATATGTCAGTTGTATTTTTCAACTACAGAATGTCTGCTTCTATTTAATGATTTCAATTTCTTTGTTAAATTTATCTTATAGAGTTCTGAATTCCCTCTCTGTGTTATCTTGAATATCTTTGAGTTTCCTCAAAACAAGTACTTTGAATTATCTGTCTAAAAGGTCACGTAGCTCTCTTACTTCAGGATTGGTCCCTTGTTCCTTATTTAATTAATTTGGTGAATTCCTGTTTTTCTCAATGGTTTTGATATTTGTGAATGTTCATCTGTGCCTGGGCATAGAAAACTTAGGCATTTACTGTAGTCTTCACAGTCTGGACTTGTTTAGACATGTCCTTCTTGGGATGGCTTACCAGGTATTTGAAAGTACTTGGGTGTTGTGATCTAAGCTGTATCTGCATTTGGGGGCACCCCAAGCCTAGAAACACTTTGGTTCTTGCAGACTTGTAGAGGTACCACCTTGATAGTTTTGGACAATATCTGGAAGAATTCCCTGGCAGAGACTCTTGTTCTCTTCCCTTACTTGCTCCCTAACAAATGGAGTTTATCACTGCTCTGAGCCACCTGGCCTGGGAGTAGAATGAGATAAGCACCCCTATAACCACCACCACTAGGACTGTGCTGCGTCAGACCTGCAGCCAGCACAGCCAGCACAGCACTGGGTCTTGCCCAAGGCTTGCTGTAACCATTCCCTGGCTACCGCCTATGTTCACTCAATGTCCTGGAGCTCTGCTATCAGGTAGTTAAGCCAGTCTCACCTGTGTCCTTCTTTTCAGGGTGGCGACTTCCCCCAGGCTCCTGGTGGGTCCCGAGGTGCTATCTGGAGCCAGGGACTAGAGTCAAAACCTTAGACATCTACTTGGTGTTCTATTTTACTGTGGCTGAGCCAGCACTCAAACCACAAGATGCAGTTCTTCCCACTCTTCTGTACCCTTTCCAACGGCAGAGGAAGCTCACTCCGTGCAACCATAGGTCTACAGGGCACACTGCCAGGCTACTGCCAATTTTCCCTTAAAGCCCAAGGGCTCTCATTCAGCTTGTGGTGAGTGCTGCCTAGTCTGAAACTCACCCTTCAGGTGCTGGGCACCGTGGCTCACACCTGTAATCCCAGCACTTTGGGAGGCCAAGGCTGGTGGATTGCTTGAGGTCAGGAGTTTGAGACCAGCCTGACCAACATGGTGAAACCTTGTCTCTCCAAAAAAAATACAAAAATTAGTTGGGCATGGTGGCAGACTTCTGTTATCCCAGCTACTTAGGAAGCTGAGGCAGGAGGATCGCTCTAACCCAGGAGGCAAAGCGTCTGGTGAGCTGAGATTGCCCCACTGTACTCCAGCCTGGGCGACAAAGTGAGACTCTATCTCAAAAACAAACAAACGAACAACAACAACAACAAAACTCTCACCCTTCAGGGAGTAGACTCCCGTCTGGCACCCAGGGCAAGTCCAGAAATGCCATTCAAGTGCCAAGGCCTGGAATTGGGGACCCTAAGAGCTCGCTTGGTGCTTTACTTGCTTGTGGCTGAACTAGCACCTGAAGTCAAGTGTCAGAAACTCACCCAAGGCCCATGATGTACTAGATGGGTATAGCTACTGGCTATTTAGGACCCCAAAGCTCTTCAGTTAGCAGATGATGAATTCTGCTAGCACTGTGTCCTTCCCTTCAAGGCAGTGGGCTCCACTCTGGCCCAGGATATGTTTAGAAATGTTGACTGTAAGCTATAGGGCTTAGATACGGGCTTGGTCATGTGTTTTAATTCTCTGTGTTTAAAAGCCAGCAATACATCATCATCATCATTTTACTTTAAACCTTCAATCATATTTTAAATAAATTTTGACAAATACTGTTTAATATTATCTCACACATTTACTGTTTTTTGTGCTTTTTATTAGTTTCTCAATATCCACTCTTCTATCTAGGATAATTTCCCTTCAGTTTGAATAACTTTATTTAGTTATTGCTCATAGTGCAGGGCTGCTGGCAACATGTTTTATCAACTTCAATCTGTCTAGAAATATTTTTATTTTACCTCAATTTTTGAAGAAGAAACTTATTGCATATACAATTCTAGGTTGAGAGATACTTTTGTTCTTTTTGAGGATGCGTCTTTGAATGTTTTTTTTTTTCTTGGTTATGGATCACTTTCCTGCTTTTTTCATGTGTCATAATTTTCTATGTATGTCAGACATTATGTATAAAACATCAATAGACATGTAGCAGATAATTTGTACTCCCATAAAGGACATGGTCATTTCTTTTATGGGCAACCAGTGTGATCTCTTTGACTTAATCAGTACTTAATAGTCTTTGTCTGTTACACTAATTAGATTTATATTTGCTGTCTCATTTTTGAGAAAACTTAGTTTAGGTTATTTAAAAAAGCTGTGTAAAGCAATTTGTTAGATGAAACTTTTTCTCTTACATGTCTTAGTAGTAGACAAAGGTAGTAAGAATGATTCTATTAGCCTGAAAGCTAGACTCAAAACTATTAAGTACACCTTAAATGTCTTCTGTTTATTATTGTAGAATATAGTGATAAAATGATAATATTTGGGTAATTCTCACCAGCACTGAAGTTTTGGCTGCTCCATGTATAATTTCCCGATCTATTTGGGAGCACTGTCAATGGTATAGATTGGTGAGATTTTATGTCTTCTCTTTAATCTTGTCTATCATCACTACCAGTAAAACAAGATATAGGTTTATAAACTAGGTTTAGCCATCAGGGAGGTTCTCTCTTTAGAATTTTATTTTTTTATTTTAATTTTTTAATTATACTTTAAGTTCTAGGGTACATGTGCACAACATGCAGGTTTGCTAAATATGTACACATGTGCCATGTTGGTGTGCTGCACCGATGAACTCGTCATTTACATTAGGTATTTTTCTTAATGCTATCCCTCTTCCCTCCCCCCACCCCACCACAGGCCCTGGTGTGTGATGTTCCCCACCCTGTGTCCAAGTGTTCTCATTGTTCAATTCCCACCTATGAGTGAAAACATGCAGTGTTTGGTTTTCTGTTCTTGCGATAGTTTGCT
>NW_012108208.1:1514056-1514602 GCF_000951045.1 Mandrillus leucophaeus
GCTGCTGGATTTGGTTTGCCAGTATTTTACTGAGGATTTTTGCATCAATGTTCATCAGGGATATTGGTCTAAAATTCTCTTTTTTGTTGTGTCTCTGCCCAAAATCTCCTTAAGTTGATAAGAAACTTCAGCAAAGTCTCAGGATACAAAATTAATGTGCAAAAATCACAAGCATTCTTATACAACAGAAACAGACAAACAGAGCGAAATCGTGAATGAACTTCCATTCACAATTGCTTCAAAGAGAATAAAATACCTAGGAATCTAACTTACAAGGGATGTAAAGGACCTCTTCATGGAGAACTACAAACCACTGCTCAGTGAAATAAAAGAAGACACAAACAAATGGAAGCACATTCCATGCTCATGGATAGGAAGAATCGATATCATGAAAATGGCCATACTGCCCAAGGTAAGTTATAGATTCAATGCCATCCCCATCAAGCTACCGATGACTTTCTTCACAGAATTGGAAAAAACTGCTTTAAAGTTCATATGGAACCAAAAAAGAGCCCGCATCTCCAAGACAATCCTAAGTCAAAAGAA
>NW_012108208.1:1516387-1524590 GCF_000951045.1 Mandrillus leucophaeus
TAAAGTATAATAATTAAAAAAAAATTCCTAAAAAAAAAAAAGATATATGGAAGTGATCCAGTTTCAGCTTTCAACATATGGCTAGCCAGTTTTCCCAGCACAATTTATTAAATAGGGAATCCTTTCCCAATTGCTTGTTTTTGTCAGGTTTGTCAAAGATAAGATGGTTGTAGATGTGTGGTATTATTTCCCAGGGCTCTATTCTGTTCCATTGTTCTATATTTCTGTTTTGGTACCAGTACCATGCTGTTTTGGTTACTGTAGCCTTGTAGTATAGTTTGAAGCCAGCTAGCTTGATGCCTCCACCTTTGTTCTTTTTGCTTAAGATTGTTTTGGCAGTGCGGGCTCTTTTTTGGTTCCATATGAACTTGAAAGTAGTTTTCTCCAATTCTGTGAAGAAAGTCATTGGTAGCTTGATGGGGATTGCATTGAATCTATAAATTACCTTGGGCAGTATGGCCAATTTCACACTATTGATTCTTCCTATCCTTGAGCATGGACTGTGCTTCCATTTGTTTGTGTCCTCTTTCATTTCACTGAGCAGTAGTTTGTAGTTCGCCTTGAAGAGTTCCTTCATATCCCTTGTAAGTTGGATTCCTAGGTATGTTATTCTCTTTGAAGCAATTGTGAATGGGAGTTCACTCATAATTTGGCTCTCTGTTTGTCTGTTGCTGGTGTATACGGATGCTTGTGATTTTTGCACATTGATTTTGTATTCTGAGACTTTGCTGAAGTTGCTTATCAGCTTAAGGAGATTTGGGGCTGAGACGATGGGGTTTTCTAAATATACAATCATGTTATCTGAAAACAGGGACAATTTGACTTCCTCCTTTCCTAATTGAATAACCTTTATTTCTTTCTTTTGCCTAATTGCCCTGGCCAGAACTTCCAACACTATGTTGAACAGGAGTGGTGGGAGAGGGCATCCCTATCTTGTGCCACTTTTCAAAGGAAATGCTTCTAATTTTTGCCCATTCAGCATGATATTGGCTGTGGGTTTGTCATAAATATCTCTTATTATTTTCAGATACGTCCCATCAATACCTAGTTTATTAAGAGTTTTTAGCATGAAGTGCTGTTGAATTTTGTCGAATACCTTTTCTGCATCTGTTGGGATAATCATGTAGTTTTTGTCTTTGGTTCTGTTTATATGATGGATTATGTTTATTGATTTGCATATGTTGAACCAGCCTTGCATCCCAGGGATGAAGCCAACTTGATCATAGTGGATAAGCTTTGTGATGTGCTGCTGGATTTGGTTTGCCAGTATATTATTGAGGATTTTTGCATCGATTTTCATCAGGGATATTGGTCTAAAACTCTCCTTTTTTTTTGTTATGTCTCTGCTAGGACTTGGTATGAGGATGTTGCTGGCCTCATAAAATGAGTTAGGGAGGATCCCCTCTTTTTCTATTTATTGGAATAATTTCAGAAGGAATGGTACCAGCTCCTCTTTGTACCTCTGGTAGAACTGGGCTGTGAATTCATCTGGTCCTGGACTCTTTTGGTTGGTAGGCTATGAATTATTGCCTCAATTTCAGAGCCTGTTATTGGTCTATTAGGGGATTCAACTTCTTTCTGGTTTAGTCCTGGGAGGGTGTATGTGTCCATGAATTTATCCATTTCTTCTAGATTTTCTAGTTTATTTGTGCATAGGTGTTTATAGTATTCTCTGATGGTAGTTTGTATTTCTGTGGGATTGGTGGTGATATCCTTCTTATCATGTTTTGTTGCATCTATTCGATTCTTCTCTCTTTTCTTCTTTATTAGTCTTTCTAGTGGTCTATCAATTTTGTTGATCTTTTCAAAAAACCAGCTCCTGGATTCATTGAATCTTTTGAAGGTTATTTTGTGTCTCTATCGCCTTCAGTTCTGCTCTGATCTTAGTTATTTCTTGCCTTCTGCTACCTTTTGAATGTGTTTGCTCTTGGTTCTCTGGTTCTTTTAATTGTGATGTTAGGGTGTTGATTTTAGATCTTTTCTTCTTTCTCTTGTGGGTATTTAGTGCTATAAATTTCCCTCTACACACTACTTTAAATGTATCCCAGACATTCTGTTATGTTGTGTCTTTGTTCTCATTGGTTTCAAAGAAC
Source organism: Mandrillus leucophaeus (assembly GCF_000951045.1). NCBI lineage: Eukaryota > Metazoa > Chordata > Mammalia > Primates > Cercopithecidae > Mandrillus > Mandrillus leucophaeus. The sequence continues at coordinate 1,518,481 of NW_012108208.1, forward strand.
ATCTTTATTTCTGCCTTCATTTCATTATGTACCCAGTAGTCATTGAGGAGCAGGTTGTTCAGTTTCCATGTAGTTGTGCAATTTTGAGTGAGTTTCTGAATCCTGAGTTCTAGTTTGATTGCACTGTGGTCTGAGAGACAGTTTGCTATGTTTTCTGTTCTTTTACATTTGCTGAGGAGTGCTTTACTTCCAACTATGTGGTCAATTTTGGAATAATGAGATGTGGTGCTGAGAATGTATATTCTGTTGATTTGGGGTGGAGAGTTCTGCAGATGTCTATTAGGTCAGCTTGGTGTGGAGCTGAGTTCAAGTCCTGGATATCCTTGTAAATCTTCTGTCTCATTGATCCATCTAATATTGACAGTGGGTTGTTAAACTCTCCCATTATTATTATATGGTAGTCTAAGTCTCTTTGTAGGTCTGTAAGGACTTGCTTTATGAATCTGGGTGCTCCTGTATTGGGTGCATATATACTTAGGATAGTTAGCTCTTCTTGTTGAATTAATCCCTTTATCATTACGTGATGGCCTTCTTTGTCTCTTTTGATTTTTGTTGTTTTAAAGTCTGTTTTATTAGAGACTAGGATTGCAACCCCTGCTTTTTTTTTTTTTTCCATTTGCTTGGTAGATCTTCCTCCATCCCTTTATTTTTAGCCTATGCATGTCTCTGCATGTGAGATGGGTCTCCTGAATACAGCACACTGATGGGTCTTGACTCTTTTTTTTTTTTTTTTTTTTTTTGAGACAAAGTCTGGCTCTGTCACCCAGGCTGGAGTGCAGTGGCACGATCTTGGCTCACTGCAACCTCCACCTTCCAGGTTCACACCATTCTCCTGCCTCAGCCTCTTGAATAGCTGCAACCCTGCAGTCTGCCACCACGCCCAGCTAATTTTTTGTATTTTTAGTAGAAATGGGGTTTCACCGTGTTCGCCAGGATGCTCTCGATCTCCTGACTTTGTGATATGCCTGCCTCGGCCTCCCAAAGTGCTGGGATTACAGACGTGAGCCACCGTGCTAGGCTGGGTCTTGACTCTTTATCCAATTTGCCAGTCTGTGTCTTTTAATTGGGGCATTTAGCCCATTTACATTTACAGTTAACATTGTTATGTGTGAATTTTATCCTGTCATTATGATGTTAGCTGGTTATTTTGCTCGTTAGTTGATGTGGTTTCTTCCTAGCATCGATGGTCTTTACAATTTGGCATGTTTTTGCAGTGGCTGGTACTGGTTGTTCCTTTCCATGTTTAGTGCTTTCTTCAGGAGCTCTCCTAAGGTAGGCCTGGGGTGACAAAATCTCTCAGCCTTTGCTTGTGTGTAAAGCATTTTATTTCTCCTTCACTTATGAAGCTTATTTTGGCTGGATATGAAATTCTGGGTTGAAAATTCTTTTCTTTAAGAATGTTGAATATTGGCCGCCACTCTCTTCTGGCTTGTAGAAATTCTGCTGAGAGATCCACCATTGGTTTAATGGGCTTCCCTTTGTGGGTAACCTGACTTTTCTCTCTGGCTGCCCTCAACATTTTTTCCTGCATTTCAACCTTGGTGAATCCGATGATTGTGTGTCTTGGGGTTGCTTTTCTCGAGGAGTATCTTTGTCGTGTTCTCTGTATTTCCTGAATTTGAATGTTGGCCTGCCTTGCTATGTTGGGGAAGTTCTCCTGGATAATATCTTGAAAAGTGTTTTCCAACTTGGTTCCATTCTCCCAGTCACTTTCAGGTACACCAATCAAAGGTAGATTTGATCTTTTTACATAGTCCCTTATTTCTTTGAGGCTTTGTTAGTTTCTTTTTGCTTTTTTCTCTAAACTTTTCCTCTCGCTTCATTTCATTCATTTGATCTTCTATCACTGATACATTTTCTTCCACTTGTTCAAATCATCTACTCTAGCTTGTGCATGCATCACGTAGTTCTCGTGCCATGGTTTTCAGCTCCATCAGGTCATTTAAGGTCTTCTTTATGCTGTTTATTCTAATTATCCATTCTTCTAATCTTTTTTCAAAGTTTTTAGCCTCCTTGTGATGTGTTCGAACATCCTTCTTTAGCTCAGAGAAGTTTGTTATTACCGATCTTCTGAAGCCTACTTCTGTCAACACGTCAAAGTCATTCTCCATCCAGCTTTGTTCCACTGCTGGCAAGGAACTGCAATCCTTTGGAGGAGAAGAGGCACTCTGGTTTTTGGAATTTTCAGCTTTTCTGCTCTGGTTTCTCCCTGCCTTTGTGGTTTTATCTACTTTTGGTCTTTGATGATGGTGACCTACAGATGGGGTTTTGGTGTGGATGTCCTTTTTGTTGATGTTGATGCTATTCCTTTCTGTTAGTTTTCCTTCTAACAGTTAGGACGGTTAGCTGCAGGTCTTTTGGAGTTTGCTAGAGGTCTACTCCAGACCTGTTTGCCTGGGTATCGCCAGCAGAAGCTGCAGAACGGCAAATATTGCAGAGCAGCAAATGTTGCTGCCTAATCCTTCCTCTGGAAGCTTCATCTCAGAGGGGCACCCAGCTGTATGAGGTGTCAGTTGGCCCCTACTGGGAGGTGTCTCCCAGTTAGGCTACTCTGGAGTCAGGGACCCACTTGAGGAGGCAGTCTGTCCATTCTCAGATCTCAAACTCTGTGCTGGGAGAACTACTGCTCTCTTCAAAGCTGTCAATCAGGGACATTTAAGTCTGCAGAAATTTCTGCTGCCTTGTGTCCAGCTACGCCCCGCCCCCAGAGGTGGAGTCTACAGAGGCAGGCAGGCCTCCTTGAGCTGCGGTGGGCTCCACCCAGTTCAAGCTTCCCAGCTGCTTTGTTTACCTAGTCAAGCTTCAGCAATGGCAGACGCCCCTCGCTGCCACCTCGCAGTTCAATCTTGGACTGCTGTGCTAGCAATGAGTAAGGCTCTGTGGGTGTGGGACCCGCTGAGCCAGGCATGGGATATAATCTCCTGGTGTGCTGTTTGCTAAGACCACTGGAGAAGCACAGTATTAGGGTGGGGGTGTCCCGATTTTCCAGTTACCATCTGTCATGGTTTGCCTTGGCTAGGAAAGGGAATTCCATGACCCCTTGCACTTCTCAGGTAGGGTGATGCCCTGTCCTGCTTCACCTCACACTCCGTGGGCTGCATCCACTGTCCAACCAGTCCCAGTGACATGAACCCCATACCTCCATTGGAAATGCAGAAATCACCCATCTTCTGCGTCGCTCATGCTGGGAGTTGTAGACTGGAGCTGTTCCTATTCGGCCATCTTGGAATGATCTCCTCTTTTTAGAATTTTAAATGTTGAGGTAATCAAACAAGGAACTAGAAATAATTTCAAGTATTGAATATGTTTATTGGTTATAACAGTTTTTTAATGGAGACTTTAGGGTTTTCTATGTATAAGATTATGTTATCTGTAAAGAGGCACAATTTAACTTCTTCCTTTCCAACTTGACTGACCGTTATTTCTTTCTCTTGCTCAATTGTCCAAAAGAGTGAGCCCTACAGACACGAAGGCACAGTAGTAGCAAAGTAACTGGACTCTTTCTGTGGCATGGCTTTCATCTTGATTCTTTTGCCCTAAATCCACAAGTTTTTATTCATTTTCTGAGTCTCTCTATCCAGCCTTCTCCTTCATTTATAATCTTACCATTATTTTTTATTAATAAATTTATTTTCTGATTAACTTAGCTGTAGCAGGCTTTAGTGGCCCAAAAGCTAGAACTTTCACTGATATGGGCACTTCTAAATGCCAGGTGCCATTCTGGATGATGAGGGCATAGAGATTAAAACATATGGCTTTTGATTACAGAAAAGTATGATACAGTAAGGAGCTAGATACACAGAACAAAAAGTTTACAACAGTATATATTAATGTATAAAATTTGTAAAAGAGCCATTGTGGAGGTAAATAAGGAAATGAGGCACAGAGAAAGGAGTGCCTATGCTTACCTAGGCAGCCAGGTGCAGTTTACAGGGTGGTGACTGTTGCTGAGGAGAAATAGCTGGTAGAGGTAAATAGCCATGCAAAGGACTGGGGAGGGATTCTATACAGAGGGAAAGCAAGGGCTGTACTTCCCTTCTCAGGGAATACTAGAAAGTCACTAAGTTTATGGGGTAGATACATGGGGGGAAAATGGCAGGAGGGCATTCTGAATATGTATATGGATACCACACTAAAGGATTTAGGATTTGGAGAAGAGAGTCGAATATTACTAGAAAGATATTTCTGGAGAGGGGAGGGCAGAGGAAATTGAGGCAAGGATCAAAGAATCCAGTTAGGATTGTGGTGTTTCTTAGTTAATTTCATATTTTAAAGGGCTGTAATTGTATCTCTCTTCATATTGTCCTGATTTTGATAGCATTGAAAACCTGCGTGTTTCTACTTTCAAATATTAAGAGCTAACAAGTAACTTTTTAAAAATCTTTCATAATCTGAAGTACATTTGTTGTGACATTTTAATTTTATCTCACCCCTTCACCTGCTGTTGGAAAGCAATAAAAAATTACCTCATGAGTAAACATGGGAAAAAAACTTTGAAGCATTTCTCAACAAATTGAAGAGTCAGTATCTTGACTGTGATTATTGCTATTGCATTGCCGAAGGAATGGCTGAAGGGAGATGTGAGGTGAGGGTAACAATTAGATGTAAATTACTAAAGAGGCGAAATGTGCATATGGACAAAGACTTGCAGATAATGAGTTAGCAATGGTATAATGGGAAGCAACAGGATGTCTAAAATAATTTAATGGAAGATAATGAACAAAGCAAAGAGGCCCTCATATTCAGATGGCAATTCCACAGGCCTAACCTCTGCAAGTGAAAAATTTTATTTTTTCTCTCCAGTAACTGTTCTTCCCTCTCCGGTACCAGGCTGTAGCCAAGATAATGAGGCATAATTACATTCATGATCTTTTCTTGACAAAGTCTAAAGACATTTTCTAGAAACCACGATATATATATTGTGTTTTGGTTCCAGAGCAATCTTCAAGTTGTGTTTTAACATATAGTTTAGCTGAAACATTATGAAAAGAGGAAGTAGGTTTGCTGGTGATGGTAGGAGAGGCAGGAGCGGTAGCAAGGGAGAAAAGGGGAGAGGAAGCAAGGGAAAGGTTAGAAGGCAGCAGTGAAGAAAGGGGTAGAGGGAAGTAAGGAGAATCTTATGAGGCAATGAAAGTAGACCAACTCAAAGGAAAATAAAAAATTAAATTAATTCCAGTTACTGATGGGTTTAAGTGGGAATTGTGGGGAAGCCAGGAGTCTAACCACTCGTTATAACAATCGCTTCAATCATTGTTAAACATTTGTTGAATTAAAACACTTCAACTTTTGGGTTTACAAAGAGAGGAAGGGTAGGGCTGTGGAGAAAAAACAAGAGCTGCTGTAAGAAGAGATGATGGAAGTGATAAAACATTACTGGCCTAAAACAAGGAAGCAAATCATTTGTAATAAATGAAGTGAAAACCAGGAAGTATGGAAGGAAAATGCTAAGGCTCAGAGAAGCTGCACACTGTGTTGTCTGTGACCTTCACTATGTCACAGCAGCACAGAAATTAAACTCTTCTTTTTACAAGTATATTTTGGATACTGTAGATTTGGGACCTGTCATTATTTGCCGACTACTTACTTTTGTTTCATATTATAAGATTTAAAAACTAATATTCAACTGTATCTTGGTTTAGTAAGAGCAGAACTGGCCATGCTTAAAAAATATATACAGATATATTTCTAAAAGGATACATACCAGTTGTTAACAGTAGCAGTCTGGGAGTCAGATTGGGTTGGGAATGAACCATGTTTTAAACTTTTACTTCACAAGTTTTTGTAGTTTATGGTAAAGATACATTTTTAAAGTTTTTTTTTAAGCAATTCTCCTCTTCCTTTTCTTCCCCCTACTTGAAGTTTTTTCTGAGATTACAAAATGAATACATGCTTGTAAAAATATGTGACAGTTTACTTAATTCCTAGAGACAAACATCTGGGTTGTTTCTAATTTTTTTGCAATGACAAACACTATTAAGGTGATTATGCATGTATGTTTCATATGTTTCTGCATCACCATATAAAACATTCATAGAAGTAGAACAACTGGCTAAAAGTGAATGTGCACACATTATTAATTTTTATTTTTAATTATGGGTACATAACAGTTG
>NW_012108208.1:1524700-1530582 GCF_000951045.1 Mandrillus leucophaeus
TAACCATTTATTTGTGTCAGAAACATTCCAATTCCACTCTTTTGCTTAAAAATATACAATAGATTATTGTTAACTATAGTTACTCTATTGCAATATGCAAATTTATTTTGAGAAATACTGCTAAATAGCTTACTGAAATGTAGCAATTTACATTTTCATAAGAATGCATGACTTTGCTGATATCCTCATACTCACTAACTTGGATATTATTACTCTTCTTAATCTTAGTCTGTCTTATAAGTAAAATTAATTTCCTTTTGTCTAAATTAGAATTATTAGAGAGGTTAGGAATAGTCTCATATTCTTTTTTTTTTCTTTTTTGCACAATGGAGTCTCGCTCTGTTGCCCAGCCTGAAATGCAGTGGTAGAATCTTGGCTTACTACAACCTCCACCTCCTGGGTTCAAGTGATTCTCCTGCCTCAGCTTCCTGAGTAGCTGGAACTACATGCATGTGCCACCACACCCAGCTAATTTTTTTGTATTTTTAGTAGACATGAGGTTTCACCTTGTTGACCAGGATGGTCTTGATCTTCTAACCTTGTGATTTGCCCACCTCGGCCTCCCAAAGTGCTGGGATTACAGGCGTGAGCCACCACTCCCAACCCTAGTTTCATTTTCTTAATGATGTTTTTTAAAATTGATTTGTAAGAGCTTTCTACATAAAGTGATACTTACCTTTGCCATATATATTGAAAATATTTTCTGGCAGTTCACAGGGTCTTTTAACTTTATCCATAATGTCTTCTTATATAAAGTTATATAGTTTCATATAGTCAAATGTGTTAATCATTTTTTTAGGGTTTCTGGGTGTCATATCATGGTTAGGAAGAATTATAGAAATATTTTCATCAACATTTTATTGTTGAATAATAATAGGAACAAAAAAATCTGAGATTCTAAGAGTCATAGGACTATTTTACATAGCTATGGATTGACATAACCTGTTTGCTACCTTAACATCATTAAAAATAGCGATTTTGTCTTTTCTTTCTGTTTATCATTTCCTCTCTATCTTTCTAACACTGCTATCTCCAGCAACTACTGCATGCTACTGAGAATGCTAAGAAAAGGATAGAAGATATTTCTGTGACCAAAAGAGAGTAACTTCTCATTTTTCAATATGCTTTTGAATAAAATACAAGGTATGTCTCTTTTGTTTTTGGAGAAGTCATGCTGTGCAGGCCATTTATTGTCATATATTAATTTGTCCCCATCTGAGAGGTTGACCAAGATGAAGACGTATATCTGTGTCAGTATTGCTGTAACAGCTCCTGGTAGTTCACTGCTGCATGTGCCATCACCCATAAGGCATTCCTGGGTATCAAACTCAATATTGAATAAACCATACCATGTGTAGGAGATAGCTATAGCTTGAAACAGAGGAAAAATACAAATTGCTCTCAGTTACTAAACTTGGTTATCTCATATGATTATATCTGCCCATTTTGCTATCCCAGCATATACAAACCTTACCTATCCTTCAAGATTCATCCCAAACACTACTTCATCTGTGATGCCTACTTTATCCAGGTTTAACATTTCTATTTTCTAAATTCTCATGGCTGTTTATGTATACCACTCCTCACCACAATCATCTATGCCTATCTTTGCTTTCTAGTCCTTTAAGTAGCCATGACTTATTTCTTTTAGAATATGAAATTACTGGGGCAAGACGCGCATTGAAATAAACTCAGAATTTCCCCATGGTGCTTACTAAAATGGAGTTACTGAACTGAACGTGTAAAAACAGCATTAAGCTAGATTGAAGAGAAATATAGAAATTTGAAATTTAAACCCAGGAAAATAGAAAGGTTAAGAATAATAAAAGAGCCAATAAAATTGTTGAAAGGCTAGGAGCTAGCCGAGGCAATTCAATTGCAATGGATAGCAAACAGGAAAAAAAAGAAAAAAAAGCCCAAACTCAGGCTTACTTTTGCTGTGTGAATACTCAGAATAAATATCATCTCAGACTACTATGACTTACCATGGTTTTCTGTGCTTTTTGAGATACTATTCGATAAGTAAAAAATTTTTTAAAAAATATTTTAAACTTTCGAGTTACAGCAAACAAGACTGACAAACAAAATAGTTCACTGCACTGGGAAGAAGAGAAAATCAACATGTCTCAACTGATTACACTTTAAAATTTATGATTAGTTTTTCCATCTGGATGATATTTGTCATTCTTTGTGTTGGTATGATTCAGGTAAGCCCATGCTTCTTATAAATACAACTAATCGTCACTGATATTCTTCTATGGAAATGTTTAGTCTAATATAGCAACTGTGGAGCAAAAGAGATATTTTGTATTAAAGCAGAATTAAAGTTCTTAAATGAGCTAAAATTATATTTTATATTGTCATTTTATTTAAGCCACAGGGACCAGCTTTGGAATTATTTAAAATCTGCACTGTAGTTACAGACTTTCCAGATAGTTTGTATAGGTGTGCTTGAATCAAAGCAATATGATTTTCTTAAATGGAAAAATAGCTAATTAAGTTTCTATCATTCCTTAATCATAACAGAATAGCTAATAATTGATTTGGAAAGGGAGGGGGAACCTTTCCTAAGCTGGCACTGTTTTGTTTTTTCTTATTGGATCTGTCTCCTGATGATTAACACAGAAATTCCTCTAGCAATTATGGACTCTCTTATAAATGACTCTCATAATTCATAGTTTGCCAGGAGCAGCTTCAACTCAAATACGCGTGTAATTCGCTCTTCTGGCTCATTTCCACCACATTTCCCTTATTACCACCCCACTACCCACTGCACCAAGTCCAGACTTTCTTACACATATGAAATATTCCATGCTGAGTGTCTGTGCTCCCCTTAGTCTGATAAACTGGTTTACCATATAGGGAATACTTTGGCTGGCTTCCAAGGATCCATTTTGATGAAAAAAGGGATATTCCTATTAAAACCAGTCCATAGGTCACTTTCCACACTTCATTTCTAAGCACTATTTTTAGCTTCTTACCCCTTCTACCAGTTTTTCCCTTGTCACCTTTTTTTTTTTTTCTTTTTCTTTTTAAACTAGCAGAGTTATGAGGAAACAACTCAGTTAATAGATGTGAATTATACAGGACCTGAAATCGGCTCTGGATAAAGTGGACCCGATAGATATCTACAGAACTCTCCACCCAAATTCAACAGAATATATATTCTTCTCATTGCCACACAGCACTTACTCTACAATTGATCACATAATCAGATGTAAAACACTCCTCAGCCAATGTGAAAGAACTGAAATCATACCAATCTCTCAGACCACAGCACAATTAAATTAGAACTCGAGATTAAGAAACTCACTCAAACCACACAACTATGTGGAAATTGAACAACCTATTCCTGCATGACTCTTGGGTAAAGAATAAAATTAAGGCAGAAATCAAGAAGTACTTTGCAACTAATGAGAACAAAGATAGAACATACAAGAATCTCTGGGATACAGCTAAAGCAGTTTTAAGAGGGAAATTTATAGCACTAAATGCCCGCATCAAAAAGCCAGAAAAATCTCAAGTTAAGAACCTAACATCTCAACTAAAAGAACTAGAGAACCAGGAGCAAACAAATACCAAAGCTAGCAGAAAACAAGAAATAACTAAGATCAGAGTTGAACTGAAGGAGATAGAGATGTAAAAAAATCCTTCTGATGAGAAAATCAATAAAATTCAGGAGCTGGATTTTGAAAAAATTGATAAAATCGATAGTCCACTATCTAGACCGATAAGAAAAGAGACAATAATCAAATAAACACAACAAGAAATGATAGGGGGGATATTACCACTGACCCCACAGAAACACAAACTTCAGAGAATACTATAAACACCTCTATGCACATAAACTGGAACATCTAGAATAAATAAATAAATTCCTGAACACATGTACCATCCCAAGACTGAACCAGGAAGAAACTGATTCCCTGAATAGACCAATTATGAGTTCTGAAATTGAGGCAATAACAAATAGCCTATCAACTGAAAAAAAGCCTAGAAGCAGATGAATACCAGAGGTACAAAGTTGGTACTATTTCTGTTGAGACTAATCCAAAAAACTGAAAAGGAGTGACTCCTCCCTAACTCATTAAATAAGGCCGGCATCATCCTGATTCCAAAACCTGGCAGAGATACAATAACAAAAACTTCAGGGCAATATCCCTGATGAACACTGATGCAAAAATCCTCAGTAAAATACTGGGAAACTAAATCCAGCAGCACATCAAAAAGCTTATTCACCACGATCAAGTTGACTTCATTCCTGGGATGCAAAGTTGGTGCAACATATGCAAATCAATAAATGTGATTCATCACATAAAAACAACTAAAGACAAAAAACACATGATTATCTTAATAGAGGCAGAAAAGGCCTTCAATAAAATTCAACATCCTTCACGTTAAAAATTCTCAATGAGCTAGGTATTGAAGGAACATACCTCAAAATAATAATAGCTATCTATGACAAACCCACAGCCAATATCATACTGAATGGGCAAAAGCTGGAAGCATTCCCTTGAAAATTGGCATAAGGCAAAGTTGCTCTCTTTCACCACTCTTATTCAATATAGTATTGGAAATTCTGGCCAGGGCAATCAGGCATGAGAAAGAAATAAAGCATATCCAGCATATTCAGATAGAAAGAGAAGAAGTCAAATTGTCTTTATTTGCAGATGACATGATCCTATATCTAGAAAACCCCATTGTCTCAGCCCAAAAGCTTCTTAAGCTGATAAGCTTAAGTCTCAGAATATAAAATCAATGTGCAAAAATAGCTAGCATTCCTATACACCAACAACCGGCAAGCCAAGAGCCAAACCATGAATGAACTCTCATTCACAATTGCCACAAAAAGAATACCTAGGAATACAGCTAACAAACGAAGTGAAGGACCTCTTCAAGGAGAACTACAAATCACTGCTCAAAGAAATCAGAACAGACACAAACAAATAGAGAAACCGTCCATCCTCAAGGATAGGAAGAAACAACATTGTGAAAATGGTCATACTACCCTAAGCAATTTATACGTTCAATGCTATTTCCATTAAACTACCATTGACATTGACATTCTTCACAGAATAAAAAAAGAAAAAGTATTTAAAAATCCATATGGAACTAAAAAAGAGCCTGAATAGCCAAGGCAATCCTAAGCAAAGAGAACAAATCTGGAGGAATCACACTACCTGACTTCAAACTATACTACAAGTTTACAGTAACCAAAAAAGCATGGTACTGGTACTAGAACAGATACATAGACCAGTAGAACAGAATAGAGAACTCAGAAATAAGACTGCACACCTACAACCATCTGATCTTTGACAAACTTGACAAAACAAGCAATAAGGAAGTGACTCAGTTTAATAAATGGTGCTGGAAATGCTGGCTAGCCATATGCAGAAAATTGAAACTAGACCCCTTCCTTACAAAAATAAACTTAAGATGAATAAAAGACTTAATCATAAAATTCAAAACTATAAAAACTTTAGAAGAAAATCGAGGCAACAGCATTCAGGATGTAGGTATAGGGAAAGATTTCATGATGAAAATGCCAAAAGCAACTGCAACAAAAGCAAAATTTAACAAATGGGATCTAATTAAACTAAAGAGCTCTACACAGAAAAAGAAATAAAAATCAGAGTGAATAACCTACAAAATAGGAGAAAATTTTAGCATCTATCCATTTGACAAAGGTCTAATATCAGAGTCTGCAAGGAACTTAAACAATAAGGAAAAAACAAACAGCCCCATTAAAAAGTTGGCAAAGGACAAGAACAGACACTTCTGAAAAGAATACTCATCTGACAAAGGGCTAATATCCAGAACCTACAAAGAACTCAAACAAATTTACAAGAAAAAAACAAACAACCCCATCAAAAAGTGGGCAA
>NW_012108208.1:1531742-1534074 GCF_000951045.1 Mandrillus leucophaeus
ATAATGGTGATGAGAGTGGGCATCCTTGTTGTATTTCAGATCTTAGAGGAAAGGCTTTCAGTTTTTTCCCATTCAGCATGATACTAGCTGTTGGTCTGTCAAAAATAGAATTTATTATGTTGAGGTATGTTTATTCTATACCCATTTTTTATGGCTTTTATCATGAAGGATGTTGAATTTTATCAAATGGTTTGTCAGCATCAATTGAAATCACCATGTGGTTTCTGTCCTTCATTATGTTGATATAATATATATCACATTGATTGATTTGCATATGTTGAAACATTCTTGAATCCCTGCATGACGTAATGATTATAGTAATTGACTATGGAATTTAACCTCATCATGGAAAATATGCAGTCATGATGGTGAAGGCAAGTGAAAAGGCACAGGTTGTGGGGGCCCTAGTTTTGGGGAGTGTGTGGTAAAGGTAGGACAGAAAGTATGATCACTGAAGGGGAAGTAGATAATGAATAGTTTTTACTATTAAATAATTTTTACTATTAAATAAACACATTAAAATAATTTGTTTATACCTATGTTTCTTCCACTAGATCAAGGTTTCTCCACTTCAGCACTATTAACCTTAGGCTAAATAATACTTTACTGGGGGAGAGGTGTTCTCAAAACTCTCTCCCAATAAAGAGAGAGAGGGTTTATACGGTAGGATGTTTAGCAACATCCCAGACTTCTATCCACTCGATGCTAGTAGTATTGCTCCAGTGGTGACAATCAAAAATGTCTCCAGACACTGCCAATTGTTCCTAAAAATCAGCCTTGAATGAGAACCACTCCACTAGGCACTAGGCTTCTTACTAGGGGCTGTACCTTATTTGTTATTATACTCTCAATGCTTAAAAAATACTTAGACATAGTAAAAACTCAATAGATGTGTGATAAAGTGAATAATTTTTGTAATAGTAAGGTGCTGTGTTGAAGGTCCCTAAGATCATCCCCAGGTTTGGGGATATGCTAGGACATAGAATTCAGCATATAATTTTATTCATGGCTCTAGTTCATTACACAAAGGGCAAAAAAGCACAATCAGCAAAGAGAAAATGCATATTAAGTCTTGGAGAAATTAGGCATAAGCTTCCAAGAATCCTCCCCCAGAGGAGGCACAGGATGCATTAAATTCCTCCAGCAAGTTCTGCGGACACATTTCTGTCTATTGCCAACCAAGGAAGCTCATTAGAAACTCAGTGCTGGTCAGGTGCAGTGGCTCATGCCTATAATCCCAGTACTTCGGGAGGCCGAGGCGGGCAGATCACGAGGTCAAGTTTTCCAGACCAGCCTGGCCAATATGGTGAAACTTGGTCTCTACTAAAAATAGCCAGGCATGGTGGCACACACCTGTAGTCCCAGCTACTCTACTCGGGAGGCTGAGGCAGACAAACTGCTTGAACCCGGGGGGGTTGGAGGTTGCAGTGAACTGAGCTCGCACTACTGCACTCCAGCCAGGGCGACAGAGTGAGACTCTGTCTCAAAAAAAAAAAAAAAAAAAAAAAGAAACTCAGTGCCCAGGGCATTTATTGGGGCTGATCATGCAGGCGCCCTCTACCTGGCACCTGAATTCTGGAATCCCAGAAGGAAAGAGGGTTTTAACCATAAACCATAGTGTTTGTACAGGTTAGTCATAGAGAGACACTTTTGTCAGTTCTGGGAATGGTGGGTGTCCTCTGAAATCCAAGTTCCCAAAGACCAAGGACCAATCTTGTAAGCAGTGCTTTTAAAGGTTGGAAGTCAGGCCTGCTATGTTGACTCTTTTCTGCACAGGGAATTTATGTAATACATCGTATAGAAAAATACAATCTTTGTTTTTAAAGTTCTCAATCCTCTGCCCAAGTTCCTTGTTTCTCATCTTTTCTTTTTTTTTGCAAAACAAACAAAAGTCTGTACAGTCTAGCACTACACAGCTCAGCATACCCATTTCTTTAGAAAGCAGTTCAGGGACCATGGATTGTTTATGAGGAATGCTGCCAAGAAATTCAGCACCTTCTACCCTTCATTCCCAACTGCCAGGAAAACAAACTATTCTCCATGTGTTTCATATAGGAACAAAAGAAGTGTTTTCATTTGTAGAATATTTAAGAAATCTTTTGTGCACCCTGTCACAGTTGCTTCAACCTTAGAGTAAAACATATTTAATATGGAATAAACTTGTCTTGAAAAAAGTGTTTACTACGTAAAAAACTACTAACACTATTTGCTTGATCTGTGGACCAGATTTTAAAATTGTCCAATTATTTAAAATCTGTCTCAAAATAGATAATTCATATGATTAATGTACATAACTATTATGAGTTTACCAGTAAAGGCCTGTGGTAAAGGC
>NW_012108208.1:1534399-1575141 GCF_000951045.1 Mandrillus leucophaeus
AAGCTTGCCATCATGCCCAGCTAATTTTTGTATTTTTTATAGAGATGGGGTTTTTGCTCCGTTGCCCAGGCTGGTGTTGAACTCTTGGGCTCAAGTGATCTGCCCACCTCAGCCTCCCAAAGTGTGGGGATTACAGGCGTGAGCCACCGCACCTAGCCCCCAAACTTTGAAAAAGGCAATTAATTTGTTAGCTCCACAATCATGAAGAGTATGGAGCCAGACAGACACAATTAATATCCTGGGTTCTTCACTTAGTAGCTGTGATCCTTGGGTAAATGACTTAATTTCTGTAAGCTTTAATTTTCTGATACCTAAACTGGGCATAGTAACAGTACTTACTTCATACGTTCTGATTAGTAAAAGAGATAATCCATGCAAGCACATGGTACATTCTCACAGTACTGGCCTATAGTGTATTATCAATAAATTGTATCTCTTGTTTTAGTGACACATTTTGTATTGCTATTTTACCCATCCATGCATTTGTCTAAAAAATTTTGACCCTAGACCCTGAAGAGGTGCTCAAAACTGAGGGATTGTGATTCGACCTTGAGCATGTTGAGATTAGGCACCTACAGGACATTGGAGAGGAGAAAGCTATTTGACAAGAGGGCCTAGTTGTCAGGAGAGACATCAAGATTGTAGGTAAATATTGCCTTGGAAATAATTCAGTTTATCTTTCATATGTCCAGTGTCTACTCTGTGATAGGCACTTGTAAAAACTGTTAAGACAGGCATATGTCCTTGTCTGTTTCTTGTCATCCTCTCCTCCATTGATTTTTGACTCTATTCACCCCTCCACTTAGCCCTTGAAATTTATGTTTCTATCCTATACCCTGTTATTATCAATGACTTCCACTAATGCCAGTCAGTCACAATTTTAAGCTTTCCACTCTCTGCTCACCAACTCCTATCATTCTGCTTTCCTCCGTCTGATACTATGACTCCAGAGAATCCTTAGCCTCCTAGAAACTACAATTCTACAATTCTTTTCATTGTCCTTATTACCCTCATATCATCATGTTGTCCATCTAGATTAAATTCCAACCACTTCTCCCTTGATGACTCCTATGACAGTCTTACTTTCTCAATTCTCTTGCAGCTAGCAATTTTCATGGGACTCATTTCTGGTTCTTAACCTGTTAGTGGAAAGCTGGTGAGGGTGGTTTTGGAAAAGCTTTGGTACGCCCCCTACCTGCCTGCTTGGTCCTACCTCGAATGAGGTCATGATGGCTAGAGCCCTGGTAGCAATGTTGCAACTATGAATCAAAAGCCATGACAAATACTAAAATGTTCACTGAGGCAGGAGACCCAAAGGCAACAGCTGCATTCCTCTAGATATCTTTTTAGGCAAAAACCAATTCCTCATTTGAGGTAAAAAGCCTTCCTAATACATCCCACAAAAATGAGGGACGTTGTGCTGAATCTGTGCCTTTTAAAATGTTTTATGTCATGCCAAATGTTTTACGGTAAAATTCTGTCACAGGCAATGGGGAAAGTTGATGTTTTAGCAAACATACATATTCAGATTTATATTTTAGAAAGAGCCCTCAGTTGGCTGCATGGAATATTGTAGGGGACCATCTTTTCTCTCCTTTGGAGAACTTTTTTCCTTCACTCCATGTGGTCCTGGTGGGGCTATCAAACACAGCCCCTGACTCCATGGCCCTAGTAATTAGTTCGGGGAATTAAACGTGAGCCAAATAGCGTCAATCAGAATCCATGTTTTAGAGCTAGCAGAGGAAGGCTGACCACTGATTCTGGGATTGTGGAGCTGGGGTTCTGTGAAGCCCTAGCCACTTTGGACATATAACTCACTGGGTTTCCTGGAAGCAGACAATGAGTTGGAATTTGGGGCATAGAATACTTATTAGGGATCAACCCCTACAAAATGAATAAATATGCATGATTGGGCAGAGCGGGAAGCTGAATTGTGATACAGGTCTAACAAAGCCTCAAGCAACCTAGCAGGGAGTTCTGGAGTGAACAGAGTCCATGAGTGTCCTGCATGTACCTAAAGTGGCTGGGCCACTGCAGTTGGTCACTGTATGCATGCTACTCTGGGAAAAGTGTGACCTCGAGTGGTGGTGGGGGTGCAGCGCGGAGTCCCTGCAGCTGAGCCACCATCTAAAGCAGCTCACAGCTGGAGGCTATTGGGTGCTTGAATTCCCCTCTCCTGGGCAGTAAGTATTTTCTAGAAAAGGAATGTTCTCAGTGCATCTCTTTATCTATCACATCCAGTATTGCATATAGAAATTCTGTGAGAGGCCGGGCACGGTGGCTCACGCCTGTAATCCCAGCGCTTGGGAGGCCAAGGCGGGTGAATCACTTGAGGTCAGGAGTTTGACACCAGCCTGACCAACAAAGTGAAACCCTGTCTCTACTAAAAATACAAGAAAATTAGCTGGGTGTGGTAGCACATGCCTGTAATCCCAGGTAGTTGGGAGGGTGAGGCAGGAGAATTGCTTGAACCCAGGAGGCGGAGGTTGCAGTGAGCCGAGATCATGCCATTGCACTCCAGCCTGGGTGACGGAGCAAGACTCCAGCTCAAAAAGAAAAAAAAAAAGAAATTCTTTGAGAATAGGGCCAATACACTGACAAAACCAGAAGTGAGGAATGGAAAGAGAAACCTAATAGTGGCTTTGAATCTGTAGATCTAGTTGCACCTAAGGCTAGAACAGCACTTACCATCCTTAGTTTTTTTTGAGCCAATAAATTTCCTTTTTTGGTTCAGCGATTTTAGCTATATCAGTCATCACAGAAACAGTCCTGTTTAAGGCAATAATTGATTTGAAAGAACAATGAGTGGTGGAGAAAATTTTTTAGAAGTTGGGGAGAATTTATGAGGGACTAAGATACTAGCAATGGTGACGAAAAAAATGTTACATAGAAGAACTGGCAGGCTATAATGATTGGTGTAATGGAAGGACCAAGGAGAGCAAGAATTTTCAGATAACTTCCCAGTTTGGGTTAGGTTATATGGGAGGATAGTGAGGGTATTCGTGTAGATTGGAAATAGAGAAGCAGGTGGAGAGTGACAGGAATTTATAGGTTTAGATTTATAACATACTATAAGTGCATGCAGAGAACTTATTTAAAATCTAGTATGTCAGCTAATAAGTCTTCAGTGAAAAATAATCACGACCAACTAGTAGGAAAACTAAAAACAGCTGGTCAGCTAGTGAGTCTTGCACGTTAGAAGGACCTATTTGTAAAGCTAAACTTAAATCAGAAATTTGCTTGAGTCAGAATAAAATAAGTTTAGATGATGCCAGTTAATTGTTATAAAGTTGTGATACTCATCTACACTAGAAGGATAGATCTGTCAAGAAAACTTGATTATTTTGTCTGCTGGTTGGAGTACCTGTTCCCTTGGACAGTAATAGCAAAAACCTGGAAGTTAATTATCATCCCTCCTTATCTCCAAGACTCAATGTAGATTTTCCTTTCTTATAATTACCTTATTATCTCATAACATATTTCAAGTCACAAACTTATACTCTACATGTTTTAAGAAAGTTACTACCTGACAATATCTAAGGGGTTGCATTTTTGTCCCATAAAATAGATTATATTAAATTATATTATGAAATGGATTACTGGAAATACACTGTGTTTACATAAATGCCCACTTAAAGAAAACGCTTATTGACCTTTTTCTTCCTATACATTTTTCTTTAGGGTCAATTACCCTCTTACCTTTTAATATAGGTACATGAGTAGTGGAAAGAAGTGGAAGGTAAAAATCAAAGAGGGATCCATAAAGATTGAGGCTTTCTTTGTTCACTTCCTCATTTTATCTCAAATATAGCATTAGCACATATTGCTATGAGAGAATAGTGATATGTAAAACATCTCTTGCATTTATGATATGTAGTCATTCTATAACTGACATTAATGCAAATTAGGTGCTTCCCCAACATCTGTCTAGAAAAATACATAGTCCAAACGTATGGACAAAATATGTTGGATAATTGTAGGTGCTAATCATAGATTCATACCCTAAATCAAATTCTCATTACGGTACCTCTACCTCTTTATTCTTCAACTTACTTCTTTTCCTCTTAATTCATAACGCTTTATTTTCCATTGCCTTACAGTGTCTGAAGGTACATTCTTTACCTCACTGGGTCTCGTCAATTAACCCTTCCCAATTCACCCAAAACATGAATTCCCAGTGGTAACGATATCACCCCCAAAGGGCAAGCTGTTCAATACTCAGATGCGTAAAAACATCTTAGACATTAGAATAAGTGCCCAAGTAGATATACAATGTATGTTTGGTGTTAAAATTTCATGGCGAGAGTGATTAGAGAAAAAAATGTCTAAAAAGGCACTTTATGGGTGATGATAAAAAGACTAATAAACACTGACCTTCAAGAATAAGCATATGGATGTTCAATGATATCAACAGTGACTTCACTCCTACCCTAGATTCCCCCGTCCCTGTGATCTTCTGTAGTGTTTAGTCTGATGGCTAAAGGAATGGAAATGTAGACTTAATCTAAATGTAGATTCAAAGGAATCGAAATGTAGACTCAATCTAAAATTTTCTAACAATTGCATTAATAAAGTGTAAAAAGAAACAGTAGAAATTAATCTGAATAATATATTTGACTTAACTCAATGTCCAAGATATTAAACATGTAATCAACATAATTATTAATGAGATATATTATTTTTCATACGTGCTAATCTTCAAAATCAAGTGAGTGTTGTATATTTCGAATATATTTCAATGTGAATTCTAATTTTCATTGAATTTTCTTGATCTGTTAAATTTTATAAAATTTAGTTAAGCAGTAGAACCACATACCCAAGTTATTCTAAACGTATTTAAATATTTCCAATAACTAAGTTGAGTTCTCGTTCTTTCCCACTAAGTCTAAATGCAGCATTGGAATACATTTATAGTTGTTTCACGTCATGTAATTCCTCATAAGATAGTGTTTAGTTGGCTATAATAAGTTAATCGGAGTTACCATGAAAGTTGAAAGCACTCTGCTATGCTTGTCTTTGTTCATACCACCATGTTCTTTCTCAGAACTTACTTTGAGTGAACATAGTGGGTTTTAGGCTATGAAATAAAAGTGATTGGTGGGTAACAAGAGACAACACCTATAGCAAGGAGTAAAAAGGAAATTGTCTGTGGAAGAACAGACTTGTGTTTGAATCTGCTTTTGCCACTTACCGTCTACACGATCTTGGGCAGGTCACCTAACTTCCCTGAGTCTTATTTCCTCATTTTAAAAATTAGAATAATAACACATGCTCTGCAGGATTATTATAATTAAAAAATATAGGACACATCATGCATTTGGCACAGAAACTGGCACAGAGAAAGCATTTAAATTAAATCAGTATCTATCATCTTGAGATAATTAAATATATTATTAGCTTTCTGCTCAGTATATATATTCTTTGGCTGCCCAAATAGCTTGTTAACTTTTTGGAAGAAAGAATTACATGCCATATAACATTTTTTAATCCTTCCTAGAGGTTAGTAAAATTCTACCATAGGATTGACCTTTAATGACTACTACCGAATGAGGCAATGCACCTGTAGCCCTATAATTGCTCTCATAATACTATTTAAAAGATGAATTTGCCTATCTAGGTTAAAATAGCTATTAAATACAGGCTGAACACATTTCTATGAAGCCAAACCTTTGCTAGGAACGATAAGGTCAGAGTATTAAGATCTGAAATGGAATCAGTAATAATAATAATAAAAAAACCTACCAACCAGAAAAGCACTCTGTATCAGATGGATTCACAGCTGAATTCTACCAGACATTTAAAGAGAAACTGGTACCAATCCTACTGAAACTATTCCCAAAAAATAGAGGAGGAGGGACCCCTCCTTAACTCATTCTATGAAGCCAGCATCGGCCTAATACCAAAATCTGGCAGAGACACAACAAGAAAATAAAACTTCAGGCCAATATCCCTAATGAACCTAGACATAAAAACCCTCAACAAAATATCAGCAAACTGAATCCAACCACACATCAAAAGTTAATCCACCAACATCAAGTAGGCTTTTTTCCTGGGATGCAAGGCTGGCTCAAAACCATATGATCATCTCAACAGATGCAGAAAAAGCTTTCAATAAAATCCAACATTCCTTCATGATAAAAACCCTCAACGGACTAGACATCGAAGGAACATATCTCAAAATAATAAGAGCCATCTATGACAAACCCACAGCCAACATTATACTGAATGGGCAAAAGCCAGTAGCAATCCTCTTGAGAACTGGAACAAGGCAAGGATGCCAACTCTCACCATGCTTACTCAACACAGTACTTGAAGTCCCAGCCAGAGCAATCAGGCAAGAGAAAGAAATAAAAGGCATACAAATAGGAAAAGAAGAAGTCAAACTCTTCCTCTTTGCTGAGGAGTCTATATTTACAAAATCCTAGACTCTGCCAAAATGCTACTAGAACTGATAAACAATTTTAGCAAGGTTTCCGGATACAAAAATCAATGTACAAAAAGCAGTAGCATTTCTATACACCAATAATGTCCAGGCTGTGAATCAAGTCAAGAACACAATGCCATTTAAAATAGCCACAAAAATGAAATACCTAGGAATACAGTTAAACAAGAAGATAAAAGATCTCTAAAAGGAGAACTACAAAACACTGCTGAAAGAAATCAGAGATGACACAAATAAATGGAGAAACATTCCACGCTTGTGCATAGGAAGAATCAGTATCATTAAAATGGCCATACTGCCCAGAGCAATTTATAGATTCTATACTATTCCTATCAAACTACCAATGTCATTCTTCACAGAATTAGAAAAATCTATTGCAAAATTCATATAAATCAGAAAAGAGACTGAACAGCCTAAGCAATCCTAAGCTAAAAGAACTAAGCCAGAGGCATCACAGTACCCAAATTTAAGCCATATACTACAAGGCTGTGATAACCAAAACAGCATGATACTGTTACAGAAACCGACACGGAGACTGATGGAACAGAATAGAAAACTCAGAAATAAAGCCATGCATCTACAACCATCTGGTCTTCCTCAAAGCTGAGAAAAAATTAAGAGATGGAGAAAGGACTCCCTATTCAATAAATGGTGTTGGGATAATTGGCTAACCATGTGCAGAAGAATGAAACTGGACGCTTACCTTTCACCCTATACAAAAATAAACTCAAGATGTATTAAAGATTTAAATGTAGGACCTCAAACTCTAAACATCCTAGGGGAAAACCTAGAAAACACTCTTCTCAACATCAGCCTTGGCAAAGAATTTTTGGCTAAGCCCCCAAAAGCAATTGCAACAAAAACAAAAATTGGTAAGTGGGACCTAATTAAAGTAAAGAGCTTCTGCATAGCAAAAGAAACTATCAACAGAGTAAACAGACAACCTACAGAATGAGAGAAAATATTTGCGAACTATACATCTGATAAAGTTCTAATATCCAGAATAAAAGTAAATAAAACAAATCAACAAGCAAAAAAATAGTAATAATAAAAAATGGGCAAAGAAGCAAGGTGCAGCTTGAGACTGGAGCGAGCGAGCCAATCAGGTTTTGAAGTTCACCAAAGGCAAATACTTCTGGCATGAGAAAACTAAGAAGAAGTGGGACAGCTACTGGGGAAGCTCAATCTCTGTCCAGCTCTATTCTGCCAAGTTTCACAGTAAGTGACCTGGGCCATCTTTGGTGAAGCAGGGGTGATGACCAGAGACCACTCACTTTGTCCAGTCGATCTGGAAACCCTCAGCTCTGTAGTGAAGGTCTTGATGAGGGTGGAAGTTCAGTCATAAGACTTTACAATATCACATCCTCTCTGGTCCTTTTCTGTGTTCCTAGTTTTGTACAGATTTGTTTTTGAGGTTTGAGTAGCAGGCACAAAATAAAGGAAATGTTATTTTTTAAGAAAACTCATTTTCATTGTTGTCCCTTTGTTTTCTGTGAAAGTCCTATACTGAGAAATTTGAATATTTTATATTAAATCGTTTCCTGTTGATTTTCATTGTGATTTTCAAAGGTGGATTCCCACAGATAAAATCTTAGCTATTGTCCAAGATGTAGTAAAGTGTCACATGTATGACTTCTTTTAATTGAAAGAATATTCTGCCTTTGTGAGTTCACATGTCCACATGTCATCCCTCCTTCCCTCAAAACCCTAGTGAGGGGTGTTAAAAATGGTTTATGTATATGGAATGTCTGTTAAGCCTGCACTATATAGTTTGTCCTCATTTATTGAGTCTGGGACTGAAGTTTTTAGCCAGTACGGACCTAACCTACTTTTTGGGATACAATTTACTGTTTTATTACAAAAACAGAAAATCAAAATTCTGGTGTGATGTGAATGCCATGAGTCAGTCTGAATTTTTTTTTCTGTAATTTTATCATTATTACATGATGTTTGCAATACCTGTGTCTTTTTAACTTTTATTTTTATTTGAAAGCAAACTTTGGAGAGGGAGAGCATTAGGACAAATACCTAATGCATGCAGGACTTAAAACCTAGATGATAGGGTGGTAGGTGCAGCAAACCACCATGGCACATGTATACCTATGTAACAAACCAGCATGTTCTGCACATGTGTCCCAGAACTTAAAGTAAAATTAAAAAAAGAAAGCAAACTTTTCTACTGTTGAAAGACATTTTTTTGACAACTTGACCCTTACTATTATTGACTACGAAGTTGAGGACTGCATAATTTGGTTTTTTACATTTTTACATAGAGAACAAAACAACATGAATCTGAGTCCTAGTCAGAGCAATCAGACAAGAGAAAGAAATCAAAGGCATCCTAATTGGTAAAGAGGAAGTCACATTGTCACTGTTTGCTGATCATATGATTGTATAACTAGAAAATCCTCAACACTCATCAAAAAGCTCCTAGAACTGGTAAATGAATTCAGCAAAATTTCAGGATACAAAATTAATGTACACAAATCAGTAGCTCTGCTATAGACCAACAGCAACCAAGCTGAGAATCAAATAAAGAATCCAACACCTTTTACCATAGATGCACACAAAAATAGTAACTTACGAATACGCCTAACCAAGAAGATGAAAGACCTCTAACAAGGAAAACTACCAAACACTGCTGAAAGAAATCATAGATGACACAAACAAATAGAAACAAATCCCATGCTCATGGATGGGTAGAATCAATATTGTGAAAGTAACCATACTGCCAAATGCAACCTACAAATTCAATGCAATTCCCATCAAAATACCACCATCATTCTTCACAAAACTAGAAAAAAAAAAAACCCTGAAAATACATATGAAACCAAAAAAGAGTCCACATAGCCAAAGCAAGACTAAGCAAAAAGAACAAATCTGGAGGCATCACATTACCTGACTACAAACTATACTATGAGGCCATAGTCATCAAAACAGCATTGTACTTGTATAAAGAATAGGCACATAGACCTATGGAACAGAATAGAGTGCCCAGAAATAAAGCCAAATACTTAAGGTCAACTGATCTTTGACAAAACAAACAAAAACATAAGGTGGGAAAAGGATACCCTATTAAACAAATGGTGCTGGAATAACTGGCAAGCCACATGTAGAAGAATGAAAGTGGATCCTCATCTCTCACTTTATGCAAAAATCAACTCAAGATGGGTCAGAAACTTAAATCTAAGACCTGAAATCATAAAAATTATAGAAGATAACATCAGAAAAACCCTTCTAGACATTGGCTTAGATTTGCAATTTCAAAAATATGGAATCTAAAGCAAAGATTTCATGACCAAGAACCCAAAAGCAAATGCAACAAGAACAAAGATAAATAGGTGCAACTTAATTAAACTAAAAAGCTTCTGCACAGCAAAATAATCAGCAGAGTAAACAGACAACCCACAAAATGGGAGAAAATCTTCACAATCTATACATCTGACACAGGACTAACATCCAGAATCTACAAAGAACTCAAACAAATCAGTAAGAAAAAAAACAAAAAAACAAAAAAACCACACCAATCCCATCAAGAAGTGGGCTAAGGATATGAATAGACAATTCTCAAAAAAGATATACAAATGGCCAACAAGCATATGGAAAAAATCCTCAAAATTTCTAATGAATAGGAAAATGCAAATCAAAACCACAATTTTATACCACCTCACTCCTGCAAGAATGGCCATAATCAAAAAATCTAAAAATAATAGATGTTGGCATGGATGTGGTGAAAGTGAACACTTTTACCCTGCTGGTGGGAATGTAAACTGGTACAACCATTGTGGAAAACAGTATGGAGATTCCTTAAAGAACTAAAAGTTGATCTACCTTTTGGTCCAGCAATCCCACCTAGGTATCTATCCAGAGGAAAAGAAGTCATTATGTGAAATAAATACTTGGACGTGCATATTTATACCAGCACAATTTGCAATTGCAAAAATATGGAATCAGCCCAAATGCCCATCCATCAATGAGTGGATAAACAGAATGTGGCATATATACACTATGGAATGCTACTCAGCCATAAAAATGAATGAAACAATGGCATTCACAGCAACCTGGATGGAATTGGAGACTACTGTTCTAAGTGAAGGAACTCAGGAATGGAAACCCAAACATCATATATTGTCACTCATAATTGGGAGCTAAGCTGTGGGGACCCAAAGGCCT
The DNA here is from genome assembly GCF_000951045.1 of Mandrillus leucophaeus. Classification (NCBI taxonomy): domain Eukaryota; kingdom Metazoa; phylum Chordata; class Mammalia; order Primates; family Cercopithecidae; genus Mandrillus; species Mandrillus leucophaeus. Next base: position 1,545,015 of record NW_012108208.1, read on the forward strand.
AAGAATGATACAATGGACTTTGGGGACTTAGGGGAAAGGGTGGGAGGTGGGTGAGGGATAAAAGACTACACACTGGGTACAGTGTACACTACTTTGGTGATGGGTGCACCAAAATCTCAGAAATTATCACTAAAGAACTTATTCATGTAACAAAATACCACCTGTTCCCCAAAAACCTATTGAAATAAAAAATAAATTAAAAATATTAATTTGAAAAATACGTATTACTTGGTATCTCTGTATTGGTTACAGTGGTGATACAGAATTCGTTTCATTAACTCCTATGTGGTTGGGAATCACTGATCAAGAAGGTAGGAAAAAAAAAAAAAAAAACCTTTAAAACCTCAATCCTCAGTAGAAAGTACATTATATTAGGTAAATTTATAGGTAAACTATGTATGTGCTAATGGAGTTGGAAAGAACCTTACAGAGCATATTACCTGAAAAAGTTGAGTGGAGTGGGTTTGAGAGAACAACCTAACAGGATTATTATGTCTCGTAGTGGGTACATGGGAGCAATTGACATGCCCCTTTCAGAACCTTAACTGTTAGTAACAGTGGTGGTAACAACATAAACCAGTAAGCAGAGATACAGCTCTTAGGCTAAGCTGGCCTGACTGTATGACTGCAGGAGGTGACTGACCAGTGGCAGTGCTCAGCTAGACCAAGACAGGGAGGGAAGAGTCAACAAGATTTCTGGAGGCTGAAGTGTTCCAGTGGTGGGAAAGTATGCTCCAAGCCTTCACGGATATGTTTAGGTCTTAAGATTAGTCTCCTCTTGTTTGGATTTTACACTCACTAAATAACCTGGTTTTCCATGTAACTACCTCTAGGAAGAAAATATACTGTTCCTGCTGACATAGGTATTTTAGTCTACATGGTAAAAGTTCTGCATCTTACTAGAAAATAATAAACTGGCTGGTTTATACTGTGAAAAAAAAAATGGGCAAAGGACATGAACAGGCACTTCTCAAAAGAAAACATACAAGTGACCAAAAACTATGCAAAAAGTCTCAGCATTACTAATCAGAGAAAGGCAAATCAAAACCACAATGACGTATTATCTCACACCAGTCAGAATAGCTACTACAAAAAAGAGAAAAAACAACAGATGTTTGTGAGGCTACAGAGAAAAATGAGCACTTATATACTATTGGTTAGAATGTAAATTAGTTCAGCCATCATGGAAAGCAGTTTGACAATTTCTCAAAGACCTTAAAACAGAGCAACCATTTGGTTCAGCAGTCCCATTACTGGATATACATACCCACTGGAAAATAGATCACTATACCAAAAAGACATATGTTCTCTTATGTTCATCACTGTACTATTCACAATAGCAAAGACACAGAACCAACCTAGGGGTCCATCAGTGGTGGAATGGATAAAGAAAATGTGGCACATATATATCATGGAATACTATGCAGCTACATAAATAAAACCACGTCCTTTGCGGCAACACGGAAGGAGGCAGAGACCATTATCCTAAGTGAACGAATTCCAGAAGAGAAAACTACCACATATTCTAACTTATAAGTGGGAGCTAAGAATTGAGCACACATGACCATAAAAATGAGAACAATAGACGCTGCAGAATACTAAGGAGGAAGGGAAGGAAGAGGGGTATGGGTTGAAAAACTACCTATTGGATACTGTGCTCACTACCCTGGTGCAATATACCCATGGAACAAACCTACACATGTACCCCTTGTATCTAAAATAAAAGTGGAAATTAAAAAGAGAACTATAAAGTTGGGGTAGTTGAAAATTCTAGGACGTATATTCATGTATCTTAGAGTCCATGCTATCCATGCTATTGCTATTGTTCTAATTGGAGCTTAGTTATGGGGAGAAGAGGAGAACATGGTAAAAACTTAGAAAGCAGACAGTTTCACATAGGAATGTCAGTAAATTGAGAGTTCCTGCTATCAGAAAATAGGAAATAATTATATAGGAGTTGTTTAGTAAAAGGTCTGGTAAGCAAGAAATACTTGCCCCAGTAGCTGAGTATAGTATGGCATGGTTAGGAAACATATGGTTGATGTACATAGCAGAGGGACAACCTGGCAATAAATTAAGGTACATTTGGTATCATATAGGAGAAATTCGGCTGTTGAAACTAAATTGGAGTAAGATGTTAACATACAGAAAGTACTTTAAGGCGCAAGTCAGAAGCCCAATTCCAAATGAAATGCAACAGGCTGAGCCTGGAGGTCGAGGCTACTGTGAACTGTGATTACACCACTATACTCCAGATTGGGCAACAGAGTGAGACTCCCATCTCAAATAAATAAAAATAAAAATAAATGAAATGTAACAGTAGTCAGTAAATCCAGAGAAGGACTCATTGGCATAGATTAAACTATGACAATTTCTTGCTTGAATTATGGCAATAATCTTTTATACGGCTTCTCCTCCAGTCTCCCCTTCCTTTTCATTCTCCATTTGGCACCCAGATTGAAATTTCCCAAATACAAATTTGATTCTGTTCTAATTTATAACTTTTAATGGCTTCAAATTGCTTTTAAATTTCAAACTCCCGAATATTCTCTATCAGGTCCTGTAAAATCTACTACTACTTAATTACCTGTCCTCATCCATTACATTGCTCAACATTGAACTTTATAGTCCATCCACATGGAACGTTTTTTAGTTGCTTCAATAGGACATCTGTTGTGGTCCCTATTACCTATGGTTTCTCAATACTGTTCTTCCTGCTGGATTATTTCACTTCTCTTCTCTGCCACGATAACTTCTTTAGCATCCTTAGGTCTTGGTTAGAAGGCATGTCTTCTGGGAAACCCTTTTAAATGTGCTGAGTTTGGATTTATAGGCTTTGTATTAGTTCCTCCCATGGGATTAGTTCTTCTCATGTGCTTCTCACTTCCCCCTTGACATTCTCCCATCCTCCCTCCACCCCAAACCACAAGCAAACTCTTTCAGGATAGGGACCGTATGTATCTTCCTCAGTTACACCCTCCAGGGCTTAACATACACAAAATGTTCAATAAACATTTATTGCGTGAATAAATGTACGATGGAAGCTTGACTATAAAGAACAAGTTTAGTGTCGGGTACCAGGCAATGACAATATAGGACAAGCAGTTAGATTGGCCAGATGCTAAGCTTAGTACTCTGGTCAAACATTAACAAGATACCTGATTTTTTTTTTTTTTTTTTTGAGATGGAGTCTCGCTCTGTTGTCCAGGCTGGAGTGCAATGGCGCCATCTCTCGGCTCACTGCAAGCTCCGCCTCCCGGGTTCACGCCATTCTCCTGCCTCAGCCTCCCGAGTAGCTGGGGCTACAGGCGCCGCCATCACACCCAGCTAATTTTTTGTATTTTTAGTAGAGACGGGGTTTCACCACGTTAGCCAGGATAGTCTAGATCTCCTGACCTCCTCATCCACCCGCCTTGGCCTCCGAAAGTGCTGGGATTACAGGCGTGAGCCACCGCGCCCAGTCGATATCTGCTTGATTATATTCAGAGATTAGGAACAGGTGAATTAAGAGGCTCAGCTCTGAAGGCTACAGAGATATAAATTAAAAAGCCACATAGATTTTAATAAACATTTTATATGTTCTAGTTGTTATTTGGATATAGCCTGAAAGTTACTGATTTATTATTATTTTTTGTCTTTCCAAGTTACTAATAGAATATTAACTATGCTCACACTCCAATAATAAATATTATCTTCTCCAATCTAGATTAGTTTATAAAACATAAAATGAATAAGCATTTTAGCTATTGACTGATAAATGGAATTAATGTATATGAACAATATGAATGCTATCTTTTCTTGACCAGAATTACTCAGTAGTTACCTACTCTGCGTTACTTGGTCCTTCCTCTTCAATGTATTTTATGTGGAAATTCTAATATTTCAGTATATAAAAACTGTACTCGCAGCCACCTATTTTTCCATTTTCCTGATGACTGAAATCTTTGAGCCATATTAATTTTTTGTCCTATTACATAGGATGCGCCATCACATGTCATATTACATTGTGACGTGCTGTCACGTCACTACAATCAGAGACATTAAGACCATTTATTTCCAAGGATTTTGCCAAATTTCTTTTGACTAGTAATGTAGAATTGAATTACTTTTGATTTTCTTCTTTTCTAACTTGATCGTGATAGTGGGAGTCTATGCATTCCAACTCCTCTTTTACTCTATTTGAAAAAAGTCATCACTGTGACTATGCTATGAGAACTTCTCTCTCATAGCATCCTACAATTTTGCTTCAAAGCTCTTGTCAGAGTATGCACTTATTGATTTATTATGTTTTATAATGTACTTCTCACTGAGTAGTTTATAAATAGGCACAGTAAAGGTAGAAGTCTATCTCTTTGGCTGCTACTGTATTGCCAGCATCTAGCATAGAACCTGGCATATATCAGGTACCAGAAAATATTTTTTTTTGAATTACAGAATAAGTTTGTTTAATTTTTTCATACTGAATGTGTTCAGGTTTTGTCATTTTCTGACAAAAATGGTGGGAATAAGTTAGTTCAGAACATTGGAAGGGCTGTGTGAGCAAGGTCCGGCAGATTAATTTTCAGCACATTTTAAAGTGCAAGATTGCAGGCAAGCTACTATCAGTGATCTTTGTTCCATGGAACACTGAAGTCGGTAATTCTCAGGGGGAAGCCTGGAGCCACTGGAAGCTTCTGCTGATGATCTCAGCTGACTGCTTATAGCAGGTGATTCCTGGGAGAAGCATTGAAAGCCAAGGAGCGCTGCCAACAATGATCTCATCTGCCTGCAAACAGCTGCTGCTGAGAAAAATGGCTTCTTCTATTTGTGAATGCCTCATTGGCAGAATCTAACCTTAAATGATACTAGAAAGGAATTCTGGAAAATGTAGTTCTACAGCATAGATAGGGATGAGGCTAATGTCAAGATGATAAAAGGAAATTCAGCACATGGAGCCATTAGGAGGGGGTTCTTTATTAGAGTAAGAATGATCTAGTCTGTAGACACCATAAAGAAGGGACTTTTTATTTCTATTTTAAAACTTAATCTACCTCCATTACCCAGGTGCTTATGGCAGGCATGGCTAGCAGAGAGACATAGAATCACACTTCTCTTCCATAGTGTAGAGTTCTTTCTGGAAAGTGGTTACCTGATTACTTTTCCCAGCTTTTCTTGCATCTTGGTGGGACTACGTAACTGCTTCTTGCCAATGCACTGTGGGCAGAAGTGGTTGTGTATTTTGCCATAAGGGGGTTAAATATTGGGCACTTAATTTTCTGAAATAATGTTTGTTTTGCCTGTTGTCTGGGTGAGTGCGGAGCATCTAGTAGAGGGCTCTGAAGAGATCCTAGGACACAGTGGAGTTGCTAATGGAAGTATCTCAAATTTAGTCATCAGTTGGACAAAAGCTGCTGATTAGGAATATCTGATTGGATTTTCTGTATAAGAACTAAATCTTGTAGTGTGAAACCAGTGAAATTTGGGGACTGCTTGTCATAGCAAGTTGGCCAACCCTAAGTGCTTAAGGAATATTTGATAATAAGCAAATAAAGTAGAAAGACTTGCCATGTCTTTTGCAAGGTCCACTGGGATCATTGCTTAAGGATGAATGCCCTGATGGGCAGATTCTCTGCTAGCAGATTCTTGTTTGCTTCTTCACCTTAACTTTGTGCTTATTCCTCAAGTATTGTTCAGTTATGACAAGGCTAGTTATGACTATAAAGGATCTCTCATTGTTAGAAATTAAAAACTTTTAAAAGAAAACTTTCTGATGCAAACTTTGTAGGAAAAGTCATAGAAGGGGTTAACAGAAGTGTTATCTCTTAGCATAACTAATCTGCTTGATTAAAACACAGAACTCCTGTTAGTGCTTTTGTAAGTTTAGTAGTTCCTACCTGACAAATGAAATAAGCAAGGACCCCAAGAGCTTGTACCATACCTAAACCTTTAATCTTGTGGAAGAATCTGGTATTGAAAATCAGCATATCATTGTTCTCTGATATACTTTTAAATCTTTCTATTAAATTGTTTTAATCCTAGCAACATAGATAAAAATGATAGCCAATAACTGAAAGCAATAGGCACTATAGTGAGTGCTTTACATGCACCACCAACTCATTAGTTCCACACACATAACAACAAACTATCATAACTATTATTCTAACCTTACTGATGAGGAACTGGATGCCCAGACAAGTTAAGAAACATCCTAAGGCCATACAGCTACTTGATTCTTTCTTTCATCAATAAAACACTTTATTCATTTGTTGGTAACTTGTCTGAAACACAACCAGCAGAAAGAAGTTTCTGTACACCTTTTTGCTAGGTTGTGTTGGATTATTTTGCTACTAAATACTCTGCAGAAGGGAGTTATTTCTCTACATATTTAGCAAGAAATCTCTCAGTATCAAATTTGTTCATTTTATACTCATTTCTCCAATTCTGCATACCATATTCATTATAGAATCTTTTTTCCCATTGCTGTAAAAATCAGACCATTTGATTAAATTGGTCTCACTGATTTAAGGCTTCTCATGTTGTTTCAGTATCTTAAAACTAAAAATGAAAAGGACTTTATAGTAACTTCAGTTGCATACCTATGAATATTGCTCATGTCAAGCTTTCAAAAACAATAACTAAAAACTGAATAAAGTGGAAGTTTTAAGTTTGGGATGTAAACTATTTCTGTCTAACTGCTCCAAAAACAACTGCTGCTGTGAATACAAATGCTATTATTATTATTCATCTTGTCAATTATTTATTGAGCACCCATTATTTTCATTCACCATATTAGGTACTTGCATACAAGAATGCTAATCTTTAAAACAACCCGATAAGGTAGATACTATTATCCCTGTTTTACAGTTGAGCAAGCTGAAGCTAAGGGAGATTAAAAAGCTTCCCCCCCGGACATAGGACTAGTTACTGTCAGAGGTCGTATTTGAATCTTCGTTCAATTCCTGTTGTCTTTCATGAGACCACACTGCCTCTCCCAACTCATTTATAAAGACACATCTGAAATATAGTCCAGTGTACTTACCTGGAATCAGAGAGAAACGCTCAGCCATGAATTTAAGGGGTTCCAGTGTGATACTATGGACTTCCAAATATACATATGGTTTTCTGCCTCTGTGTTTTCTCCACCCTGTGAATTACCTCTTAATTATTTTCCACTATCCAAGTCCTAGTCAACTAATAACATCCAAGCTGTGCTTGTTTGAGGTGGTATTAGATAAATGCTAACCGGATGAACACTTCGCTTATAAAGCCTTCACAGATTTCATGCATGCAGGTGACTCCTTAGATAAGCCTGATAGGTGGAAGTGTTGGTCTTGGGGGGTGGAAATGAAGAACCAACAGCCAGCTTAGCAGACAGGTAGTAGGACATGCACTGTTTATTTTAGCTGTGGTTGTTCATTGAGGACTGTCAAGAAAAGGTATAATATCCACCTTTAGTAATAAACAGTATTGATTCCATTAACATTACTGTTTTATCACTATAATTTTATGGAACAGAAAAAGAGAAAAAAAGCTAGAAGATAAAATGAAGCTTGACTCAATAAAATAAGAAGCTTTATTTTGAAATTAAAGTGTAACTTTATTCCCTGCTGGGTGGCTGCTTAACCTTACTTTGTACCCTGTTGCCCCCAAAGAAATGCCCTTGCTCATACTTAGCTGTTCCCTATTCAGAAAAGCTTATACCCCAGCTGATCAGCCTTAGAGTCTGAGGGAGGAGCTAACTTTGTCTTGTTAGAGCAGTGATTCTACACATTGGAATCACCTGGGAAGCCTTAACAATTCTGCTATCTGGGTTTCCTATTCAGAGATTCTGATTTAATTGGTCTGGGCATGGGGAATTTTAAAACTTTCCCAAGCATTTCTAACAAGTAACCAAGGTTAAGAAATAGTGAACAACTACGATAGCTTTGGGAGCCTGGTTTTCACGTTGAAAATCTTCGGAATTCATAAGGTGAAATGATATTGAACAGCCACTCTTGTCACTTTCATCTTACATCATTTCTTCATAGTTTTTCTTTTTCTTTCTTCTTTCTCTCTTTAGAGACCATCCAATGAGAAAGCAAGGTGGCCTCTAAAAAGAGTCGTTTTAGGAAAAGAGGCTCTCTGAGACTGGCTAAACTAGGTAACAATTCATTCTCTGACTTGGCTGGCTGGGAAATGAGTAGATTAGAGATGGTGAAAGATGAATTAGAGAGTGAGGACACATGGCACAGCGCAAAATTTAATTTGTAATTAAAATACTTGGATTTGTTTCTGGCTTTGCCATTTACTGTGTGACAAGGGTTTCTCCTTTTATGAGTAGAACAAGAAAATTTTACTATTTGATCTCTTAAGTATTTTCTAGTTTGTTTTTTTTTAACTTTATTATTAGGGGAGACAGGCAGGAGATGTAATTGAGGTTGAAGTAACCAATGCTGGGGTAGGCTCCACTCCTTTTTGGATTTAAGGCTGGTTTGCAGAAAGCTGGGGGAAATCTTGCTTCTCCAAACTTTCCTAGCTTTACTGGGCACCATGGAACCTCATGAGGAAAGAAAGATTTCTGATCCCAGGTAGTAACTGGGGCTTTTCCATTACTTAGTTTACATTTCTTTGACTCTGAGTTTGTCCAGGCCCATGGATTTTCTGCTTTGTGGGAATAATTGCTTTACCTCTGTGATAACCTGTCCCCTCACAGCATTCCTTTCCCTGGCTTTTCTCTATTTTAATTCCCACTTCTGGACATTTACATTTTCCTGCTCAACCATTTCTGGTTCTCCATTAGGTCCAGTTGATCCCACTGAGATGCTTTGCCCTGAATCCAAAAAACAGAGAGTTTTGTCCCTTTGAGGTGAGACAGATGCATTGGGGTTGGGACGGCAGTGGTGCTATATTTATGAGACTTAGTGATCTTATCTCTGATGGGGCATTAGGTGGCCCTGTGAATTCCCTTCTTTAATAATGAAGCCCCTTCTTCCTAGGCTTTCTGCACTTGATTGGAAGAGGATTGCTCTGGGGTACTGACTCCACTTTGAACCCCTCTGGAATCATAGTGCAGCATGAAAGCAGAAGAAGCGTTTCAGAGATTTAGAGAGAGAAGGGCAGCGATTTTCTTCACTGCATGGAGGTGGGAAATGATTACAATCTATCCACTGGTTCTGAAACCTGCTTGTGTGTTGGAATCACCTGGGAATCTCTGTAAACTACACTTGCCTGACTGCCTAATTCTACACATATCCTGATTTAATTAATGTGGGGGGGCAACTGGAACTTGGTATCAGTGATAGTGATGGGGAGGTTTAGAAGCTCTCAAGATGGTTCTAATGTGAGCAAACTTTTGGAAGAAGTGATCTGTGACTTGTAGCATCATATAGAAAGATAGCATATATTATAGAAATGTAAAATGCTACTCTGAGCAATTCTCATGAGATGTGATGGTTGTATAACTGGTAGTTCCTTCTGCATACATTCTCTCTCCTGCCACCTTTTGAAGAAGGTTCCTGCCTCCCCTTCATTTTCAATGATGATTGTAAATTTCCTGAGGTCTCCCCAGCCATATGGATCTGTGAGTTAATTAAACCTCTTTCCTTTATAAATTACCCAGTCTCAGGAAGTTCTTTGTAGCAGTGTGAGAATGGACGAATAGAATACCTATCAGTGGGATAGCTAGATCATATGATAGCTTAATTTTTAGTGTTTTGAGGAACTTCCAAATTATTCTCCATAGTGGTGGCACCAATTTACATTCACACCAACTCTGTATGAGGGTTCCGTTTTCTTCATATCCTTGACAGCATTTTTTTTCTGTTGGATTCTCTTTTTTTTCCTTCAACTTTTAAGTTCTCGGGTACATGTGCAGGATGTGAAGGTTTTTTACATAGGTAAACGTGTGCCATGTGATTTGCTGCACAAATCAACCCATCACCTAGGTATTAAGCCAAGCATCCATTAGCTATTTTTCCTGATGCTCTTCCTCCCCCCTGGTCCCCTACATAGGTCCCAGTGAGTGTTGTTCCCCCCAACTATGTGTCCATATATTCCCACTGTTCAGCTTCCACTTATAAGGGAGAACATGCAGTGTTTGTTTTTCTGTTCCTGTGTTAGTTTGCTGAGGATAACAGCTTCCAGCTCCTTCCATGTCCCTGCAAAGGACATGATCTCATTCCTTTTTATGACTGCATAGTATTTCATGGTGTATATATGCCATATTTTCTTTATCCAGTCTATCTTTGATGGGCATTTGGGTTGTTTCTATGTCTTTGCTATTGTGAATAGTGCTGCAATGAACATACATGTGCATGTATCTTTATAATAGAATGATTTATATTCCTTTGGGTATATACCCAGTAATGGGATTGCTGGGTCAAATGATATTTCTGCTTCTAGATCTCTGAGGAATCACCACACTCTCTTCCACAATGGTTGAGCTGATTTACATTGCCATCCACAGTGTAAAAGTGTTCCCTTTTCTCCACAACCCTGCCAGCATCTGTTGTTTCTTGACTTTTTAATAATTGCCATTCTGACTGACATGACATGCTATCTCATTCTGGTTTTGACTTTCGTTACTCTAAGGATCAGTGACATTAAGCTTCTTTTTATGTTTATTGGCTGCATGAAGTCTTCTTTTGGGAAGTGGCTGTTAATGTCCTTTGCCCACTTTTTAATGGGGTTGTCTTTTCCTTGTAAATTTGCTTAATTTTGTTCTTTTTGCTTAGGATAGCTGTGGCTATACTGGGTCTTTTGTGGTTCTATATAAACTTTAGGATTGTTTTTTCTATTTCTGTGAAGAATGTCATTGGTATTTTGATGAGGATTGCATTGAATCTATAGATTGCTTTGGGTAGTATGGACATTTTTACAACATTGATTTTTCCAATCCATGAACATGAAATATCTCTTTTTTTGTGTGTGTTCTCTTCAATTTCTTGCATCAATGCTTTATAGTTTTCACTGTGGAGATCTTTTATTTATTTGGCTAATTCCTAGGTATTTAATTTTATTTGTGACTGTCATAAATGGGATTACCTTCTTGATTACTTTTTCAAACTGCTTGCTGTTGGCATATATAGAAATGCTACTAATTTTTGTATGTTGATTTTTTTCTCTGCTACCTTATTGAGTTTGGTTATGAATTCTAATAATTCTCTTGTGAAGCCTTTAGGTTTTTCCAAATATATGATCATATCCACAAAGATGGATAATTTGATTTCTTCCTTTCCAATTTGGAGACCCTTTATTTATTTCTCTGATTGCTCCAGCTAGGACTTCTAGTACTATGTTGAATAATAGTGGTGAGAGTGAGCATCCTTGTCATGTTCTACATCTTTGAGGAAAAGTTTACGGTTTTCCCCCATTTTGTATGATATTAGCTGTGGAGTCTGTCACATATAGCTTTTATTATGTTGAGGTGTGTTCCTTTTATACCCAGTTTGTTTAGAGTTTTTATCATGAAGGGATGTTAAATTTTATCAAATGCTTTTACAACATCAATTCAAACATTATTTATTCTTTGTCTTTCGTTCTGTTGATATGATGTATCACATTGATTGATTTGCCTATGTTAAACCATCCTTGCATCCCTGGGATAAATATCACTTCATCATGATGCATGGTCTTTTTAATGTATTGTTGAATTTGGTTTACTAGTATTTTGTTGAAGATTTCTACATCAGTGTTCATTGGGGATATTGGCCTATGGTTTTCTTTTTTTGATATGTCTTTGTTTGATTTTGGTATCAATCAGGGTAATGCTGGCCTTATAGAATGAGTTTGGAAGTGTTTTTTGTTTCTCTATTTTTCAGAATAGTTTGAGTAGGATTGGTATTCATTCTTTAAATGGTTGGCAGTGAAGCCATTGGGGTTCCAGGCTTTTCTTTGCTGGGAGAATTTTTAGTATGGCTTCAATCTCATTACTCATTATTGGTTCATTCCAGCTTTGGATTTCCTCATGGTTTAATCTTCATAGGTTGTATGTGTTTAGGAATTTATCCATTTCTTTTAGATTTTCCAGTTTCACATACAGTTGCTCATAGTAGCCAGTAATGATCCTTTGACTTACTATTGTATCAGTTGCAATGTTGTCTTTTTCATCTCTTATTTTTATTTGGGTATTTTCTCTTTTTTTGCTTAGTCTGGCTGAAGGTTTGTCCATTTTGTTTAACTTTTGAAAAACCAACTTTTTGTTTTCTTGATCCTTTGTATTGTTTTCTTCATTTCAATTTTATTTCTGTTCTGATATTTATTACTTCTTTGGTACTAATTTTGGGTTGGTTTGCTCTTGCGTTTCTAGTTATTTAAGACACACTGTTAGGTTTTGTATTTCAAATTTTTCTTTGTTTTTCATCTAGGTGATTATAATTATGAACTTCCTACTTAGTACTGCTTTTGTTGTATCCCATATGTTTTGGTATGTTGTGTTTCTGTTGTCATTTGTTTAAGTACATTTTTCAATTTCCTTCATTGACCCCCTGGGTTATTCAGGAGCATATTATTTAATTTCCATGTGTTTTTATAGTTTCCCAAATTCTTCTTGTTAGTGACTTCTAGTTTTATTCCTTTGTGGTCAGAGAAGATGCTTAATATAATTTCATTTTTTTGAATGTTTTAAGAGTTGTTTTGTGACCTAACATATGACTTGTCCTTGAGAATGGTCCATGTGCTGAGGAAAAGAATGTGTATTCTGCAGCCATTGGATGAACTGTTCTGTAAATCACTATTAGGTCCATTTGATCTATAGTGCAGATTCAGTCCAATGTTTCTTTGTTGATTTTCGTGTGGAAGATCTGTCGAATGCTCAAAGAGTGGTATTGAAGTCTCCAGCTATTATTGTATTGAGATCTATCTCTCTTACTAGTTTAATATACTTTGTATATCTGGGTGCTGCAGTGTTGGGTGCGTATATATTTACAGTTATATATTACAATATAGTTACAATATTCTCTTGCTGGATTGAACCCTTTATACAAAGGACTGCTTGTTCCCTTCTTATAGTTTTGTCTTGAAATCTATTTTTTTTTTCTGATATAAGTATAGCAATTCCTGATTTTTTTGGTTTCCATTGTCATGGAGTAGCTTTTTCAATTGCTTTATTTTCAGCTTATGTGTGTCTTTATAGCTGAAAGTGTGATACTTGTAGGCAACAGATCAATGGCTCTTATTTTTCTCTCTATTCAACCATTTGGTGTCTTTTGATTGGAGAGTTTAGTTAATTTACATTCATTGTTATAATTGACAAATAAGACTGACCTACTTTTGCCAATTTGTCATTTGTTTCCTGTTTGTTTTGTGTTCTTCTCTTCCTTTTTATCTTCTCTCCTGTCTTCCTTTTAGTCAAGGTGATTTTCTTTGGTGGTATGATTTAATTTCTTGCTCTTTAATTTTTGCGAATATATGTGGTATGTTTTTTGATTTGAGGTCACCATGAGACTTGCAAATACTATCTCACAACCCAAAACTGCTTGCATAAATGAACTAACAAGCAAAAGGACAACTAATAACTCTATGCTTTAACTTCATCCTTCCACTTTTAAACTTTTTCTTGTTTCTGTTTTATTTTTGTATACTATCTATGTCCTTTAAAGTTGTTGTAGTTATTTTATTTGACTCATCATTTAGTCTCTCTGCTTAAGATAAATGTACTTCACACACCACAGTTACGGTGTTATAATATTCTGTATTTTTCTGTGCATTTACCATTACCAGTGAGTGTTGTACCTTCAGTTGATTTCCTATTGCTCATTAATATCCTTTTCTTTCTGATTGAAAAACTCCCTTTAGCATTTTGTGTAGGACAGGCCTGGTGGTCATGAAATCCCTCAACTTTTGTTTGTCTGGCCAAGATTTTATTTATTCTTCATATTTAAAGGATATTTTCACCATAGATACTATTCTATGGTAAAATATTTTTTTTCTTCATAATTTTAAATATGTCACACCACTTTCTGCTAGCCTGTGAGATTTCCATGGAAAAGTCTGATGCCCGATGTGTTGGAGCTACATTTTATATTATTTGTTTATTTTATCTTGCTTCTGTTAGGATTATTTCTTTATCCTTGACCTTTGGGAGTTTCATTATTAAATGCCTTGAATGAATCTTCTTTGGGTTAAATCTGCTTGGTGTTCTATGATATTCTTGTACTTGGATATTGGTATCTTTAGGTTTGGGAGGTTCTCTGTTATTATACTTTTGAATAAATATTCCATACCTGTCTCTTTCTCTAACTCCTCTCTAAAGCCAATAACTCTTAAATTTTGTCCTTTTGAGGCTATTTTCTGTATCCTGTAGGTATGCATCATTGTTTTTTTATTTGTTTTGCTTGTCTCCCCAACTGTGTATTTTCAAATAGCCTGTTTTCAAGCTCTCTGCTTTTCTCTGGTTTATCAGTTCTGCTATTAAAAGACTCTGATGTGTTCTCCAGTATGCCACTTGCATTTTTCAGCTCCAGATTTTCTGCTTGATTATTTTAAATTATTTCAATCTCTTCATTAAATTTATCTGATATAATTCTAAATCCCTTCTCTGTATTATCTTGGATTTCTTTGAGTTTCCTCAAGATAGCTATTTTGAATTCTCTGAAGGTCACCTATCTCTGTTTTGAATTGTTTGAAGGTCACATATCGTTGTTTCTCCAGGATTGCTCCCTAGTGCTTTATTTGGTTCATTTGGTGAGGTCATGTTTTCTTGGGTAGTCTTGATACTTGGGAATGTTCTTCTGTGTCTGAGCATTGGAGAGTAAGGTATTTACTGTAGTCTTCACAGTCTGGGCTTGGTTGCACTTGTCCATCTTGGGAAGGATTTCCAGGTATTTAAAAGGTCTTGAGTATTGTGATCTAAGCCAGATTTGCATTAGTGGGTACCTCAAGCCCAGTAACATTGTAGTTCCTGCAGACTCAGAGAGGTACTGCCTTGATCGTCTTGAATAAGGGATCTGGAAGAATTATCTGAGTACCAGGGAGAGACTCTTGCTCTTTTCCCTTATTTTATCCCAAATGGAGTCTCTCTGCACTGAGCCATTTGGAGCTGCAGGTGGGATGATACAAGTACCCCTATGGCCACCACCACTGGGACTGTGCAGGGACTCGACTCACCCAAGGCGCACTGTAACCACTCCCTGGCTACTGCCTATGTTCACTCAAGGCCCTAGAGCTCTATAATCAGCAAGGGGCAAAGCTAGTCAGCCTTGTGCCCTTCCTTTCAGGGTGGTGAGTTCCCCCAGAGTCCAGGTAGATCCAGAGATGCCATGTGGGAGCCAGAGACTGGAGTAAAAAACCTTAGAAATCTGCCCAGTGTTCTATTCTACTGTGGTTGAGCTGGCCCTCAAACCACAAGACAGTCCTTCCCATTCTTTCCTCCCCTTTTCACAGGCAGAAGGGCCTTACCCTGGGGCCACAGGTTCATGGAACATACTGCCAGGCTACCACTGATATTCACCCAAGGCCCAAAGGCTCTTCGGTCAGTTTGTGGTGAAGGTTGCCAGGCCTGAGACTCATTCTTCAGGGAGGTGGGCTCCCCTCTGGTCCAGGGCTGGTAAAACGAACTCTATTTTGAGAGTTGCACAGGAACCAAAATGCCCATTCTTTGTGTTTTTGTTCAGACTTCTAGAAAGTGACTGCAGAACATGAAAAGCACCAAATGAAAACAAGGGAGCTTAAAAAACAAGCTGGAGGATGGTTTTTACGATGAGGAGAAAACACTGTGAATCTCAAATATGTCAAAATACTTTCTGAAGTAGTTTTAGAATCAGTGTTTATTAAATAAGTGAATTAATAACATGGTGTTTGAGTTCTAGGGGGATATAAAGAGGTTCCTGGCTTTAGAGACCTCCCAGGCTAAAGAGTGACATGCAGCTCTATAATTTAAGGAACACTATTATACTACTGATACAATATAAAGTACTATGAAAATTTAGGGAAGGAGAGAAAATGCATATTAGGGCATCAGAAGGAGGAAAGGGCCTTTTAACATCTGCTCCTAAAAGAAAATAGGATATCAGCAGATCTTGCTGGAGAGGGCAGAGAGACACTCCCTCTAACCAGTGCTTCCCCACTCATTTGCTCATAGTGAGGAAAGACTGACCATATTGGGAAGTCCTTGAAGATTTTCAGTGCAGAGTTGTGTCATAATGCTAGCTGTGCTTTAGCAAGAGGCCTGGGATGCTAGAGTGGAAAGTGAATTTGGCAAAGAGGGGTTTAAAAAAGAATTTAGGAGACTTGCAATAGTTTAGGAGAGAGACTGTAATTTGAGCACTGGAAGCAGAAAGAGTCAACAAGTATTAAAGATAGGGCTTGAGGGCTGAGTCACACATGATGGGACTGTTGGATAGATTAAATAAAGAGAAGGCTGAGGCAAATAAATCTGCCTGAAAAGATTTTTCTAACAATAAACTCACAATGTTTAGGCATACACTGGTGCTTGGCACGAGATAAAGCAATTGGCATGTATTACCTAGGAGGCAGGACTTTATACCCATTTCATGGATGAGGCAGCAGAGGTTCCGCAGTTAGTAACTTGCTGTGGTGCTAACCTGTAAGTAGAAGAGTCAAGACTTGAACCCAGCTCTCTGTTACAGATCCAATGCATTCTTAACCATTCTACAGAGGGGTCTCTGAGGGTGGTGGGCATCTGTCTTATCACTCCCTGAAGGTTTAGGATAAGATAAAATGGGCATGTAAAGAAGGTAGGTGCCCAGAGTCATTTCCTGCCATTAAAGGCTGCTCAGACTCTAGAAGAGTGAGGATGGGAAGGCTAAAAGTAGCCACGGTAAGGCTTAGAGCAGCAGTTCTCAAATTGTGGTCTCTGCATCAGCACATCAGCATCACCTGGGTACTTGGTAGCAATGGAGATTCCAGGGCCTTCTTCAGACCTGCTGAATCAGAAACTCTGTGAGCTCTGCAATGTGTGATTTAACAAGCCTTCCAGGTGATACTGATGCCCAATAATGTTTAAGAACCACTATCTTGGGAGAATGGCTTCCCTTTCCTGCCCTACTCTAGGCCCAGATGCAAACATGTGAGCAATGATTGCTGCTGTACAGGCCAGGAACAGACCAACCAGCTGTGGTGTGGCCCGGGTCCAGCTTGGCAAGAGTTAGAGTAGCGGGTCTTGGCTTTAAGGGGCAGGGATGGATGTCATGCCTCCCATGGCTGCGACTGCTTCACTTGTTTGTGGAAGATCTTGTTCTTTTTTTTCATGCATAGGGTCTGATTTATTTCTCCTTGCTGGTGCCTCTGTGGGTCCTGCATGTGCCTTTCCTGTTTAATGGCCCCCTCTACTCTACCAGGTGAAGTGTTTGCAAGACTAGTTAATCAGTCAGAAGGTGCAGTGTGACTATGAGCTGAAGAGGAAGGACAGGGAGCTGCAGAAGTTCGAGGAGTGGGGGCAGCAAATGCGGGAGATAGCAGATGATGCAGGAGCTGCCTGGGAAGTAAGTATCAGGAGGGTTGAGGGAGGCGTTTCCAGATGCCCCCAGCTCCTCTGTGGCTCTTTTGATGTCTCCTCAGTGTCCACAATGAGCTGGAGTAGGATCTCTCTGGAGGGAGCAGCTACTGGGATTCTCTTTCCACAATTCTTCCCAAAGATTTTACATCCCTATCTTGATGTCCTAGGGCCCCAAAGTGAGTATTGTTAGACTCCTTCTCACTTTCTACCCTGGAAAACATCTCCAGACATTGGATATTTTGTCTTCCGGAATAGTCTTCCTCACTATTCATCCTCCCTCTCCTCTTTTCCCACCCACAGGCTGACATTCTCAATGACCTGAAGTGTTAGATAGGAGCCAGCCCACAGGTGAAATTGCCAAAGCTCAAAGCAAGTAATATGGGGATGCCTGTGTGTAGGTAGGAGGGAGGCCAGAGAGTAAAAGCATGGAAAAATAGAGCTAGCATGCTTGGGTTAGTTTTGTAACTATTCTCTTCTCTCACCTGTCTGCTCCATTTGGTAGAAAAGAAGTGAGTTGTTCTAGATGGTGGTGAGAAACTTTGAGAAGCAGATAGCAGCAGTTTCCAAGGAAAATGAGGAACTCGAGAAGTTGTTGACTATGCTAAACAGCTAAATAGGGATGTAGCTGAACTCTTGAGCTGCCTCTCATCAGACCTACTGTGAATTTTTATGTGGTAGAAACAGGATTAAACCTCAGGCCAGGCTCCTGCCACACAAACAGGTCTTTTTCAACTGTTCATGAGAGTAGCTGGTGATATTTTCTTTTCTCCAGAAACTTACCCTGCTTAGCACAAGACAGCTAGGTAACAATCTACATTCTAAAGGTTGTCTACTTCGGTCCTCCAAAACTGCAGGCTTGATGACTTTTCTTTATTGAGAGCAGACTCAATTTTCCCTCCTCTTTTACCAACCAGAGAACCCAGGGGGCCAAATCTGTGGACTGTGGTGCCTTGTGGAAGCACTAGAGTTGCCTCAAGAAGGAAATATGAGTACTCAGAGACTCGGATGGTTCCCTGTGTGGGTAAAAGCTGGGACCAGTGCTTTTCTTATGAAACACACAGCCCTGGGAGCTGGAGGCTTGAAACCCTCCTCACATGAACTCTACATCCTCACATGAACTCCCACTGGCCTGTCCTAGGCCAGGCGACAGAACCAGCATCAGCATCAAGGACAATGACCATGACAAGGAGCTTGTCCAGCTGCAGCAGGAGATACAGAAGGTTGGGACTTCATTGACTGGCAACAGTGGTGCTTCCAGGTGAGAGATATGAAGGGGCTTCTCTATGCTCAGGCTGTAAGGCAGGGACTTCAGTCACTGGGGACTGCTTTGTGCAGAGGCAGCTTAGTTCTGGAGGGATGCTGTCAGGTCACCTCCAAGGTTCCTACTTCCTGGAGGCAGAGCAGAAGTTGCAGGAGGCCCCAACCCCTTTTGCCTATGGGCAAACACACTGTAAAGCAGAGAGAGCACCTTATTGCAGCTGCTATCCTTCTGGGCTAAGAGACAAGCAAAGAGGGGCTTACAACATGGTCTCTGGGATGCAGATGCCCCCAGCTCCTCTGTGGCTCTTTTGATGTCTCCTCAGTGTCCACACTGAGCTGGAGTGGGATCTCTCTGGAGGGAGCAGCTACTGGGATCTCTTTCCACAATAATTCCCAAAGATTTTACATCCCTATCTTGATGCCCTAGGGCCCCGAAGTGAGTATTGTTAGACTCCTTCTCACTTTCTGCCCTGGAAAACATCTCCAGACATTGGATATTTTGTCTTCCGGCTTAGTCCTTTTGACTGAAGCCCTCTTTTGATGTCTGTCTTGGTCCATCAATCTCTCTCAAAAGCTCTAGAAAGGGACCCTAATTCTTCATGCTCTGTTCCCTCTTCTATCTCCGGGCTCTGCCAAAGCTCAGGCAGGTGCCCTTGTGTCCCAGATGTTACCATGTTGGAGGGATGTACCCACTTCTTCCAGGTGGAAGGTAAGGATGAGGACAGCTCTGTGACGGGTTCGGGAATGGGCTTGGTGGTCAGAAGTAGGCACTAGCAATGTCTGTGTGTGTGTGTGTGTGTGTGTTCCTCCTTTTCCCCATAGTACACTGAGCTATTGCAGACTCAAAGGGAACAATCTCAACTGGTCACCTGACTTGCTAGATTGCTTCCTGGACATTTCCTCTGATAAAGTCTATTGCTCTAGCACTTCAGAGGTAAAAAGGGATAGAGAGAAAAGGGTTAGCTTTTATTTAGTTTTCAATGTTGGGGAAAACCTTATTCTTTGAATTGTTCTGAGCCTTACTAAAGCAAATAAACCCTTTACTGACATAGTTATTAAAGGTTGGTGTATTGGTTTTAAGGGAGAATGAGTCATGGAAGAAAATATGTTGGGAGTTTAGATTAAAAGGTGGTATGAAGTCTTTTTCCCTTCAAAAAATAAGATAAAATCTCTTATATCGGGCAAAGACTAAAAAACAATGGATAAAATTCATGGACTCTCTTCATGACTCCACTAAAATCTTACTCCTATTCCCTTCCTTTTCTCAACTCCTTATCTTAATGGAGGTTTAGAGGAGAGAACTGATGTTCCACAGTAGAAAGGAGCCCTTGTGGAAATGGAGCGGTAAGGGCAGGATGAAGGACTCAGAGAGTTGAGTTAGGAACATGAGTTTAAGAGTCTCCAATAGCATCTGTAAGTTTTCACACTTGAAAACAGAGGTAGGCAGAGGGCGGGAGTGGGGAGTAAGTACCAGAGAAGAGTTTTCAGTAGGTGAGGAGACCAGTGCCAGCTTGGCTGGAATGGAATACTTCCTCCTTTACTTTCCTGGGGCTGTTCTGTGTCAGTTCAACCAGCTGCCTTTTTGTCTTCCCGTGGGATAGGCTCTGTAATTGGAACTGCAACATTCTTTCTAATTCAGGTAGCTTCCTTCTTCCTCTGGTTCAGTCAGAACCTGCAAATCAGGCGTTTTTGTACTACTATTAGGTTTTTTCTTTTTTTTTTTCTTTAAATCAAACAATACTTTCTCTCCACATGGGAGTTCTGCTGGATTGGCCTTGTTCTTGGTCTGCTGTTCTTCCTGATACTTTCTCTCCTTGGAGTTAGCAAAGGGTGGATAAGCCCTAGACTTCACTTCCTCCCTTGCTGGTAGTATTTGTGAATAACACTGAAAAACAATGTAAGCTCAATGTCCGAATTACTTAAAGAAGTGATAATTTGGTTTTGGTGCAGCCTGAAGAAGAGTGAGGGTGGGAGTCAGGGACACTCTGAACTCTCTAGGTGGTTCTTGGATGTTATCTAGATGGATGGCCGTTCCTGTATGTGAACCATTCCCAAATGTGAGGATTAGTGTTTAGGTCTATCTAGCTTTCCTTATCAGCAAGGAAAAGAGAACTCAAGAGGAGGGACTATTTTATTCATAAGAGTTTCAGCAGTCACCATGACCTCTATACTCTCCTTCCCAACCCTGCCCAGCTCTTTTATATTTGTTGGTGTATCCTGAGTTTTGTCAGCATATAGTATATATTTCTTAAAGATAGTATATCTTTTTCTTTTAAAAACTAACACAAATATTTTGCAGAACTTTACAATAACTTTATAGTTAGTTATATATTTACACGATGGTAGGCATGATATTCTTGATTGACTACTTAATAATCATTTACTTCCCCTCTTTCCTGCTCTCGGGGATCATCTGTCCATCATAGAGCTTAAGAGTGACAAATACTTTCCTAGCTTGCCCTGTAGTTAGAGATCACCATATAACCTAAATCTGACCAATTACATACAAGGATGGCTGGAAATTAGCTTTGTCTTTACAGAAACTGTTGTACTAGTCCACTGAACCAAACTGACAATCACATACTCCAGTCCCTATGTGAAACTATATTAAAGCTCCCGTTTTCACAGCTAGTTTTGTACAAGTATTGTGTGACTTACCACCTGATGGTCTTTTATATCATGACTTGCCTACTTTTCAGCTCTATATATTGCATTGTTGGTTGCTTGAAATATTTCAAGTACTTTTTCCAGGATGGTTGCAAGAGTGATATGCAAGAATTTGAGGACATATATCTGAGACTGGTTAGCCCTTACATATGAGTTACTTCTTTCAGTATGGACATCTTGGTTCACATTTTCTCTAAGATTTCAATAAAAATTGTCTCATTATTTTCTGTCATCTAACATATTTACTGAGAAGCTCAAGACTAGCTTCATTTTTCTTCTTTGTCTCCCCCCACCCCCATATTTTACCATGATGTAACAATGTTGGCTACTTTTCCTTGTTTTTCTTAGTATATCATGAGCTTTTTTTTTATCTGCTTAAATCTTTTCTCAGTTAAGGGCAATTTTCTTTTAATATCTTTGTACATTCTATATTTTGTTTTAAGCCATATATATTCAAAAACATTGATTAAATGAATACCAGTTTTTGATCTATAATCAGTATAGATAAGTGCCAGTTATTCATCTATAATTCAAATGTTTTTATTTTTATTTTTTATTTTTTTTTTGAGTCAGAGTCTCACTCTGTCACCCAGGCTGGAGTGTAATGGCGCAATCTGGGCTCACTGCAACCTCCACCTCCTGGGTTCAAGCAATTCTCCTGCCTCAGCCTCCCAAGTAGCTGGGATTACAGGCACCCACCACCACAACTGGCTAATTTTTGTATTTTTAGTAGAGATGGGGCTTCACCATACTGGAGATGCTGGTCTCTTGGTCAGGCTGGTCTCTAACTCCTGACCTTGTGATTCGCCCCCCTCAACCACCCAAAGTGCAGGGATTGTAGGCGTTAGCCACTGTGCTTGGCCCTTAAATTTATTTTTAATTGATACATAATTGTACATATTATGCACATATTACATATTTAGCAGTCACCATGACTTCTATACTTTCCTTCCCACTGTTGCTCAGCTCTTTTATTTTTGTTGTTATATCCTGAGTTTTGTTCAGGATCTAGTATATATATATTTTTTATATATATATGTGTGTGTGTGTATATATATATATATAGAGAGAGAGAGTAAATAAACATACAAATGTTTTACAGAACTTTAAAATAACTTTATAGTTAATTATATTATGTTTACATGATGGTGGGCATGACATTCTTGGATGGATATATAGTTAATTGCATTATGTTTACATGATGGTGGGCATGACATTCTTGGATGGATATAAAGTGATATTTCAATACATGTATACGATGTGTAATGATTAATTTGGGGTAATTAGTGTATCCATCACCTCTTATTTTGTGTTGGGAACATTAAAAAATTCTGTCTTCTAGCTGTTTGTGTTTCTCAAATGTTTTATCTACTTTATTCACCCTTGTTCTATCTAGTTCTGAAAGATGATCTGCAGTTGGTTTTCTGTAATGGAATTTCATCTTTGCTGTTTCTGGTGCCATTGAAAATGTTACGATTGCTTTATTTGTTTTCTTTTTTGTTATTAGTGCTCTTTTCATCTCTGATCTTGTATATTGTCATTATCTCTTGTCTCATTAATTTGTTTTAATTTCCCTGTGGGTGATACAGATGATAGTTGAGTTCCCTGTGCTAGTTTGTAGGCTTCTCCTTATATGTTCATTACCGATTCGAATAGATCTGTACTTGCCTTCCATTTCCTCTAAGTAGAAAGTACTTGCATGGCTATTGTTGGACTCTTCTTTTAGATCTTAAGATGTTTAGCTGAATAAATTCAGTTAAAGTGCCAGTCATTCAGTTAAATTGCCAGTCATATACCAGCCTCAGGGGGAGTAGGGAGGAAGATAAATATACCCACTAGAGAACTTGGTCTCAACAGTTTGTTTGGGTTTTGAAATTACTTTCTTAGAACCATATTTCTTTCTTTTTTCAGTTTTTAATTTTTGTGGTTACATATTATGTGTATATATTTATGGGGTACATAAGATATTTTGATGCAGGCATGCAATGCATAATAATCACATCATAGAAAATAGGGTATCCTCTCAAGCATTTATCCTTTGTGTTACAAACCATCCAATTGTATTCTTATTATCATTTAAACTGTACAATTTATTCATTATTGACTATAGTCACCATGTTAAGCGATCAAATACTTGGTCTTGTTCATTCTTTTAACTCTTTTTTTTGTACCCATTAACTGTCACCACCTTCCTACCCCCCACCTCACTACTCTTCCCATCTCCTGGTAACCATCCTTTTACTTTCTATCTCCATGAATTCAAATGCTTTGATTTTCAGATCTCACAAATGAGTGAGAACATGAAGTGTTTATCTTTCTGTGTGTGGCTTATTTTACATAACATAATGATCTCCAGTTCCATCCATGTTGTTGCAAATGACAGGATCTCATTCTTTTTTATGACTGAATAGTACTCCATTGTATATAAGTACCACATTTTCTTTATCCATTCATCTGTTGATGGACAGTTAAGTTGCTTTCAAATCTTAGCTATTATGAACAGTGCTGCAACAAGCATGGGAATGGAGATTTCTCTTTGATATACTGATTTCCTTTCTTTTAGGTATAAACCTAGCAGTGGGATTGCTGAATCATAGTTCTATTTTTAGTTTTTTGAGAAACCTTCAAATTGTGTTTCACAGTGGTTATACTAATTTACATTCCCATCAACAGTATATGAGGGTTCCCTTTTCTTCACATCTTTGCCAGAGTTATTGCCTGTCTTTTGGATAAAAGCCATTTTAACTGGGGTGAGATGATAGCTCATTGTAGTTTTGATTTGCATTTCTCAATGATTATCCAAGTTGAGCACTTTTTCATATGCCTGTTTGCCATTTGTATGTCTTCTTTTGAGACATGTCTATTCAAATCTTTTGCCCATTTTTGACCAGGCTAGATTAATCATGTTAGATTTTAGTCAAGTTAATCAGGTTAGATTTTTAATTAGGTTAGACTTGCCCATTTTTAATCAAGTTAGAAAATTAGATTTTTTCTATGGAGTTGTTTGAGCTCCTTGTTATTAATCCCTTGTCAGGTGCATAGTTTGTAAATATTTTCTCCCATTCTGTGAGTTGTCTCTTCACTTTGATTGTATCCTTCACCGTGCAGAATATTTTTAACTTGATGTGATCCCATTGGTCCATTTTTGCTTTGATTACCTGTGCTTGTGGTGTATACTTAAATTTTTGCCCAGAGCCATGTCCTAGAGAGCTTCCCAAACGTTTTCCTGTAGTAGTTTCATAGTTGGAGGTCTTAGATTCAAGTGTCTCATCCATTTTGATTTGATTTTTGCATATGGCAAGAGACAGGGGTCTAGTTTCATTCTCATGTGTATGGATAACCAGTTTTTCCAGCATCATTTATTGGAGAGACTGTCTTTTTCCCGGTGTACATTCTTGGCACCTTTGTCAAAAATGAGTTCACTGTAGGTGTGTGGATTTGTTTTGGGGTTCTCTGTTCTGTTCCATTGTTCTATGTGACTGTTTTTATGCCAGTACCATGCCATTTTGGTTACAAGAGCTCTGTAGTATAATTTAAACCAGGTAATGTGATTCCTCCAGTTTTGTTCTTTTTGCTTAGGATAGCTGTGGTTTTTCTGGGTGTTCTGGTTCCATATAAACTTTAGGATTTTTTTTTCTATTTTTGTGAATAATGTCACTGGTATTTTGATAGGGATTGCACTGAATCTGTAGAATTCTTTGGATTGTTAGGACATTTTGACAGTATTGATTGTTCTGATCCATGAACACGGAATACTTTTCCATTTTGTTGTGTTCTCTTTGATTTCTTTCATGTTCTATAATTGCGATTATATTTGGTTAATTTCTAGGTATTTAATTTTATTTGTGCCTATTGTAAATGGGATTACCTTTATGATTTCTTTTTTAGATTGTTCATTGCTGGCATATAGAATTGCTACTGATATTTGTATGTTGATTTCATATTTTGCAACTTTATTCAATTTAATAGTTATAATAGTTTTTTTTTGGTGCAGTCTTTATGTTTTCCCAAATATAAGATTGTATCATCTGCAAACAATGATGATTTGACTTCTTTCTTTCCAACCTGGATGCACTTTATTTCTTTCTCTTGTCTGGTTACTCTAGCTAGGACTTCCAGTGCTATGTTGAATAATAGTGATGAAAGTGAGCATACTTGTCATGTTCCAGATCTTAGAGAAAAGGCTTTCTATTTTTCTCCATTCAGTGTGATACTATATAAATAGTATAATAGACCTATAAAGGTCTGTTATATATGGTTTTTATTATGTTGAGTTACTTTCCTTCTATACCCAGTTTTTTGAGGGTTTTTTTTTTTTTAGCATGAAGGGATGTTGAATTTTATCAAAGCCTTTTCAGCATTAATTAAAATGCTCATATGGTTTTTGCTTTTTATTCTGTTGATATGATGTATCACGATGATTTATTTATGTATGTGGAACCATCCTTGCATCTCTGGGATAAATCCCACTTGGTTGTAATGAATGATCTTTTCATTGTATTGTTGCAAATATTTTGTTGAGGATTTTTGCATCTATTTTCATCAGGGATATTGGCCTGTAGTTTTATCTTTTTATTTTTTTCCAATGTGTATTTGTCTGGTTTTGTATCAGGGTAATACTGGCCTTGTAGAATAAGTTTGAAAGTATTCCCTTCTCACCTATTTTTGGGAGAGTTTGAGTAGGATTGGTATTAATTTTTCTTTAAATGTTTGGTAGAATTCAGCAGTGAAGGCATTGGGACCTGGGCTTTTCTTTGCTAAGAGATTTTTTTTTAAGTCTTTTTTTTTTGGTTAATTTTTTTTTTGAAATGGAGTCTGGTTTTGTTGCCCAGGCTGGAGTGCAGTGGTGCCATCTTGGCTCACTGCAAGCTACACTTCCCAGGTTCACGCCATTCTCCTGCCTCAGCCTCCCGAGTAGCTGGGACTACAGGCTCCTGCCACCACGCCCGGCTAATTTTTTGTATTTTTAGTAGAGACAGGGTTTCACCATGTTAGCCAGGATGGTCTCAATCTCTTGACCTCATGATCTGCCCACCTTGGCCTCCCAATGTTAATAATTTTTAAATTTTTAAAAGGAGATTTATTATTATGGCTTCAATCTCATTACTTGTTATTGGTTCATTCTGTTTTTTTTTTTTTTTTAATTTCTTCATGGTTTAATCTTGGTAGGTTGTATGTGTCAAGGAATTTATCTATTTCTTCTAGATTTTCCAATTTATTGGCATATAGTTATTCATGGTAGCCACTAATGATCCTTGGAATTTCTATGGTATTGACTGAAATGTCTCCTTTTTCATCTCTGATTTTATTCACTTTGATTATCTGTTTTTTTCTTAGTCTGGCTAAAGGTTTGTCAGTTTTATTTTTTAAAAAACTTGTGTTTCATTGATCTTTTGTATTTTCTTCATTTCAATTTTATTTATTTCTGCTCTGATCTTTATTATTTTCATTTTTATAACAATTTTATTACGATAATGTATTATAAAATTCACCCTTTTCAATTGTATAATTCACTGATTTTTAGCATATTCACAATGTTGTACAACCATCATTACTATCTAGTTCAAAGTCATTGTCATCACCCTAAAAAGAAACTCCATACCCATTAGTAGTCACTCCTCCTTTCTACCTACCACTCCAGACCCTGAAAACCATTTACACTTCTTCTTTTTTAGTTTAATTTAATTTTAATTTTAAGTTCCAGGATACAAGTGCAGGACATACAGGTTTGTTACATAGGTAAACATGTGCCATCATGGTTTGCTGCACCTATCAACCCATCACGTAGGTGTTAAGCCTCGTATGCATTAGCTATTTATCCTGATGTTCTCCTTCCCCTGACCCACACCTCTCTGTCACAGGCCCCAGTGTATATTGTTCCCCTCCCTGTGTCCATGTGTTTTCATTGTTCAGCTCCTGCTTGTAAGTTAGAATGTGCGGTGTTTGGTTTTCTGTTCCTGTGGTTAGTTTGCTGAGGATAATGACTTCCAGCTTCATCCATGTCCCTGCAAATGACATTGATCCTTGTTATTTTCTTTTACTAATTTTGGGTTTAGTTTGCTTTTGCTTTTCAAGGTCTTTAAGATGTATTGTTAGGTTGTTATTTGAAGTTTTTCTTTGCTTTTAATGTAGTAGCTATAAACTTCCCTCTTAGTATTGCTTTTGCAATATCCTATAGGTTTTGGTATGTTGTGTTTCCATTATTATTTGTTTCAAAAAATTTATAAATTTTCTTCTTAATTTCTCCATTGACCCACTGCTTATTCAAGAGTGTAGTGTTCAATTCCCATGTGTTTCTAGAGTTTCCAAAATTCCTCATGTTATTAACTTCTGTTTTTTTTTTCCATTGTGGTCAAAGAAGATGCTGATATTATATCAGGGTTTTTTTTTTTTTTTTTAATGCTTTTAAGACTTGTTTCATGACCTAATATATGGTCTATCTTTGAGAATGGTCCATGTGCTGAGAAAAAAAATGTGGATTCTGCAGTCGTTGGATGAAATGTTCTGTAAATCTCTATTAGGTCCATTTGATCTGTAATACAGATAATTCTGATGTTTCTTTGTTGATTTTCTCTCTGAAATTTCAGACCAATGTGAAAGTGTGGTGTTGAAGTCTCTAGCTACTATCATATTAGGATCTCTTTCTCTCTTTAGTGCTAATAATATTTGCTTTATATATCTGAGTGTTCCACTGTTGGCTGCACATATATTTATAATTCTTACATCCTCTTGCTCAACTGACCCCTTTATCATTATATAGTGACCTTCTTTGTCTCTTCTTACAGATTTTGTCTTGAATTCTATTTTGTCTGATTTATGTATAGTGACTTCTGCTCTTTTTTGGTTTCCACTGACATGAAATACTATTTTTCCATCCTTTGATTTTCAGTCTGTGTGTGTAAGTGAAGGTGTGATTCTTGTAGGCAACAGATCATTCAGTCTCGTCTTTTTATCCATTTAGTCACTCTATATCTTTTTATTGGAGGGTTTAGTTCATTTACATTCAAGTTATTAAGAACTTACTCTTGCCATTTTGTCATTTGTTTTCTTGTTGTTTTGTGATCTTCTCTTCCTTCTTTTCTTTCTTCCTATCTTCCTCCCCTCTGAGGATATCCAGAAATGCTATCCAAGAGCCAAGGCCTGGAATAGGGGACCCCAAGAGTCTGCTTGGTGCTCTACCCAACTGTGGTCAAGCTAGTACCTAAGATGTAAGAAAAAGTTCTCTTTACGTTTTCCTCTGCTTTTCTCAAGCAGAAGGAGTGTCTCACTGTTGCCACCACACCTGATAATGTACTTGGGCACACCTGAATTCAGCATATCTAAGAGCCCAAGTACCATGGCATACTACCTGGGTATTGCTGCTGGTTATTCAGGGCCCAAAGGCACATTAGTTTGCAGGTGATGAAACCTTCCAGGACTGGGTCCTTGCCTTCAAGGCAGTGAGTTTCGTTCTGGCCCAGGGTATGTCTAGAAATGTTGTCTTGGAGCTAGGCCCTGGAGTAGGGTCTCAACACTCTGCCCAGTGCCCTATCCTACTGTGGCTGAGCTGGTGTACAAGATGCAAAACAAAGTCCTTTTTACTCTTTACTCTTACATTAAGCAGAAGGAAGGTGTTACTTTCATTCCCACAAGCTGCACTGTTTGGGGCTGAGGGAAGGGTGGTGCAAGCACTCCTTAGCTGTCCTGGCTGGTGTCTCCCCAAGTCATGTGCCACGCTAATACAATAGCTCTGAGCCCAACTTAGCACCAGGAGTTGCCTAGGAATTGCAGTCCTTGGGCCTTAGACTGCCTTGCCAGTTTCCCTAAAATCCTGGAACACTTTGGCCCACAGTGGTGAGACTTGCCAAGTAACTCAAGTTTTGACTGTTAGTATAGACAATTCCCCTCTGACTGGGTCTGGTCCACATGCTATCTCCATGTGCAGGCACTGGCTAAGCCCAGCACCGCTTTACTCTCCACTGTGATAGTGCAGCATTGAGTTAAATATAAAGTCACCCTGTTGCTGCACTCTCCCTCCTCAAAGTACAAGGATTATCTCTCCATACCAAACAACTGGTGACAGGAAATGGGACATGTATGGCCTCAGGGACTCAAGACTGTCTCTCCTACCCTCTTCAGAGGACACTTAACAAATTTGTGTGTCATCCTTGCAGAAGAGCCATTCTAATCTCTGTATCATTCCAATTTTAGTGTTATGTGCTACGCTAATATGTATCAGCACTCATATTTATTATAGTCCGGGTATATAATGTCACCAGGGCCAGTCCTACAATGTTAGTAGGAATGTAGAATGCTTTTATATTCTAGGAGAGTGTACTTCCAGTAGGGACCAGTTTGCCACATAAATTATAAGCCAGATCAGAAAACATTTTATTGTAGATTTTCCATTTGGTGTGGCCAGGATTCTTAATAACATAGCCTAGCCCTTGTATATTCTGGTGATAGAATACCACGTTGAGTGGTACAAACCTCATCTCTACCCCTGTTCCCTCTACTTTAGAGGTATGTGTGTGTTTTGTTGTTGTTCTTTCCCATATTCCTTTACTACTTTGGGGGAAGGAGTATCATGGGTGTGTTCCTGATTAGTTCCTCCAAACTAATCTCATTTGCGTTATTCCTAAGTGAAAATCTCCTCAGGCTTTTACTATGCCTTGTCGAGGAGGCATCCACATGGTGTGAATTATCTGGTGGACTGATGTCTGTCTGCCTTTCTTTCTTTCTTTCTTTCTTTCTTTCTTTCTTTCTTTCTTTCTTTCTTTCTTTCTTTCTTTCTTTCTTTCTTTCTTT
>NW_012108208.1:1575371-1607853 GCF_000951045.1 Mandrillus leucophaeus
TCTTTCTGTCTTTCTTGTGTGTCTTTCTGTGTAGAAGAGCTGGAAAACAGAACATTAATTCCTTGAATCTCTAAGATAGGGGACTAAATGTGATTCACGTTCACTATACAAATGCACTTACATAAGGTTTGGAAGAAAGAAGTGAGGTTCAGGCCATTCTTCTGGTTCTGCTGGCAAATGCTATCCTGAATACCCAATTTGGTGGTTGTGTCCTGATCATGGGGTGGTGGCTGTCAAGTTTTGCAGGTAGGTTTTTTGATTATAGAGCGGCGATTTTATTCATAGCTTAGTGTGATTTTCAGTCATATCTGAAAACTCAGTTTGGCATTTGTTTATTCAGCTTCCTAATGACTGTAAAATAAGTTTCTGCTTAACTAGAATAGATACATTATTTACCACTGGACTTCAACCAATGTGAACTTTGCATAATTTTCTCTATTCTTATTTTCCCTCTGGGATTTGGCTTAGGAAATCTTAGGAAGTTTCTAGCAAGGATTTTGGATATCTGCTACCATACCACCATCATTTCTGGAGGTCTGTTTATAATCAATTTCAGGTAACGAAATTTCAGATATTTGTGTAATCAAAGCTTTGTTTTCCTTGCATTTTTGTTTTGGGAGTTTACTTTTAAGAACATTGGTTTCTTGACGATTTTATAGACACCCTACCATTTTCAAAGACTTGTTGGTAATACAAATCCCAGTGATTTTACTATAAACCAGAAACTAGCTTCTTTATGAATCATTTTCTGTTGGTTGGTTTGTTGTTGTTGTTGTTTGTTTGTTTTATTGCTCTTTACCATCTTGCTCTCATGAAACTCAGGGTAATGAAAGGGTCTGAAGTAAACAGACTGATAAAGCTGACATGTGCTTTCTCTGTTCCCTGTATTTGTATCTATTAGATCTTAACTGAGAATGTAAGAGAGGTAGGAGTAAAGTCTTCCTGTAGAATAACTAAGCTGATTGTGGAAGAAAACTGTAGACTTTAGTGTTAAAAGAGGAAGTGACTGTGAGTGCTCTAGGTAGACAGAGCAATATTTGACAAGTGCAGTGACTTGGATATGAGAATAAACATGGTGGCCTCTGCAAACTGTCGGCAAGTATTGGAGCCAGAGTGAGTGTGGTGGGCTAACACTGAAAAAAAGATTAGTGCATTCCTGGTGGCCAAATGAGAAAAAGATCAGGGCATTTTACTTCTCTAATCCTAATAGATCCCACAGTCCCATGTAGCCCAGTTTCTTTATGGAGGGGGGCCTCTAAAAAAGCCGAGTCTGAGTAATCAAAAAATCATCAAGCAACTCTAGTCTTAACTGTACTTTTCAAAAAATATAAAAATCATCACTTTCCTCTATCCAATTTCTGTTTTCTATTCCTCCTATTTTCTAACACCCAAAAACTACCTCTGTAAACTCTTAATCCTTCAGTATTTTCTTGACATCCAGCTCTCATCTTTTCCCTTCTCCCTCTCTTTCCTTTTCACTTATCTATCTCTTTATTAAGTTTACTTAATGTCTCCAAGTCTTTCTCATTCTCTGGTCATTTATTTGTCTAACCTCCTAATAACTACATCCTAAAAGATCCAGAATAGGTCTAGAGGTAGAACTTTCTTGAGAGAGCAGAAAAGAAAGACAGGAGCTCTGCGTACTCTTATAAATGCAGTGGCCAAGTACACTTAGAAACTTGTACTTAATTCTGAATCTAGTTGCAGTCACGGGACGATTTTTAGCCAGGGAGTGATATAGTAAGATTTGCATGTTAGAATGTTTCCTTTTATGGAGTTGCAGAGAATAAACAAATAATTACTTCAGTTACATAAACATAGTAGTGCTGAGCATTTATTAAATTTACGTATATAATGACTATCATAGGCAATAAGGAAACTTATAATTACAAGTAACTTTAAACAACTGAGCTAAATGTAAACAGAAAATCAGGATCGAAGAAAAAAGGTCTGCAAAAATGAGTGTTGTGATAGTTTCTTTTATTCAGCTCCAAACTTACCTCACAGTTGTTGTTGGAGCAGTGAGTATACCAGCTTACTAATTTACAGCAATTGTGGTAGTCGACTTCAAAAGTGATTTCTTGGGAATGTGTTTTGAGAAGTTGAGGACCAAACAATAAAATGTAAATTTAATGTTAGAGACTATAAGGACTGAGTATACTGCTTTCTAGAATGTAAGAGTCAGGAACATGAATAAATAGATTCCTAGAGCATAAATGGTTAATATGTCTATCAACTATCTGGTATCTGTTATTTTTCTCAGATTTGATAGATGCTACACTAATAGTATTTTAGTCTGGAAGAATTTTAAAGCAGATGTGTTTTATTCATTCTTGACATAGAAAAACAAATCTCTGTAGGGTGCCTGGGAAAGTCTGATTCTAAGTATCATGCTGTCTGGACATGCCTATGCCATAATATGCATTCTCACATAACCGGTTTGTGATGTGGTATGATCTTATGGTGACTAATTGAATTTTGAGAAAGTTTGCCAATGACAATGATTTTAGGGTATGTTGACCCTTTCTTTTCTGCAGGAGATTGAGACATCTTGATGCTCCTTCTGATTTGTAATGAGGGACTTACTAAGATACAACATAAAGACATCCTCTAAGGGATGGCCCCTAGCCAACAGGTCTTGTGTGCATTACTTATGACATGTGGGAAGTATCTGTAGATAGTCAGCACATAGGCAATAGTTCTCTTTATTTTCTCTGCAAGAGACTAGCTATCACGCACCAGACAATGTTCGTGTTGTCATCAGATGTGATTGCCAGGATGAACATAAAACAACAAACATATCTAACCCACCAGTAGAGCTGCTTTTCCACTTTCCTTTCCCATTGGGTGTGGTTTTGTGATTCTACTAAGATCAAGAGAGAGGAAAAGAGAGTTTGGCAGTTTGGAAGAGCTGCATGGAAGACGTGATACTTGAAAGAAAGATAGTTAGGTTTAGTGAAGTAGGAAAATAATCAGGGCAAAAAGAGAAACAGGAACAAAAGTTGAGCTGTATGGTAATGAGGTGCCCATGAGCAGAGGGAGTTCATGCTCAGTGAGGACAAGAAGATGCTCAACCAAATGAATCTAACTTGCTCTTTATTTAAAAGTCACTGGGGATACACAATCTACATAGTATCAAGTAAAGGATGGCCTGTTTAGCTTGTGAATGATGACAAAATTTAGTGATTCAGAAAACAATGACCTGTTTCACATTTATTCATTAGGCTGAATTTTGTGTTCTATTTTTATATTCAAACTCTATACCTGTTCCCCTTCTCACTGTACTACAATGCTGAAATGTATTTATTTTAATCTATAGGTTAACATTCAGAATCAACTAATCAGGAATTTCTTCAGTTTTATGCATGAAGGGTATGTTTCACAAGTATAAAAAGAAAAAGCTTAAAAATGTTTGATATAAGAAAATATCTGGCTGTTTGGGTCCTTTCTTTTGAGAATGGGAGTATTCTAGAAACAATTTTACTTGTACCTTAGGATTGCAAATGGAAATCCTTGATATTTACATTTTAGTGTCTTTTTAATGCTTATTATGAATTCTACATCATCAGATATGTGGTGGCAAAGGTATAATTTTTCTGAAAAATTATATTTTTTAGCAAGAATATTTGCATGCAAAGCATCTTATTTTTTTCTGAATGTCATGCTTTTCCTGGAAACCATTAATTTTCTTTCAGTATTTTTCTATTTTCTACAGTCTGTTGATAGTGGTGGGAAACTTGAACTTGAAACACTGTTTAGCCATGTAGATCTTGAAATTAGTATGTCTTTCTCAATGTGGGAGAGCATTTGAATTGGTAATTAGTGTTGATTCAGGATAGAAATACTGAAGCAACATTTTGCTGTGCAATGACATAAAAATTTCAAAATGAAAATTATAAGAAGGTTGCCAAAAAAAAAAGACATCTTGAAGTTCAAACCCTCCAGAAAAATTTGCTAAAACTAGCAGTGATTTTCCACAGGTCTAGTAATGACTCTGAGTTAAGCTTTTAACTAAAAAAAAAAAGCATTTTTTTTTTTTTTAAATTTCACTGGCAAAGTTAAACAAAATCAACTATAAAGGAAACCAAATGAAAAAAGTTAAACAATCTTTTAAAGTTCTACAGATGATCCTAATGTCCTGCCATGGTTGAGAAATCCTGCTTTGTTCTTGATGGATGACCTTTTCCTTGGCTCACTTAGCCTCAATTTCTGAAAGTAAAATATTTCTTAATTTCATATTAAGTCAATAGTACATACTCTTCACCTAGGAAACAGACATTCTTAGGTACTATAAACTTTATTATTCTATTCTTCTCTAGCAATTTTCTATGATTTACTCCACCCCTTTTGTAAATCATCATCTATTCTTTCTACTACCATCTCTTCCTAAATCTCTTCACTCTGTAACTTTATCATTTTGCAGCTATTATTTTTCTCACCTGAAATTGCTCTTCCCCTTTTTCTTACCATACTTTACTTTTGGCCTCTCTGTCTACTTGGATTGTTGGTTAAGCAATGCTGTTCCCTCACGATTTCACAGGCTGGTTCTGCCTAGTCATTCAAACCATTTGAGATGCTGTCTGAGATCATGAAAGCTTGGTCCTGCTTAGAAAAACTTCCATTCTATTCATCTGGCCAAACTCCTTTCTACATGTAAAATGCAGTATGAATTTTGCCTCCTGATGAAAAGTAGAAAAAGGTACCCATGGATCCTGAATTTTTGGCATGATAAAAACACCAGTTACTCACCGCGCATCAAATGAAGACCAACCCATCAAGGACACATTTCTAGAGATCATGGCTTTGTTTTGAAACCTTTTCAGTGATATCCCATGATGATTTTAGACATTTTCTGTGAAGACAAAAGAGTCATTTTGTAAATATCCCTTTGATATTTAAATAATCATATAAACTTTCTGAAAGCTTCTTGAAGGATGAACATTAAAGTTTAAGTGCTTGAAAACTGTATTATATTTTCTTCAGTGAATTTTGCGTAGGGTTTGGTTCTATGGGCTTTTCTTTCGCCATATCTAAGCCACTCTGACAATGAGTTGAAGGGAACTAACATCATGTAAAAACAAACAAAATCAATGTGTAAGCATAGGGCTGGGCCATTGGCTTAGCTGTAGCACCTGTGAGAAGGTCTTGAGGTTATTAATAGAGAACATCAGCAATCAGTTAAGAATAGGACTTGGATTTGAAAAAACACAATAGAAAATTAGCATCAATAAAGATGTAATACAAAAATGAAGCAGGCTATAGTTTTTTTTCCTTAGTTTTGGTTGAACTTCATTTAAAGTATCATTTTTACTTCTGCAGAGCAAGAGTTTAGAAAAAGACATAGACATCTCAGGAATTCAGTGGGGAGAAACCAGGAGGGTAAGGAGATCTGCGTGAGGAATAGTTAAACGAATGAGGCATTGGCCTGCAAAAGAGTGAACTAACTGGAGCATCCAGTCACCATTTTCAAATACTTGAGAGGCTCTTATGTGAAAGGTACACACAACTTGTTCTGTAAATACTAGTGAGGGAGAGGCTTGGGACACAGGGTATGTTTATAAGGATGCAGAACTCCCAAATTCATGATACAAAATTTTTGATTTTTGAGAAAACTTATTTCTGATATTCTAGGATTTATAACACTTTTCTACATGTTAATTTCTTAGTGGGTTGTGTCTTCCATTTAATTTATAATTTAATAAGTTGACCTAATTTATTCTATAGAACAAGTTCCATAATATTATATTATTGACCTTTTCTTGGACTTAAGTTTCCTCATCTTATTACATACTATTCCCTATGTCAATGTAATCATTGTCCAGCAGAACAAAAAAAAAGTGTTAAATATTTTACATGTACTGAGTTTAAGGGGGTGGAAAGAATGATTTTAACTCAGATAAGTTGTTTAGGGAAGGCAGGAGAATGACTAGGTTCATTGATTTTCCAATATCATAACTTTATCTGTACATATGATAATTTTAATGGATTATGTCTACCTATCCAAATTCACAGCTGAGAAAATATTTCAGATTAATATCAGATATTATTCAGGGCAATTGGACAGAAGCACAGTTATTCTTCTTGATGAAAAAAATGAATTTAAGGGGGCCTCTTCTCTTGGAAGCTTATTCGTTTTCTATTCAGTGTGAATTAATCAGAATAAAGCTTTAAAAAACCTGAAAACAATGTTTAAACTCTTTTAAAATATATATTTGATTTTTAAAACTTCACAAATGGGTACATATTTTCAATTTTTAATTTTTTTTTTGAGATGGAGTTTCACTCTTTTGCCCAGGCCGGAGTGCAGTGGCGGGATCTTGACTCACTGCAAACTCTGCCCCCTGGGTTCAAGTGATTCTCCTGCCCCAGCCTTCTGACTACCTGGGATTATAGGCACCTACCACCACGCCTAGCTAATTTTTGTATTTTTAGTAGAGACGAGGTTTTGCCATGTTGCCCAGGCTGGTCTCAAACTCATGACCTCAGGTGATCCACCTGCCTCGGCCTCCAAAATACTGGGATTACAGGTGTGAGCAACCTCACATAGCCTATTTTTTTTTTTAACATTTATTTTAAGTTCAGGGGTACATGTGCAGGTTTGTTATGTAGGTAAACTTGTACTTTTAACTTTGAGGAACTCCATACTGTTTTCCATAATGGCTATACTAATTTACATTCCCACCAACAGTGTACAGAGTTTCCTCTTCTACTGACATCCTGCATGGTCTGTATTCTTTGAATAGAGACCAGGGAACAGGAACTAGTCTGCAGTGAGCAGAGTGTGAGGCCAAGGCGCAAATCACGTGTGTATTTATATCTATATAACAAGAAAATATGCCGCAGGCGGTTTTAGCTTGTCTAGTCTCTTTCTTTACACTTGAAAAACCAGTCCTAGAGTACTTTGGGGAAGAAGCCCAGAGTGGCAATTAATGTTATTCACCCTCCTCCCACTCTGTAAATATGGGTTTTTCCCATGGTTTAGCAGAGGCTGTTTATTATTTTATTCCTGTACTTTCTCCCTCACTGATCTCCTGCGCTCCTATGTCCCCATGAATGTGCACAGCCATGTGTTAGTCCAGTAATTACCGTGCCTTTGAAGCATCTTTTCTTCTCCTCCCTAAATTAAATCTGTCAATTGTGAACCAGTAAACCAGTTTTCTCAAGAATTTCCAGTGGTTTCTTATAAAATTAGGCCACCAGTACTTTCACTCTTTATCAATCAAAAGGAGGAAATTCAAGCGAAGTCAAGGTGCATGTGTTAGTGAAAACTGAACTTGGGGTTGGACGTCAGGTTCTTGTTTCAGCTCTGCCTTTAACAAGCTGTGTGGTGTTGTGCAACTTAGTTTCCTTATTACTAGCATGGAGGGGTGGGACTAGAAGACGTCTAGTTTCCTCTCAGCTCAATGAAAGCAAAGAATGCTTTCTTCTTAAGTTTTATTAGTGTTTCCTAGTATTTCTTTAACCTTCTATGGATCCACTGCCTGATACACTGGGAGGAAGTACATAAATAGATTTAAAAGTTTCACTTATAAGGCAGGTAATTAGATTT
Source organism: Mandrillus leucophaeus (assembly GCF_000951045.1). NCBI lineage: Eukaryota > Metazoa > Chordata > Mammalia > Primates > Cercopithecidae > Mandrillus > Mandrillus leucophaeus. Next base: position 1,582,921 of record NW_012108208.1, read on the forward strand.
TATCCAATTGCTTACAGCATGCTGGGTATTGAGGGGAAAGTTAACTAGTTTTATCAGCTCCTGGTTTGAGTAAGTAGTAGTCAGTGTCTTGAGGAGTTGAGACTAGAAGAAAGAAAGGAGATTTGTTAAAAAAAAATAAAGGTGGGGCTGCTGTGTACCTAAGCAAGGACATCAACCTTCAGTTATCAAATAATCATAATTCACAGAATGGCTTTGAGAAAATCTAAACATAATAATTAAAAATTTCAAGCTGAGATTTGAAGAAATCTGGAAATTTATCCTTCTGTCTCAGGAAGATTTTATATTTCCATTTTAGCACTTGAAACTCCAGCTCCTGCTGAATGCTTCTGGTTTTAGAGAGTTCACAATATTGTAAGTCCAACTGTTTTGTTTCCAGTGTTGATATTCTTTACATGGGTACTGTGTTTTCCAGAGAGTGGAAAAGCACTTTGATTATATGCAATACTCACGTGTATATGATGGGAAAAGATAGTCACTCTATTTTCTTTTTTAGAGGAAGATTAACATTCAACTAAAAGATACTCTGGATGGTCATTCTACTTGTGCATCTGACAGGTAAGAAACAGACTATGAGAGTACAATATATTACTACTAATTATTTCTCTTATTTTCAACCTTGAAATGAGCTATTTTATGATAAGCCCTTGTCTCCAGGAACCTGGAAGTTTCAAGAGCTCTAAAACAATCATTCATAGCAGACTTCTTTACCATGAGGCTATTCCTGTGTTCATGTTAAGACCACATATCATTTTCTGAGGAACATGGCTCAAAAGAATTAATTTCAAGAATAAGTAACACTGTCTAACATTCTGGCTGTAGAAGTGTTTTCTCTTCCTATATCATGTTTTCCACTTGCAAGGAAAATTTTTAATGAAAAACACTTTGGCAGCAAAAAGAACAAAGCTGGAGGCATTGTACTACTTGCCTTCAAAATAGTATAGTAATCGAAACAGCATGGTACTGGCATAAAAACAGACACGTGAACCAATGGAACAGAGTAGAGAGCCCAGAAATAAATCCACATATATATGGCCATTTGATTTTTGACAAAGATGCCAAGAAAACGCAGTGGGAAAAGGACAGTCTCTTCAGTAGATAGTGTTGATAAAACGGTATAGCTACACGCAGAATAAAAATGGTCCCTTATCTCACTATATACAAAAATCAACTCAAAATGGATTAAAGATTTAGATGTAAGATTTGAACATGTAATAATACTAGCAGAACATATAGGGGAAAACTCTGTGACATTGGCCTGGGTAATGATTTCTTAAATATGACCCAAAAGCATAGGCAAAGAAAGCAATAATAGACAAATGGGATTATACCAAACTAAAAAGCTTCTGCATAGCTAAGGAAACAACAGAGGGAAGAGAAAATGAAATAGGAGAACATATTTGCAAGTAATACATTTTATAAGGGATTAATATCCAGAATATGTAAGGAACTCAAATCAAAAAGCATAAAAACATTGCATAAAAACAAATTACCTAATTAATAAGTAGAGGACCTGACTAGACACTTCTCAAGAAAAGACATACAGATGGCCAAAAGGTATATGAAAAATATTCAGTATCACTAATCATCAGGGAAATGCAAATTAAAACCACAATAAGCTATCACCTCACATCTGCTAGAATGGCTATTACCAAAAAGACAAAAGATAGTTGTTGGTGAAGATATAGAGAGATAGGAAACTTTGTACATTGTTGGTGGGAATGTAAATTAGTATAGCCATTATGGAAAACAGTACGGAGGTTCCTCAAAGTTTAAAAATAGGGGAGGAGGTTTAAAATGGCTGACTAGAAGGATTTCATGCCTGCCTCCTCCACTTAGAAGAACCAGAATAATGCACAGACAGTTGTAATTTGAGTATACTCTCCAAGAGAGAATGCTGGAATGCAACAGGGAAAGGACAGGAAACATGAAAAGCAGGAAAGAGGAAGGAAAAGTGGCAGCCTGCCTGGCTGGAATTGGCTGGGAGCCAGAAGTGACTTTGCAACCTGGGGAATGGGCGAGAGAGAGATTTTCAGTGGCCTACATCCCTACCATGGAATCTGGCAATTCTGGCCATAGGAGAACCCCTTGACCCACCCAAATCCTGAGACTAACATACGGAGCTTCTGGAAGATGATGGGACAGAACTGCTTCAGGGAGGGGTCTCACACTGGTCCCATACCCTTTCTGAGACCCAAGCTGCTACAGTTAAGATTCCATTTCCAAACCTAGCAAACTGCATGCTGTCCTGGAGCTCAGTGGTACCAGGACTGAGGAATTATGGAAACTTGGGCTGCCACTTCTAGGACAGTGGAGCAAGCTGAGCGCACTCCTGCAGTCAGCCAGGGCTAAGAAGCAAGTGAGGCATGAGCTGCAGTGGCCAATTTTAGGAAGCAAGTGATGCTGGGATCTGAGATGGAGATGCAAGTGAGGTGCAAGCTGCTGCTAGAACTTGGTCACAAGCTGGGTGGGTGCTCTTGCAGCCAAGGTGGGGTGCAATCTACATGTGCCAACTGCAGCCACCAAGGCATGGGGGACAATCTCTGCTACGTCTGGGGTGTGAAAGGAATATGCATTCCCTACTTGCCAGCCCAGTCTGTGGGCATTAAGGATGGCTTCACACTCTCCAAAGATAAGACATCAGCACGGCTGCTATGGCCCCTCACCCAAGCTCTCTGCCTGGGACCTGAGGGTTGCCATGTCTTCACCAGCTGCAGCTGGTAGCTGTTCTCACAGTTGGAGAGCTTAAGCACAAGACCACTTGGCCCAGCTTTGCTCCCCCTCAAAGACGGAGCACATAGATCTTCAAATCAATTCACCATGACAGGCACCTGAGCACTCCTGCTGAGATCCTGAGTTTGGGCCTAACCTCCTGGCTGCTAACATCTCACCTGGCACTTACCTGCAAGTGCTAACTGTGGGCTTGGAGACTGGCCCACCCAGTCCATCACAGCCACCACCAGTGTCAACACATACCACTTGGGACCTAGAGAATTGTCTCACCACTGCAACTGTCATTGCCCATGCCATGCCAGCCTCCGGGCATAAGAACCCACCTACCCACCCCATCCACTGCTGCCATTTCCAGTATCTGAGCAAGCCACTAGGGGTCCAAGAATCAGCTTGCCAGTAACCACCAGCATAGGTTCCAGCTTATGCTGCCCTGGGGCACAAAGATAGGCATGCTCAGCCTATTGCTGCCACCAGTCAGGGCTGAAGACTGAATTACCCGGCATCCTAGTTCTCAGCACAGCTTCACCACAGCCTCCAATAATAACCATACCTAACCCACCAAGGAAATCACGTATATCAATAATGCTGTTTCCAGCTAAAGAAATCATATAGAGACTACTGAATGCACCAAAAGCAAAACCTGAGTATCCTAGCCAATCAACACCATACTACATCTTTAGAAATAAAGTCCTCCCCTATAAAAGGATATTGAAAAGTAGGAAAAAGTAACAGTTACACTAGATGTGCAGAAATCAATGTTAAGGACACAGAAAACATGAAAAAGCAAGAAAATATGATGTCCCCAAAGGAAAATAATTACTTAGCAATAGATGTTAATCAAAAAGTAGTTTTGGAAATCAAGACAAAGAATACAAATGATTGATTTTAAAGAAGCTAGTGAGATACAAAAGAATTCTGAAAAACAATACAAAAAACAACCAGGGAAAAAAATCAGAATATGAATGAGAAATTTACCAAAGAGATGAAAACCCACAGAAGTGTAAAACTCAGTAGTAAAGCAATTACATAGAGGAGGAAGAGAAAGCACTCAAATGGTACCTCTGCAGAATTCCATCAAATGACAATAACAATAAGAGAAAAAGAAAGGAACAAAGAATATATAAAAGAACCAGAAAACCATTAACAGTATGACATGAACAAAGCCTCATATGCCAATTATAACCTTGAACATAAATGATCCACTTAAGATATAGAATGGCTGAATGGACAAAAAATTCCAATTTTATGCTGTTTGCAAAAAATTCACCAGTAAAGGCATATGTATTTGGCAAGTAAACGGACGGGAAAGGGTATTTCTTGTAAATGGAAGTGAGCAGGAGTAGCTATAGTTACACCAGATAAAACATACTTTAAGTCAAGAACAATAAAAGATAAAGAAGATCATTATATAATAAAGGGATCAATTCAGCAAGAGGGTATAATCCTAAATATATATGCACCCCACCCTGAACAACCAGATTCATAAGGCAAATATTACTAGATTTAAAAAGAGTTAGATTGTAATACAATAGTAGGAGACTTCAACACCCCTCTGTCAGCACTAGACAGATCATTGAAACAGGAAATTAAGAAACACTGGATTTAAATTGAACTTCAAAGCAAATGGATCTAACGTATAACAAATATTCTATCCAACAACTATAGAAATACATTCTCCACATCAGCACATGGACTATTTTTCAGGATAGATCATATATAAGACTATAAAACAAGTCTCCACACATACAAAAATGTAAATTATATCAAGTATTTTTTCAGACTACAGTGGAATAAAACTAGAAATCCATACCAAGAGGAACTTTGGAAATTATACAAATACATGGAAATTAGCTAACATGCTCCTAAGTGAACTTGGGTCAATGAAGAAATTAAGATGGAAATAAAGTTTCTTGCAACAAATGAAAGTGGAAACACAACATATCAAAACCCATGGAATACAGCAAAAACAGTGCTAAGAGGGAAATTTATAGCAGTAAAGGCTTACATTAAAAAAGACTACAAATTAACAATCTAACAATGCAATTCAAGATATTAGAACATCAAGAACAAATCAAACTCCAAATTAGCAGAAGAAATAATAAAAATCAGAGGAGTCCTAAATGAAATACACTAAAAAAATACAAAGGATCAACAAAATAAAAAGTTGGTTCTTCAATGAGATCACTTGGACTCGGGAAGGGGGAACATCACACACCAGGGCCTATCATGGGGAGGGGGGAACGGGGAGGGATTGCACTGGGAATTGTACCTGATGTAAATGATGAGTTGATGGGTGCTGATGAGTTGATGGGTGCAGCACACCAATATGGCACAAGTATACATATGTAACAAACCTGCACGTTATGCACATGTACCCTAGAACTTAAAGTATAATAATAATAATAATAATAAAAGAAAACTTAAAAGCAAACTTTAAGCCAAATAAACTTGTTTTACTTTGAAAAAAAAAAGTTGGTTCTTTAAAAAGATAAACAAAATTGATAAACAACTACCTAGACTAACCAAGAAGAGAGGAGACCCAAAAAATTAAATCAGAGAAGAAAAAGGAGACATTACAACCAATACTATAGAAATTTTAAAAAACATAATTATGAACAATTATATGCTAACAAACTGGAAAACCTAGAGGAAATAGATAAATTCCTGGAAACATAGAATCTACTAAGACTGAATTAGAAAGAAATAGAAAACCTGAACAGACCAATAATGAGTAGCGATATTGAATCCGTAATAAAAAGTCTCCCAACAAAGAAAAGCCCAGGACCAGATGAAGTCACAGCTAAATTCTAGCAAATTTACACAGAGTAACTAATACCAATCCTGAAATTATTCCAAAAATATGGAAGATCAAGGAATTCTTTATAACTCATTCTATGAGACCAGCATTATCTGATACCAAAGCCAGATGAAGACACACAGAAAAAAACAAAAATCCCAAAAAACAAAAAAAGCCCACTACCGACCAATATTCCTAATGAATCTAGATGCAAAAGTCTTCATCAAAATGCTAGCAAACAAAATCCAACAGCATATAAAAAAGATAATATGCTATGGTTAAGTGGAATTTATACCAGGGGTGCAAGTATGGTTCCACAGATGCAAATCAAAAATTGTGATACAACAGAATGAAACAAGTACTGCATAATCATCTCTACAGAGGCAGGGCATTTGATAAAAGTTAGCACCGTTTCATGTAAAACCTCTCAACAAACTGGAAGGAACATTACTCAAAATAAAAAAGGCCACATACTACACCTCTTCCACTAACATTATACTGAATGGGAAGAAAGTGAAAGCCTTTTCTCTTAGAATTGGAACAAGATAAGGATGCCCGCTTTTCCCACTCCTATTCGACATAGTACTGGAAGTTCTAGCCTGAGCAATCAGTTAAGGAAAAGAAATAAAAGGTATCAAAATGCAAAAAGAGAAAGTCAGATTGTCCTTCTTTGCTGATAATATGATCATATATCTAGAAAAATCTAAAGACTCCACCAAAAAACTTTCATATTTAATAAATGAGTTTAGAGAGCTTGCAAGATAAAAAAATCAATGTATAAAAAGCAGTAGAATTTCTGTGCACAAGTGGTGATCTAGTTAAGAAAGATATCAAGAAAGCAATTGCATTTAAGATAGCTACAAAAAATAAAATAGTATAACTTCAACCAAGGAAGTGAAAGCTTTCTACAAAAACAACTACAAAAATCACTATTAGAAGAAGTTGAAATATAGATCAACAAATGGGAAAACATCTTATGTTTGTGGATCTGAGGAATCAATATTGTTAAAATAACCATCTTGCCAAAAGCAATCTATAGATTCAAAGCTATTCCAATCAAACTGCAATGTTATTCTTCACAACATTGAGAAAACAATTCTAGAATTCTTATGAAACCACAATAAAGCACACATAGTCAAAGCAATCCTAAGCAATAAGAATGAAGTTGAAGGTATCAAATTACCTGACTTCAAAATATGTTGCAAGACTATAGTAACCAAAAATAATATGCTACGGGTATAAAAATAGACATATAGACCAATGGAACAGAATATAAAACCCAGAAATAAACCCACATATTTACAGCCAATTGATCTTTGACAAAGCCAACAAGAACTTATGTTGGGGAAAAGCACCCTCTTCAATAAATTGTGTTGGGAAAATTTAATACTTACATGCCAAAAGATGAAACTGTACACCTGTCTCTCACTGTATACAAAAGTACAAATCAAAATGGATTAAATACTTACACATAAGACCCCAAACTGTAAAAATACTAGAAGATAACCTGGGGAAAACACTCATGTACATTGGTCTAGGCAAAAATTTAAGACTAAGTCCTCAAAAGCACAGATAACAACACCAAAAATAGACAAATGGACATTAAAGTCCTCTGCCTCGCAAAGGAAAACAATCAGCAGAGTGAAGAGCCAACCTGTTGAATGGGAGAGAATATTTCCAAACTATTCATCTGATAGGTGACTAATACCCAGAATGTAGAAGGAGCTCAAACAACTCAATAGGATTTAAAACAAATACTCGCATTAAAAAGGCAGAAATCATGAATACAGATTTCTTAAAATAAGACACACAAATAGTCAATAGGCTTATGAAAACATGGTGAACATCACGAATCATCAGAGAAATGCAAATCAAATCCACAATGAGATATTATCTTATACCAATCAGAATGGCTATCATGTAAAAGTCAAAATATAACACATGTTCACAAAGTTGCAAAGAAAAGGTAACTCTTATACACTGTAAGAATGTAAATTAGTACAGTCACAATGAAAAACAGTATTTTTTTCCCCAAAACTAAAAATAGAACTACTGGGCAATCCAGCAATTCCACTATTGAGTATCTACCTAAAGAAAAAGAAATCAGTACATGAAAGAGATACCTGCACTGAATGTTTCTTGCAACACTATTCACAATAGCAAAGAGATGAAATCAACCTAAATGTCCATTAGTGGATGAAAGGATACAGAAAATGTGTTGTGTGTGTGTGTGTGTGTGTGTGTGTGTGTGTATATATATATATATATAAAGGCATACTTTTCAGCCATAAAAAGAATAAATAAAATCATGTCATTTGAGGCAACATGGATGGAACTGAAGATTATTATGTTAAGTGATATAAGCCAGGCACAAAAAGACAAACAATGCATTTCTCATATTTTTGTGGTACCTAAAATATCTGATCACATGGATGTAGAGAGTGGAAAGACAGATAACAGAGACTGGGAGATATGTAAAGGGGCAGGTGTAAGGATGAGGAGAAGTGAGTTAAAGTGTACAAACATATAGTAAGAGAAGGAATATATAGTAAGAGAAGGAATAAATGTAGTGTTTGATGGCACAGTAGAATGACAATACTTAACAAAAATATACTGTACTTGGGTGATGCACACCTTAAATACCCTGACTTGATCACTATGCATTTTATCCATGTAACAAACTTCTAACGTACCCCTATATATTCACACAAGTAAAAACAATAAAATAAAATAGAATTACCATATGATCCAATAATCCTACTACTGGGTATATATCCAAAGGAAATAAAATCAGTATGTGGAAGAGATATCTGCGCTCCCATGTTCACTGCAGCATTGTTCACAATAGCCAATATATGGAAGCAACCCTAAGTGTTCATCAATAGATGAATGAAATAAAGATAATGTGGTATATTTACACAATGGAATAGTATTCAGCCTTAAGAAATTTTTTGTCCAAATTTTGTCAAAATTCATCTGATAGATGACTAATAGCCTTAAAAAAGAAAATTTTTGTCAAAATTTTAAATTTTATTTGCAACAAGTGGATGAACCTAGAGGACACTATGTTAAGTGAAATAAGCAAGGCACAGGGAGACAAATACTGTATGGTCTCAGTTATATGTGAAATCTAAAAACATTGAATTCATAGCAATAAAGAGTAGGATGGTAGTTACCAGGCTGGGGGCAGGGACTGGGGTTGGGGAGATATTGGCAAAAGGAAACAAAATTTCAGGAGTAAATTCAAGAGATCTATTGTACAACATGGTGACTATAATTAATACAAATGTGTTATATTCTTGAAAATTGCTAAGGGGATAAATTTTAAGTGTTCTCACCACTAATAAGTATGTGAGGTGATGTATATATTTATTAGCTCAATTTGGCCTTTCCAAAATGAAATATGAAATATACATATTTCAAGGTATCATATCATGCATGATAAATGTATACAACATTTATTTCTCAGAAAAAAGAATACTTCAGGAGAAAAAGAAGTCACAAATTCAGAGTTATAATTCTTTTTAAGGTATTTAGTGCTTGCTCAACATGAAAACAAATTAACGTCATAGGATTTTGTTTTATTTTCTCTTTATGAGGACAGCAGTAAAAGAGTGGATGCCACTTACTGGGCAGCCACTGAGCACTGGGAGTTTGGCATTATTCATCCGTGTAGCCTTCCAACAAATCCACAGAATTGTGATTCTTGTTTTTCAGATGACGAAACTGAGACACAGAGAGGTTAAGCTTCCTTCCCAAGATCATGTAGCTAATAAGAGCTGGCCTCCCTCTCTACAAGGGTTATATATCTTTTCTTATACTCTACAGGATTTTAAAGAAGTACTATTTTTTCATTTTAAAATGATTTTTAAATGGCTTAACAAAAAATATGCTTTCAAGCTATTTTTAGAAATGACCTATGGAATTTATTTAGCACACGATTAGAATAAGCCGCAAAATACATCCATTCATGATTTGAAAAAGCAGTGGTTAGGTTTGGAGTAGTAATTTAGGTTCTAGTAGGATCACCTCTTCAGTATCAGAAGGGCCTTTTAATCGCCTCATCAAATTTTCAAGTGTAGGGATTCCCTTTCCCACATCCATTAGGAGAACTACTTGAGCTCATGTAGTGATAGATATGCACTACTTTAGGTAGAACTTTCCATTTTTGAACAGCTTGAATGATTGATAATTCTACACATTTACGTATTCTTTGCTGTTGGCATATTACTCAGCTTTTTAACACATTTTGTTTCATTCATGAATGCTTCTGTTTATTTTGAGTCCATGACTGTCCTCCTATTTACTTTCACTCACAGGAGCAATGAAGATTTTTTTCTATATGAATGTGGAACATGGGGAAGAGTTTTTGGGTTAATGTTTCTAATTTAATGTTAATTATGTATTATCTTTTTGCTGTTTGTTTTGGTGAACATATTTCTTGCAGATTTGACAATAATGAGTATTTGATTTTCTTTTGTATGAAGTGCCTTCTATAAGATCAAGAGCTTTGCTAATGCAGTTCTGTATTTGCTCTGCGCCCTCAAAACCAGCATCTTGGAAGGCAAGAATAATTCTTACCCATAGGAATAACTTGCCATCTTAGTGACAGCAGATCTGTTTGTGAATAGATAATTACAAAGTAAAACCTTGGCAGACAAGAAGATTCCTTTAGTTTTAGGAATGGAAATTTTGACTTTTGATTTACTTATTAATGCCAATGTGGGGAAAACACATAAAGGAATTTGATATTTCATACCTTCAATTGCACTTATGGTGCTCTTGAAAAACATGTAGCCTGAAGTTTTGATGATTGGAAAAACAAGCATTGTTGTTTTTTTTTTTCCTTTCAATTTGGAGAAAGGTATCATATATTTTTAACTTGAGACCCCTCGGTATAAATAAAATGCATCCTTGCTTTTTACCAAATTCTTCATTCTAATGTATACGGTGCGAGTGTGCAGAAGGGAATATGCAATCAGATATGATTCCAAAAATGCACATGCAAGACACATGGATAAAATCGTAAAATTGCACTGGAACCAATTCTAACTCCTACATGACTAGAATGTATAGAACATGGTTACGTGTCTCCTGGTTAAGTATCAACCACCCTCTGAATGTAGTTTCTAGTGAAGTTTCTATCCCCATAATTGTTGTTTGATAGGTAGATTTTACCTTTTGTGGATAAGTATGCTCTGTGATAAGAATTAAAGGTGTGTTCATCATTAATTTTATCTAATTTTTCACCTTGTCAAAGAAGATTAGAATAGCGTGTGGAACTTGATTCAACTGTGATATTTTGATATATTAAGAAATATATATTTTGGTTTTATCCTTCGTTTCTGGCATAGAACTTCTGAAAGTCTTGGAATTTCCCTAGTGATGGGAGTAAGAGTAGTTTCTTTGGTTATTCATAATAAGCTCCTGTCACATACCTGAGTTTATGCTAATGAGACAACCTGTGGTGAGTCCCTAGATAGCTTCAGGATTGGGGCTGGTTGTCAGAGGAAACAATCATATGGTTAAAGGGTTGGAATTTTGAGTCCAGCCCGTGACCTCTGGAAAGAAGAGAGAGACTGGAGATTGAATTAATCACAAATGGCTAATAACTTAGTCAGTCATAGGGGTATTTCCATGAAACTCCTAAACAATGGCATTTAGAGAGCTTCTGGGTTAGAGTTGTTCTAGTAAATTATTGAACCTGAGGAGGGGGTCATGGAAACTCTTGATTTATAGTCAATTGGACAGAACTATAGGAGGCTCAGGACTTGCATTGGTATCTGAGGTGAGGGTAGTCTTGTAGGACTGCGTAGGGTCTGTATTAACTCTGGTTAGTTAGTGTTAAAATTAAATGGAATCATTGGATACCCAGTTGGTGTCTGGAGAGTTAGAGAATTAGTTGTTGGTATGGAGAAAAGAAAAAACTATGCATTTGATGTCAGAAATATGGGTAGAAACAGACCATGGTATCAATCATTCTGATTTCTTCTAAGAATCATCCCCTTAAAGCGTTTACAAATGGATAAAATTGATATTTTCCTAATTTTTATCATTTAGAGATATTGTTTCAAACACACAGATACTGATTTTCTCTTTAAGATAAATTAGTAATGAGTCAACTCTTTCTCAGTTTTCTAGCTCTTCCTCTAATAGTAATCTTAACTCCAAAATGGTAGCTAGTGGCCTATGAGAGACATTTTTAAAAATATGATTGGATTTAAAATACATTGCATATTTTATGTGCTGGATTTATGTAATAACCACCATTTATTGAGTGGTATAGACTGGTCACTGAGTTTTAATCTTCAATTCTGAGTTAAGTAGCATTATCCCCATTTTGTAACTGAAAAGACCGATGATTGGAGTGGTTAAGTAACCTGCCTAGTGTCATTAGTAAACAAGAGAGATTTTCTGAAGAGGTGGAAGTGAATATTGATGAGAAAGGGAAAGGGAAAGGTGATGAGGCAGATGCTATGGTCTGAGAGCATCTCCCAAGATTTGTATGTTGAAACTTCCTTGCCGTGGTGGAGGCCTTAGGGATGGGATGAGTGCCTTTATAAAAGAGGTGCCAGGGAACTGCTACCCTCCCTTTTTGCTCTTTTGCCTTAGGTGAGGACATGGCAAGAAGGACCTCACCAGACACCAAATGCCAACACCATAATTTTGGACTTTCCAGCTTCGAGAACTGTAGAAAATACTGACCAGTCTCAAGTATTTTGTCATAGAAACACAAACAGACTAAGACAATAGGTGAGTAGAAGTTAGTATGAAGGGCAGTAAGAAGAACTGGCCATATTTAATCTGAGGTATACTGAGTTGAGAACATGTTACTCATCTTCAGTTAACTAAATGTTGGGGCTTATAGTGCTTGCATAGTTCCAAAGGGAAGAAAAATGGTGAGTGTATTTTTGCTTACATATAATAACATAGAGAAAATATACTTCTAGGAAGCAAAATTCTATCCTCATCTTCACACCATCCATAAGACGCCCACATGTAAGTTTTCTGAAGAAGGATTTATTAGGCCGGACACAGTGGCTCATGCCTGTAATCCTAGCACTTTGGGAGGCTGAGGCGGTTGGATCACCTGATGTTAGGAGTTCGAGATCAGCCTGACCAACATGTTGAAACACTGTCTCTACTAAAAATACAAAAATTAGTCGGGCATGGTGGCATGTGCCTGTACTCCCAGCTACTTAGGAGGCTGAGGTGGGAGGATCGCTTGAACTCTGGAGGTAGAGGTTGCAGTGAGCCGAGATTGCACTGCTATATTCCAGCCTGGGGAACAGAGTAAGATTCCGTCTCAAAAATAAATGAATGAATTAATGAATAAATAAATAAATAAAGTGATTGTGTTAAAAAACGATTTATTAATTGTTGTCATAAGATGAATGGATAGGATCATTGCAGACAACTTTTTCTCTAAAAGTGTTTAAATAGACACCAGACTAATTGCAAATGATGTTACAGAAAAGATTAGATTTAGAGGTTTGGATAAACAGACCTTAGATTCTATGAAAGTAAGGATATAGAGAATGTTTTGAAGGAATAATAGTTTAAAAAAATGGTTTCTGAGCTGGGCACCGTGACTCACGCTTGTAATCCCAACACTTTGGGAGGCTGAGGCAGGTGGATCACAAGGTCAGGAGTTCGAGACAAGCCTGGCCAACATGGTGAAACCTGTCTCTACTAAAAATACAAAAAATAGCTAGGTATGGTGGCATGCACCTGTAGTCCCAGCTGCTAGGGAGGCTGAGGCAGGAGAATCACTTGAACCCAGGAGGTGGAGGTTGCAGTCAGCTGAGAACATGCCACTGAACTCCAGCCTGGGTGACAGAGCAAGACTCCATCTCAAAAAAAAAAAGAAAAAAGTTTCTGTATTTATGCCCTATAAAATCTTACTGTGCTATCTGTAACTTTCTAAATAATATCCATTTTTTTTTCCCAATACGTACCAAACCTTTGTGGAGCAGTGGAACCTTTGTGAAGCAGTACGATAAGCGGCTATCAGGCTGACGTAGCTAGTGGTTACTTATTGTAAATATGCAATGGTATTGCACAAAACATATAGCCAGTCAGAATCATCAAACCTCTTTCTTATTCCTTGTCCCATTTGTGTCTCCTAAATTATCTAAGAGTTCAGGCTAAAGAAGACTTTCAGTTGTGCATTATTTAGGAAACTATCTAGGCCATACTTTCAGTAAGAAGTTGAAAACAAAAGAAGTTGATAACAAACTCATTTTCTTCTGTTGTGAGCTTTTAGTACATATTCATCATACTATGAGATTTGAAGTTCTTTCAAATGTTTTCATGTCCCAAGGCATTTGTGAGAATAAACTTTTTTAATAGTCTCTTTTTAGAATCAGAGAAAGACTAGTAATGAAGTACAAGCAGGATGTTTGTATTCTTTCTTTAAATCCATGACTTTATGTCACTGGCTACCTGTAGAATGACACCAGCCTCTTAGCACATTTGCGAGTGATTAAAGAACAGGCTGATTCAAAAGACACTCATAAAATTCTGATCATTTACAGCCATGCATATCTGCTGGACAGATAGCAAACCAACAAACTTTATAAAGAAGTGACTATCCAAATTGGATCTCTTTTGTTATTTTTAGAACAAGTGTTAACCAAGTATTTCTTTTGAAGTGTTGAAGCATTTCCTTAGTTTAATTTTTACACATGAAATTTCTGATTGACTTTGAAAGAAGTCTATATAATGAGGAAGGCAATTCTCAGAATAGAAGCTATCTTGAGGAGACTTGATGGAAAGAAGTTACCAAGTTTGACCTAAAACTGGAGCGTAAGTGTTAAACTGCCCCCCCCAAATATACTGGAAGACAGAATGCTCAGGGAGATGCTAGAAAGATAAATAAAGAAAACAGAAAAAAATGGATGGCTGTGGCCTCATTTTTCTACTCTGACAGACAAGCTTAAGTCTGCTAATTGAGAAAAGTTAGAGAGGGGAAGATGATGTTAGGCAGGGAACGCTAATTTTGTGTCTTGCTGGGAAAGACACAATCTTTGATTATACATTCTTCACCTTTCTAAATTCTGTGCCTTCTGATTTCATGTTTTGGAACCTATTAGTTACCAGCGAGACTGAGATTTTGAGCACTTGAAGATATTTTCATGCTTCTGGTAACCAGTAAACAAATATGGTCATCAAACAATAGACAAATAGACATGTACTCAATAAGGTAAAGAACTTGGGACTTTACCTTATATGGAGGATCAATATAATGGATCACGATAAGACAGAATGCATCATATTAAGGAGAATATATAGCCTCAGAGGAGATGAAACAGGTATGCACCAGAGTTTCTCTGTGTCCAAATGTAATTTTTTACCATGTAGGTCATGGCTAATAATTCTACTAAATTGGTAACAAAATAATAGGTTTCATTGGAGTTTTATCTTAAAATGTGACATCTGAAAGTATAAAATATTTATGAAAGTTAGGCAGTATTTATAAGTTTGTGGAATTCTTGGAAAAAAGAATAAATAAAATATTAAATCCCTTTTTCTATTAAATTCTATTATGTCATTTTTGATGTATTTTCCTGTTTGACTTTTGTAACATGATCAATTTTATAAATGAAAATATTTGAAGGTTCTATCAAACTAAGGGTAGAGTGCATATTTCAATTAAGTATGACTTCAAGACTATAATCTCTTAAATAATAATACAACCAAAACTCCATGGTAATTCTAAAGACAACTAATCTAAGTCCTAGGTGGAAATAGACAGACACTTGAATATGTCTTAAAAATAGCAGTTTTATAAAGGTGGATTAAATATGCCAGCCATTTTCCAGCATTATAACAAAAGGGCCATTTAGGCAGCTTTATAAATCTTATGCATGGATGTTCATGTTTATTCCTTGAATTCTTATTAACATTGTAAATAAATATTCATATTGTGCCTACCATCTTGCAGCAAAGGACAAGAGAAGACATGATTGTGGTCTCTGGAGACTAGTCTTTTATACTTTTTATATCCCACAAACAGTATTCATCAGCTATTATCATGCTGTATTTGTGTACTGAGTTCACAAAAGATACAGTTTAGCCAAAATATACTCTCTTTATTTTAGGCCCATCTAGTTGTCTAAAGCATTGTGTTTCTTTAGGAAGGTACATCTCTTATTTAAAAACTTTATCCTGTTGGGAGCATCAAGATATTAATTATCCTTGTTGCTTCTACTCCTCTTATACTATTTTTATTAAACGTTTGGATTGATAGCTATCGTATCAGTCCAACTGGAATGCTGCAAGTAGCAGAAAATATTCAATATGGTAGCATTTGCAGGAGATTATTCTTAGAGAATTTTGGGTATGGAATTTATACTAATTTTCATTGGAACATATAGTTCTTTAGATATTGTTTAATTTTAGCTCTGTACCCCTCAAACACACACACACACAAAACAAAGCAAATACTCATACAACATACATAGGAAAGCTAAATCCAGGTTTTCTGTGAATAGTGAACAGGTTATAAATCAAATAAACAATCTTCCCATTATGCACTTTGGATAACAAAATAGAAATGATGAGGTAAACTCTTAATGAATGATGAATATATGGGCAGTTCCTATTATGTGTACATACATCAGATGAATTGATTGACCCCAGGAGACAGTTTTTATTTTTTTAATAAAATAAGTTTTAATGTAATAAATTATTATTTATTGAAAAGTTATGTGCCAGGCACCACACAAATGATACACATGAATTAACTCATTATCATAAATTTGAGAAAAAATGGTATGTACTATTTTAAAAATATATATTATATGATAAAATTGACATTTGGAAAGGGGATCATTTAGATTAGATCAGAGGAGGAGAATCAGAGTGATAGGGACTCATGGACTTATTACAGGGGTTAGACCTTACCCATTTATAGGAGCCAGTAAAACAGTCCATTTAAGACTCTTGCTTTTGTTTTTGATGTTGGGCCTGCTGTCAGCAGAGAAGGCAGTAAGATAGGAAGTATGGACATAAAGTGGGGATTAGCAAGGACAGACTTGACTTTGAGGACATACTGGAGACCACGGGGACAGACTGGAATCAATATCTGTCTGCCTCTAACCTCATTGATGCAGGTAATCTGCAGTAGAAGCAGGCATCCTTCACTACATAGCTGCACTTGCACCTAACTCAGGTTTGTCTTGCTGAAGTAGGAGCCTGATGACTTAGAGACCTGGCCGCTGTCCTGCACCAAAAGATGAACCAGCAGGTCAGTAACAGTGTTCATGGGCTGCAACAGTATTTGCCCTGAGTCAAAGTTTACAGCATAAAAATGACTACCACTTTGATTCTGCATTCCAAATCTTGTAAAAGTTTCCCCTTAACTGACATTAATCTAGACCATACCAGGGGAAGAATTCTTGGAAACACAGTTTCAGTTTAGCTAAATTGACACCCTATATCTCTATAGAAAGTTAGGCAACTTAGCTGGATCACACATTTAATAAGCCATAGGGCCAATGTAGTTCATAGTCAGGTTGTATACATGGGATGAGTGGAAGCATCCGATGTCCTAATGTCTTGAGAATGGGTTGTTTGGGGCTTGGAAATGAATTTCTAGGACATACTACAAAGATTCCAAAAGTGTAGTATGACATATCTCAGGTGACAGGAATGTGCCAGAAACAGCTGCGCTAGAAGACATGAACTCCTATTGTTTATTAACTGTGCAAAGTGAAATCATTTATTCACTTCTTAACTAAATACATTGAAAAACTATGTGTCAGGCACTGCAATAAATATCAGAAATAAAATTGTAAACAAAAAAGACAAATAAATAAACAAGCCGTAGGGCCAGGATTCACGCCCAGTTCTGCCTAACACCAAAGTCGTAGATATCATTAACCACAGTTCAAGGGGCCTATTGCATGTTACTTTGCAGTTCAAGAGAATATATTCAATAAGCAATTCAGCAAATATTTGAGAACTTTTTTAGTGTTGAACACTATAGGTAAACACAAAGAACAAAAAGACACAGCCCCTTGCTTTACAGAGTTTATTTTAAGAGAAAATTTGGAAGAGCCGGAAGATAGAAGAAGTAGAAAAAGGGAGTCAGCAGAAAGCTGATCAGAGAGAAACGAGATCAGAGGGCAGGGAGAGAGGGTGCAGATATAAAGAAACAGCTTTGTCCAGGTTGTGCTGGGTGCACAATGGCTAGCTCTATGCTATCCTTGCTCACAAGGAGCTTTCTGTCTAGGTGAGTGGCTTATACTTTAGAGGGGAAGAAGGAGCATTAATGATTGGTCCCATCTGGGATTCATCTCTTAGAAATTGACCCGTGTTCCTCTGTGTCAGTCTCACTGTAAATCATGAGTTCTTACAGTGTTTTCTTCTAAAGATGGAGCCTTAGTCTAGTAGAGCTGCTGTAACAAAAATGTCATAAATTGTGTAGATTATAAATAACGGATTCTTATTTCTCATGTCCTGAGGCTGAGAAATGTAAGATCAAAGTATTGGTAGATTGGTGTCTGGTGAGTTCCAATTTGTAGGTTCATGGAAGGCACAGTCTCACTGTATCCTCCCATGGTGGAAAAGGGGCTAGCTAGCTTTCTGAGCTAGCTTAGATTATTATTATTTATTGAAAAGTTATGTGCCAGGCACCACACAAATGATGCACATGAATTAACTCATCATCATAACTTTGAGAAAATAATGGTACATACTATTTTTAAAATATATATTATATGATAAAATTGACATTTAGAAAGGGTATTCATCCCATTCATGAGGACTTTGCCCTCATGATCTAATTAGCTCCCAAAGGTCCCACCTCCTAATGTCATCACCTTAGGGATTAGGATTTCGCCATACAAATTTTGTGGGGAGACAAACATTCAGACCGTTTCAGAGCCCTCAAGCCTGGAACATACACATTGTTTCAGTTCTTAGGGAGGTCAGTACTTCATATATCCCAGCATTTTCTGTGAAAATAATAAATCATGGTCTGTGGAGTAAATCCTTTCTAAAGCATTACGACTACGTAGGAGTCTCAGTGTTCATATTATTATTCAGCAGAAATGCCAAATGAATGTATAATAAATGTATCACTTATTCAGTTTACATATATGTATTATAAATAAGCCTATTTTTAAAAATTATAACCAAAATGTAGTTTGACCTCGTTTAAATATTTTCTATCTTTTTACTTTCACATTAACAGGTATTTTCCATTTTAATTTCCGATGCTCTGGGGTGTATGATGAATGTCCAACATAGCACAAAGCAGTAAATTTCTCTTTATTGTTGTTATTTGTTGTTGAGACATGCTTCACTAAATAGTCCCTGTCTTGTTACTGAAACAACTTAGTATGGTTTTGTACAACTAATGGTTTTCATCAGCATTCGTCATTGAATTGTTTTCCACCTAAGAAATTGGGTTGGTGTTTTAAATGTTGTCTACGCTAGAGTGGGCAATTATATCACCAAAAAAGTAGATGGTAAGTTTTAGGAAGAAGCTAATTTAAATCAATCAATAAAATGGTCTCTGTAGAGAGTTGCATGATACTTACAGAAATCTACTGCTTATGCTTTTATTTAGGAGGTTAAATATCTACCATTTTCTCTGAAACTTGTCAATCAGAAAGAAGTACAACATTAATTTTGGCTTGCAATGATTAGAATGGGCATTTTTTTTCTTTTGTGAAGGAAAGTGCAATGAGCTAAGATCCAGAAGTATTACAGTCTAGCTGAGTTATCTATGACCCTCCACAGCCTCATCAATAAAATGAAAGAAGGGCTGATAGGTTTTCTCTAAATTTCCTTCAAGTTCTAATTCTTTATAGTTATCAAACTATTTATTTTTACCACAAAACATCCCTTTTGAATGTTAAAAAGGAATGAAGACACAAAGAGAATTAGCTCACCAAAAAGCATTAGGAGGGAGTCTCCTATAATGGAAAGAGAATACAGTCAGGAACGTGAAGACTAGAGTTTCAGTTTTAGCTCTGTCAATAGCTAGCTTTGTGACCTATTCAGTCTTCCATAAAGTTATTTTCAGTTCTAATATTCTGTGGGCTCAACTATGAAAATTCAGCATTAAGGCATATAACTCTACCTAATATTATTAGGAAATAGACTTTGGATGTAGGAAGATGTAAGGAAACTTGGGTTTGATGAATTTGGTTTTTTTCTTTAGCATCTGCCTTGTTAGGTAGATGTTAAAAACTACATACATAGCTTTCTAGATTACTTTTGACATGACTGTTGAAGTTTGAAGAGGTGTAGGATCATTACTCTGACCCCATAAATCCTCTCTGAATTTGGAACTGGTTGAGAAATTGTCAGAGTCAGATATAGGTCAGGATTAAATGATCAGCTATAAACATTGGATTTGTGTGTGAGCTTAGATGCTTCCCAAGTAGTGGAAAATTGAATTGTTTCTGTTTTCCCCTAAGCTTATGCTTTGGGATAATCCGTCAGAACAATGTAAAGAAGGCCAACTTAGATCGTTATTGCCTCATCTCTGCTGAACCCTAGTAGAGGAGACAGAGGGATAAGGTGCTCCAAGAAGGAAGTTTGAGCCTTGACCCACGTATATTTACTACATGAAGTTTAGGATCTAGAAGAGAAGGCCAGTGTCAATGAGAGAAGAGGGTAATTTACTACAAACAATTGGGATTTGTGGTCTGGAAGAGGTATGGATCTGAATACAGACCTCTGTAAAGATATTGTTAGTTTACCCTTTCTTGGGGGCCTCAAAATATTTGTCACCAGAACCTGTTGACCTCATAAAAGACCCCTATTCTTTACAGATTTGAGTGACTATAGAGGAGCTGAACCACACTTGCAGTTTCTTGTTTTAATCTCCCCAATTATCTGTGTGTCTCCTTCTCATTTAGAAAACACAGAAGATATGTGAGGACACTAGAGGAAGTGTTATTCTAGAAGCCCCTTCTTGGAAACATGATACTATGACATTGACACTTTTTGCTAACAGGCTTTCTTATCTTTCTGCTTGTGGCAGCAAATATTTATTAGAAATACACTTTTTCTTATTAACATTAAAGCTGAATATACTCAAGGCAAACTGGTGTCCATAAACAATTATGCATCAGTTAGCCAGAATTTTTTTTTCTGACTCTTGGGTCTTAATCTAGGGAAAACATATTAATTCTTGTTTAAGGATTCTATAGAAGTGTTTTGGTCTTCTAAAAGGTCCTTGTAAGAATGAGTTAGTATAAGGTTTGCTCATGAAGCTCGAAGGGCTGTTTAGAAATCTTCAGATCATAGTGAGATTTGTTTCTCTGGGGGAAGTAACCTAATACACTGCCAATCACTGTTGCCCTAGTTTCTTTTTTACAAAAGTGTTGGACTATCATATTTGGTTTTATATCAGATCGTGCTAGATTAGCTTTCTTGCATGTAGAAGAAATCCTGGGAGTTTTGATGATGATGGCAGAAATACTGATGCCTTGATGTAGAGGTTGTGTAAATATGGTGTAGCCTAGAGAAAAAGGACAGCTCTCATCTTCCAAAATGTCAGTTTACCTGTCTTTGTGAATGTACTTTATAAATAATCTCCCTCCTTCTCCTTCTATACACATCGGAAACAATAGGATTAGAATTGTGTCAGAGCTGGGCAAGAATACTAAAGGATGTTGGTGACTAGAAGACCAGGAACACAATGAAATAGAAAGGTGTCTATAAATCTAAAGGCTAGAAATAAGGTAAAATCTAAAATTAGGATTCATGCTAGCAAAGCAGAGCAGGTCACCAATTCAATTACCAAAATCTATGGCTATTGCTTTTTGACAACACTGAAAAACTACAGAAGTAATCTTGCAGTGCATCAATTAAATGCAAAGAAAAACCATAAAGCTAAGTGCTATTCCAGGTGTGTGGAGGATGGAGAAGACAAAGCCCTGTTTTTATTACTATCTGGAGCTGGCTTGCCAGGGTTAGAATCTCTAAAATGAGGTTAAAAATAGTACCTACTCTTCTAAGAATGTATATTTTGACTGGGGTATGGTAAAGTTAGTGCAGCCGCAAGAGAAAACAAGATAAAGGCTTATAAAGGAATTTATTCTACTAACAGGGCCCAATGAGGTAGTCACCACACACCGTGCAGGACCACAGGGGGAAAGCACCCGTGTCAGTCAAGAGGCAGAAGACAGGAACAGGGGAAAGTCTAGGCCAGAGCCTTTCTTGAGGGTTCTGTGCCAAAAGGAAAGCAGAGCAGAGTAAACAGTTTAGGATTGGCCAGTTTGAATAATTCCAGAGGGCTCTGGGTTATAAGGGTGATCTCTAGTTGCCTGGTAACTGGGATGATTTAGGGCAAGGGAAATATTGGTTTGGTGTGTGAGAGTTAGATAAGGAGGTTGGGGCTGTAGATTCAGGATTGGTTGGTTTGTACATGAGAGCTGTGCTCTCCGCTAAGACCTTTGCCGACTGTCAGAATTAGCTAGCTCTAGGAAAAATAGTCTCTTTCTGAGTCTGTAAGGCTACCAGATTCTACAGCATCAAGAAATATAGAAATTAAGAAAATATAGTTTAATAAAGTTGGCCCTGTTTTGAATGGATGCCACATAGATGAATATAGAATCCAAGAAATCACAGCATACCTATCTTATTGTGAGGTTTAATGATTTAACACATACATAGTTGAATGATCCAGACTGGTCACATGTCCCAAATCTAACTCCATGAGAGGTTGGGGCATAGAGAGGAGCACATAGAATATTTGAGGAACACAGCTGTCTCTGCCGTGCAGATGGGGCTCAGAACAACTATGCTTTGTAGAGCATGTAGGAGAGTTTGGAAAGCCTTTGGGGCACTTTAAACAATTGGCCCTGGTGAGTGGTATATTGTACAGAATAATTAAGTTGAAATAATATCTCTATATCTACATGATTTTCAAGCAGCTATTTTTATAAAGTGTGCTTGTAAGTATATAGAGCATCAAAAGTACTAAAAGTTATATGTAGACTTTTAAACATTTTAATTGGTTTGATGGCCTGTTGTTGATATCCAGGATGAAAAACAGGGCACAAAAGAAAATGCACTAATAAGAGATGTTTTATTTTATATCACGATAGAGATCAGTAGTTACTTTGGTTGACACATGTTGGAGACATCCATGCTGTCTGTACTGAGGGTAGTGTGAGCCTTTAGGAAGTCATGGATGTGACATTGTGAAGGACAAGTTTTGCCATCGCTGCCACCATGCCTGTGAAACTGGGTTAAATGGTGGTGGGGGCGGGGTATGGATGGGTTTTGGTCTGGAATCTATAAGACCTGAGTGTGGATCTGTCTTTGCCACTTCCTAGCTGTGTGACTTTGAGCCATTCTCTATGTAAGATGGAGACGACAATGATTTGCCAAGCTGGTGATGGGGTTTCAGGAGATGTTTATGAAAGTATTTTGAGAGAGTTCATTTCCACCCTCCTAGTTCTGTTTCTATCATAATGGCTGCCCCATAGGTATCGCAGATTTCTTATAAAGTTCACTAGGAAGGTAGATAATCACTCTTGCAATTCTTATGTTGTTTCATTGTGTATGTAAATGGGTAAAAGTTTAGGCTTTGCATTGTCTGACTTTACTTCTGTAAGACTGAGTTTACTCATCCTTAAAATGATGATGATAATAGCATCAACCTAATGGGTAGTTATGATAATTAAATGTAATTATACAAGTAGGACACTCAGTTCCTGACACATAACAATCACTCAATAAATGGTTGCTGTTATTAGTTTCATTTCATGTACACATGAAGGACTTTGATCTACACTTCTGAGATTTAGATGCAAAATAATCTATGACTCATTAGCAGAATCAGTGAGAAAATAAGTAGAACGAGTGACTACTGTTAAACAGAAACTATTGGTCAAAAGAACTGCTATGAAGGGACAAACGAATCTTCTATATCTTCAGCAAGGCTCTACTATAGTTCAGGGTGTTTCACTGAGAAAATACAGCACTAATAAAAACCTACTGAAGTTTTGTAATTCTAAAAACAAATGCCACCAAATTCCTTACATATCTTGATTCACAATGAACTTTTATTGTTACATTGGCAACTAAAGGAAAAAATAAAAGAACTATTGTTTCACTTAGATGGAAATTATTTAAGCGAAAATTACTCTGATGACTGTTATATAACTAACAAGTATCTCTTATTCATTGGGCACTGAAGTAGGTATCTCAGGAGATAAAATGTCAATAATAACTAATATTTGCCTTGAGAAAATGTATACAAAGCAATCAGACCGGGCTGGTACTTAGAACCCCAAAATATTAATTCCTCCTTATTCCTCCTGAGGAAACTTTAAGTGGTTTGGGGCAACAAGAACTATGAATAAAAAGGCTTAATACAAGAAAGAGTAAAAAGAAAACAAAAACAAACCCTATCACTTGAGTAGAACCTGCAGGGAATGGGATAGGGTTTCCAATGTTTCATCCTCAAGAAAAGCTTCTAGGGGTGGTGGGATTTTAATGTTCCTGGAAGCAATAGAAATTGTGAGATAATGCCTGGTAATTACCATAAACTTGAAGCCAAATAGCTGGAAAAACATGTTCCAGGACATTGCAGATCAAATCATATTTCTATAAAAAGAATCTGCTGGATGTTCAGTTGACAGAACATCAACCATAAAAGGATAGTTTAATGGATTTCAATCATTATCTAAACACAAAATCACAGAGCCAAGTTTATGTGCATTGTTAATATGCTGTGAATCTGGTAAAAGAAAATGTAATAGAGGCATCAGATGAGATATTTTTTCTTTTCTGATTTTTAAATGGAAGGTTTTCTTTCTTTCTTTTTTTTTTTTGGAGAATCATTAAAAAAGCTTGATTGCTTGGAGCAGACACTCTAAGGGAAGTCCATTCTCTTTGTAAGGAAACAAAATGGTGCTCCAGTGGAAGAGCTCTGGAAACAGTGAGTGGTTTGCAGAGCTACTGAATTCCTTGCTTTTGCTAATATTCAAATTTTAAAACATGTCCCAATCCAAGGATTCTTGTGATACATTTGTGTTGGGGTGTGTGTGTGTCTAAATTTTAAATTTATATTTTAAACCAGCAGTCACTTTTTCCATTTTAAATTATACAATCACTTAGTTGTTTCCTGAAATATTTTAAATCAACTAGTTTTCTTTGAAAATATATATTTTAGAAGGCTAATGAGGGGCGGAGCAAGATGGCCGAATAGGAACACCTCCAGTCTCCAGCTCCCAGTGCGAGCGACACAGAAGACAGGTGATTTCTGCATTTTCAACTGAGCCTCTGCTGCTGATACCCAGGCAAACAAGGTCTGGAGTGGACCTCAAGCAATCTCCAACAGACCTATAGCTGAGGGTCCTGACTGTTAGAAGGAAAACTAACAAACAGGAAGGACACCCACACCAAAA